>NC_068285.1:42705239-43020864 GCF_025860055.1 Xyrauchen texanus
GAGGGTCAGCAGGTACTTGTATGCCAGCCCAAGGAGACAGTAGGCATCAGACAGCATGTTGAACCGCCTGAGAATTTGATAGCAGCACAGTGGGCAATTTTTGCAAGAATCACAACTTTTGGTCACAAATTCACTTTCTTCGTCCCATTCTTCAGATCTATCCTTTGCTGTTCTGGTCCTGTAGTCATCTACATGTGATGTCTTAAGCCTTTCCCACTGTCCAGCAAAACTTTTCAGTTCTGACTGAAGGTTATTTACTGTAGCCCTGCTGTCAAATTTCAGGAGACATGTGCTGAGGTTTTGAAGTGCATTACTAGGAAGAGAAACTGTTCTGACCTGGCTAAACTTCCTGGGGTCCAACCATGCCAAATCCGCAACAAGAGGGCCATTTGTGACAAATCGTCTGTGGATTGCTTCAATAACTGTGTCCAGGATGGTGTTGTGCACTTTCACCTCATATGTTTTCTCAGCATTGATTTGCAACTCATCTTCAGTCATCTCTCCGGCCATGCGTTTTCTCTTCTTGGCTCTCTTTTCAGGTAGTGCAGCCTCCACTTCCATGTCTGTGTTGTCCTCCCTCTCCTCGAGTTTCTGATTTGTCTGTTTCACAAATGTGTCTGCAGCTGCCTTCACAGTTGGGAAGTCCCTGGCGATACTTTTGAGGCTATCTTTTGTGGCAGTCACCATATGATGGGCAGAGAGAATGTCCATCCCGTTGACTGGAGGTACTTCGACAGAGGAGTTGTTTGCTCAAACACTCTAAGAAATATCTGTGCTGTTAAGACAGTTTTATGCTTCAAGAGACACTCTTTAAAGCCTTGTGCTTTGGCACGAACAGCTGGCTTTTCTTTTTCCCTCTTTTCAATGGCTTCCAGCGTGAGCACTACATCAATGAAGAGGCCATCATCTGGTTTTCCAAAATGTCCAAAGATTTTTGGAGGACATCATGCTTGGCCCACCACCGTGTCTCACCTATTGGACTGAGGCGTCTGTGTCTTGCCTCTTCTTGGGTTTGTTTCTCCCACAGATTAACCCTGTGATAGGACTCCTTGATGAACACAGCTATGTCATTAAGTAAATTAAAGAGTGATCCACTTTCAATGACACTTTGTGTTGTGTCAGCAAGCACAAGATTAAGTATGTGTGCATAGCACCACACATGCACATGAGTTGGAGACTGGGCAGTCATAAGTGCTGAAAAGCCTTTGTACTGGCCCTGCATATTTGAAGCACCATCTGTTGCATTCCCAATGCACATGGCCTTTTCCAGATTCAGATGCTCTAAAACTCCAGAAAGCAAGTTTACAAAGTACTGCCCCGTGGATGCTTTGCACCTCACTATGGAGACAAGCCTCTCCTGCACAGCCTCAGTAACATACCTGATAATTACTGAACACTGATCATAACCTGTGATGTCTTGGGTTGTGTCCAGCTGAACAGAGAACATCCCAGCTCTCTGGACATCACTGGGCATCAATCACTGAGTTGACAGTTGTTTTAGAGAGTAGGGTGACGAGAGACCCTCTACGTCTTGATCCACTGGACTGATGCAACTTCTTACTTTCTCAATGCAGTCATTCAAATGTTCTCTAAGGCACATATCATACTTGCCTAATAACACAATCAATTCCAGAAAGTTACCATGATCGATAGTGTTATCACCCAAAGTGTATGCAGCCTCATTCTCCACATGCCTATAGCTGAGTCTCCTCTTCCCTAGTACTTTGACCACGTCCACTATACGCTCCAAAACTTGCCGTCTCTTTTTCACTTGTGCTCTGTGAGCTGACAACTGACTGCCAGCAAACAAGCTGCTGATGTTGCCTTTTGAGCACCTTAAGAATAAAGCTTCAGCACAGGTCTGGTGTGTAGTGTTCTTTTCATGCTCCTCTGTGCGCAGATGTACATGTCGCCAGTCACTCATGCCTGTTATAAATGCACTGGTGTCAGTCCGCCTTGTAAATGCCAGACACACAAAGCAGAACAATAAATGGCGTTCTTTGCAATAAGTAAGCCACTTCCTGCTGGTGCCATCTTTACGGCTGAACACCCTCATCACAACTGCATTGCTGGTGTTCTGCTGTGGGTGGTAATCTAAGAATGCCTGTAATATGGCGGGTTCAGGGCGAGCAAAGTAATCTATGCCCTGGCTCTCACTCTCCTGGTCTTCCAACTCTCTCTCTTGCTCAATCTCTTTCTCTTGCTCCATCTCTCTCTCCTGCTCTTGCATTTCTCTCTCCTGCTCCATCTCTCTCTCCTGCTCCATCTCTCTCTCCTGCTCTTGCATTTCTCTCTCCTGCTCCTGCATTTCTCTCTCCTGCTCCTGCATTTCTCTCTCCTGCTCCTGCATCTCTCTCTCCTGCTCCTGCATCTCTCTCTCCTGCTCTTGCATTTCTCTCTCCTGCTCTTGCATTTCTCTCTCCTGCTCTTGCATTTCTCTCTCCTGCTCCTGCATTTCTCTCTCCTGCTCCTGCATTTCTCTCTCCTGCTCTTGCATTTCTCTCTCCTGCTCCATCTCTCTCTCCTGCTCTTGCATTTCTCTCTCCTGCTCCATCTCTCTCTCCTCCTCTTGCATTTCTCTCTCCTGCTCCATCTCTCTCTCCTCCTCTTGCATCTCTCTCTCCTGCTCCATCTCTCGCTCCTGCTCTTCTGTCTCCTCTGTCACAGACTTCTCCACTTGTGATGATGGATCAACCTGGTGTAACATGTAAGGATTGGCACAATTTGTTGAGATTTTGGGGAGTTCCTCAATAACAAGGTGACCAAAGACTACAATAATCAGTGATAAAATTGCCTAATTACTGTTTAATAATATCAAACATAATGAAATATAATTATTATTATCAATATAACAATAATGTACCAAATGCAATATGTTTATTTTTAACCTTTAATTATTAAAGGTTACAAGTAGGGTGGCCCCATACCATACCATAGTTATAACATCAAGGTCCAAAAATATTTAAAATTGTTTGGAAAAACGCAGACACTAAATAATAACATGGCGGCACACAACAGTGCAGTAGTGGTCAGTTAACTATTTTTGTGAGCTCATCTAAAGTGAGGACTATTTATGCCTTGTAAAGCATTTACAAAGGAGATTTAAATGCTGTTAATAATTTCTCTGTTCTGTATCACTGTGTTGTGTTTGTTTCATTTTTCTGTTTAGAAGATAACTGAGTCTTTAAATCTCCTTTATAAATGCTTTACAAGGCATGAGTAGTCCTCACTTTAGATGAGCTCACAAAAATAGTTAACTGACCACTACTAAATGCTTTATAACTACCTGAATTTACTCCATTTACTTACACTTTCTAAGTGATCTTATGAACCACTGACAACTCTTAAATAACTGGTTTGTAAATAATGCTATACTTCATTTAGAAATTATTAATTAATCATTAACAAAGTATGAAAATACAATTATTAAACACATTATAGATATGCTTATAAATCAAGAAAAAAGCATTTATAGCTGTATTTACAAACTGCTTATTAATGTCTATAAATGCTTTTATAAATGACTAATTAACTGTTTACTCATGCTTACTTAATGATTAATAGCGTGCAGTTATTATAAAGTGTTACCAAAATATCTACCACTAGACCATTTAAGAAGTCAGACAAAACTTTCGGATCATCGATGGATGCATTTATTTACGGGTTGAGAGAGGCTGCAAAGTTTGACCAGAGGGCAGCGGCGCACACCAGGCTGCCGGATGGTGTTGCTAAGACTTGCAATGTATAACTATTATCAGACCTGGCCTCGAGTCACGGCCCCGACTCTCCGATTGCCACTCCGCCCTTGCTTAGTTATAATCATTTTCATTCCGCCTCGCCTCGCCTCGTCAATCTAAAACTTCAGAACGTCTCATCATGTTTTAGTCACCTTAGAGCCAGCCAGCCATTTTTAGCTAGTCATCGTCGCGTTATCGTCATTAAAAAAGTGTGTCAACTTACCTCAAGTTCAGTTCTGCCACTTGGACCGGCAGCGCCTCGGTCTCTCCTCCTCCTGCCTCCCCTTTCCCTCTTCAACCTGCTGCTGGCCTCCATCACTTGCTAATTTTACTGAAGTGGAAGCTCCACTATAGCCACCACCAAACAACTGTGATATTTTAGCACATTTGGCAGCATCTGCCTGAAGGGCTAGTTTCTTTTGCCCTAATTTTTTCGGCTCCTCCTTTACGCTTTTTGTTCTCCAGTTTTGTTCAGCAGCAATGATATGTGATTGCTGATCCGTTGAAGGGGGAGGGTGCATCTGACCTCCTCGGCTGTAATTGGTCCAGCCCAGAGTCGATCATGACCAATTGGCCAATCCACCACCTTTAATAGTTTATACCGTTGCAAAAAAAAACCAAAAACATCGGCCCACAAAAGAAGAAAAATCACCATCGGTATGCCGGATGTGCGAGTTTTATAGGCCGTTCAGACAAAAAAAATAAATAAAAAAATGTAAGTATGTAGGCTACCGGCCCACAAAGCACGTCGGCCCACCGGGCAAATGCCCGAAATGCCCGATGGCCAGTCCAGCCCTGCTAGAAAGTTTTAAACAATCTTGTGTGTTGTTGTAAATGTGTTGGTGATGAATGGTGAGACACCCGGCGAGCCACTTGGTTTTTAACAAAGAGACACTTGTGGCTCGCGAGCCATAGGTTCCCGACCCTTGACCTAGAATAATATAGAAGCCAAGTTCTGTAACATAAAAAAATCATAATTATGAGATACTTAGTCATATTTATGAGATTAAATGTCATAATTCTTAGTCATAATTATTAGATCCAAAGTCATAATTATGAGACACAGTCATCATTTTTAGATACTAAGCCATAATTCAGATTAGAAGTCAAACAAATTACATAGTAAATGAGATATTCAAAATTATGAGATACAGTAGATCTCAATTCGGAGTTTTGACTCATAATTGATCTCATAATTATGACTTTATATCTTATGAGTATGAATTACTATCTCTTCATTTTGACTCTTATAATTTGAATTATTATCTGCTTCATGTTCCTGCTTGTGCGTAGCTCGAGTGTGTAATTGTTAGCCTGCTAAGCACTTTCTATTTTTCTATATGCTAGAGGAGGTCAGTGAGAAAGAGAATCCATTGGATATAATTTCAGGATGTGGGTAATAAAGTTAGCCATGCACTTTCGTTCCGGCAGTAGAGCCCCCACAGCCAGGTGAAGACCAGGGGGCATAGCTGTAAGGAAAGGTTCCTGTAAGGAAAGGTTCTCCTCACCCACAGAGAATCCTGTTTAAAGTCCCTGGTTATAGGTGGTTCTGTTTTAAGGAATGTGATAATAGCTACTCCAGCCTCCATTATCAAATGTGTCCTGGGGCGAGGGCACCTGACATCAGATCAAATTTAAAAGTACGGTCTAATTCTAAACATAGATTTTCTAAGATTGTCATTCATGTCAGCACAAACTATGCCCTGCTTATTGCTATGACAAGATATATAGTAGATTACTGTCACTGAATGGCAGGTGGTGTCTGGCGAATAGCATAGGATTTTTAGACAATTGGAAGAGTTTTTGGGGTAGACCTGACCTGATAAAGAGAGACGTATTCCATCCCTCCATGGAAGGTGCCACTCTCCTCTCTAGTAATTTGGCTCATATTTTTAATAGTATTAGTTTTTGACTTACCACAGCCCAGATTAGGAAGCAGACAGACTGGCCAAACCAACAGTCTGCTAGATGCCTTGTGTAGGGGAATGTATCTATACCCAGTAAAGAAACCAGTATGAACAGTGAAGACCAAGAACCAAAGTTGAGTTTCAATCAGTGCATAGAGAGTTTACTGAAGACAAAGTGCTCCACAATTTCAAAGACAAAAGAAAGAAACTAATCTAGAACTAATTTAGATTGTAGAAACAACAATAATTATAGGCATATGCAAATCAATTTACATAATCTCTTGTAAGTACAGAGTTCTGATAGGGGAACAGTACATATAACTCTAGAAATCTTACAAACATTGAGTTCTCTGCCACTACGTAAAAGCCACTATTCGGAGCTGCATCATTGTTTATCTTTCAACACAAATTGTAAGCAAGTATTGTAAGGTTTGCAGGTCTGTAATAAATCTTATAGGCTCTTCTTCTTTTAAATAACCATTGAGCTCAGCTCCTTTGGCTTAGTCATATGATTCTCAAAACTACAAACAGTCCCTGCAATTACATAATTAGACAGAACCAAACAGAGGGGCTATCAAAAAAAAAAGCCCTCTTTATGTTAAAAATCAAGAAATTCATAATTATAGAAATACTGAAAAGTTAAAGAAAAAGGAAACACGTATACAGTAATCTATCTATCTCTCTATTTAACTATACACGATCAGCCACAACATTAAAACCACATGCCTAATATTGTGTAGGCCCCCCTCGTGCTGCCAAAACAGCGGCAATCCCGTTTCTCAGAATAGCATTCTGAGATTCTTTTCTTCTCACCACAATCGTATAGAGCGGTTATCTGAGTAACCGTAGACTTTGTCAGTTTGAATCAGTCTGGCCACTCTCTGTTGACCTCTCTCATCAACAAGGCATTTCCGTCCACAGAACTGCCACTCTCTGGATGTTTTTTGGCACCATTCTGAGTAAATTCTAGAGACTGTTGTGTGTGAAAATCCCAGGAGATCAGCAGTTACAGAAATACTCAAACCAGCCAATCTGGCATCAACAGTCATGCCTTGGTCCAAATCACTGACATCACATTTCTTTCCCCATTCTGATGGTTGATGTGAAAATTAACTGAAGCTCCTGACCCATATCTGCTTGACTTTTTGCACTGTACTGATGCCACATAATTGGCTGATTAGATAATCGCATGGATGATTGTTGGTGCCAGACGGGCTGGTTTTGAGTATTTCTGTAACTGCTGATCTCCTGGGATTTTCACACACAACAGTCTCTAGAATTTACTCAGAATGGTGCCAAAAACAAAAAACATCCAGTGAGGGACAGTTCTACGGACTGAAATGCCTTGTTGATGAGAGAGAATGGCCAGACTGGTTCGAACTGACAAAGCCTATGGTAACTCCGATATCTGCTCTGTACAATTGTTGTTTGAAGAATACCATCACAGAATGCTACTCTGAGATGTGGGTTGACGCTGTTTTGGCGGCAGGAGGGGGACCTACACAATATTAGGCAGGTGGTTTTAATGTTGTGGCTGATCGGTATATATATATATATATATATATATACACACACTGGCAGCCAAAAGTTTGGATTAATGTACAGATTCTGCTCTTATGGAAAGAAATTGGTACTTTTATTCATCAAAGTAGCATTCAATTGATCACAATGTCCATCCATCCATCTTCAAACGCTTATCTGAACTCGGGTCGTGGGGGCAGCAGCTCCAGCAGGGGGCCCCAAACTTCCCTATCTCGAGCCACATTATCCAGCTCTGACTGGGGGACCCCGAGGCGTTCCCAGGCCAGTGTGGAGATGTAATCTCTCCACCTAGTCCTGGGTCTTCCCCGAGGCCTCCTCCCAGCTGGACATGCCTGGAACAACTCCCTAGGGAGGCGCACTGGGGGCATCCTTACCAGATGCCCAAACCACCTCAACTGACTCCTTTTGACGCAAAGGAGCAGCGGCTCTACTCCGAGCTCCTCACGGATGACTGAGCTCCTCACCCTATCTCTAAGGGAACTCCTTCACTTGGGCCAATACCTCCTTCCCGACCCAGAGTACACACTCCATCGGATTCCTGCTGAGAACCATGGGCTTAGATTTAGAGGTGCTAATCCTTATCTCAGCCGTTTCAGACTCAACTGCCAAGCGATCCAGTGAGAGCTGAAGGTCATGGACCGATGATGACATGAAGACTACGTCATCTGCAAAAAGCAGCATCGAGATCCCCAGCCCACCGAACCGCACACCTTCCCCACCCCAACTACGCCTCGATATCCTGTCCATGAATATTTCAAACAGGATTGGTGACAAAGTGCAGCCCTGGCGGAGACCAACCATCACATGGAACGAACTCGACTTCGTGCCGAGGACCCGGACACAACTCTCGCTTTGGACGTACAGGGATTGGATCGCCCTAAGAAGGGACCCCCCCCACCCCGTACTCCTGCAGCAACTCCCACAGTCTCTCCCGGGGGACCCGGTCATACACCTTCTCCAGATCCACAAAACACATGTAGACCGGATGGGCATACTCCCAGGCCCCCTCCAGGATCCATGCGAGAGAAGGATTGCGTCTCCATCTTCTGATCTTCTGATATCTCCAGCAGGTTGCTGTGTCTTTTAGACCATGCCTATGCAATCTAGTGGGGGTCCATTAGACTCTATGTAAAATCTTAAATTGCATAAGGCGAACCCTTGCATCTCTAGATGCAGACTTGATGTTTTTTAGAATCCTAGCCCACTCTCCCTCCTCCAATGCCAAGTCTAGATCTCTCTCCCACAATCTCTTAATAGAAGTTTAAGTACTGTCCCCAGACTCTGAATTAGTAGGGAGTAATACACTGATGCCTCATTACTTTTTCCATAAGCAGTAATCACCACTCCCAGTATCTGCTGCTTTAGGGGGGTGTAAAATATTCCCAAAAACAGTACAGAGCAGGTTGCACAGCTGTAAATACTTAGAACTGAGATCTGTGAATCCCAAAAAGTTTAACCAAACTTTGAAAGAATCTCAACACTCCACACTTATATAGGTCACCGAGTATATTAACCCCCCTCCCAATCCACTCAAGGGGAATTTTTTTGGGGTTCAGGCATATGCTCAAGGCATTATGTCCAAATTAAATACTCTGGCCACTCTTGTCCAAATCACGTGCAAATGTGAAATAATGGGTGTTACTTAACTTCTCCAGTTAACTTGACAGAAAGGTTTTGCAATGACGAAATAGGGGCAAGGATTTCTGTTGAATTGAAAACCAGTGAGGGTCTCTTTCAGGTGGAAGCAACCAATGAGCCAAATGCCTGAGACTGAACGAATTATAATAAAACAAAATCTTGGGTAGGCCTAGCCCACCTTTGTCAGTCGGCCTCTGTAATTTGTTGAAATGTAGTCTGGAACATTTACCATTCCAAATGAAGGACTTCGCTATGCTATAAATTTGCTTGAAATAAGAGAGGGGGACATCTATATTGTGTGACTGTAGCAGGTAACTGTGAATTTTGGAATACAGTTCATTTTAATAACATTACTCTAACCATCCATCCATCCATCTTCAACCGCTTATCCGAAGTCGGGTCGCGGGGACAGCTGCTCCAGCAGGGGGCCCCAAACTTCCCTATCCCGAGCCACATTAACCAACTCTGACTGGGGGACCCCGAGGCGTTCCCAGGCCAGTGTGGAGATGTAATCTCTCCACCTAGTCCTGGGTCTTCCCCGAGGCCTCCTCCCAGATGGACGTGCCTAAAACACCTCCCTAGGGAGGCGGCCAGGGGGCATCCTTACCAGATGCCCAAACCACCTCAACTGACTCCTTTCAACGCAAAGGAGCAGCGGCTCTACTCCGAGCTCCTCACGGATGACTGAGCTCCTCACCCTATCTCTAAGGGAGAAGCCCGCCACCCTTCTGAGGAAGCCCATTTCGGCCGCTTGTACTCGCGACCTAGTTCTTTCGGTCATGATCCAACCTTCATGACCATAGGTGAGGGTAGAAACAAAAATTGACCGGTAGATCGAGAGCTTTGCCTTTTGGCTCAGCTCTCTTTTCGTGACAACGGTGCGATAGAGCGAGTGCAATACCGCCCCCGCTGCCCCGATTCTCCGGCCAACCTCCCGCTCCATTGTCCCTCACTCGTGAACAAGACCCCCAGGTACTTGAACTCCTTCACTTGGGGCAAAACCTCATTCCCTACCTGGAGTACGCACTCCATCGGTTTCCTGCTGAGAACCATGGCCTCAGATTTAGAGGCTTAAACCTCATCCCAGCTGCTTCACACTCGACTGCCAAGCGATCCAGTGAGAGCTGAAGGTCATGGACCGATGATGACATGAAGACAACATCATCTGCAAAAGCAGCGATGAGATCCCCAGCCCACCGAACCAGCACACCTTCCCCACCCCGACTACGCCTCGATATCCTGTCCATGAATATCACAAACAGGATTGGTGACAAAGCGCAGCCTTGGCGGAGACCAACCCCACATGGAATGAACTCGACTTCGTGCCGAGGACCCGGACACAGCTCTCGCTTTGGACATACAGGGATTGGATCGCCCTAAGAAGGACCCCCCACCCCGTACTCCTGCAGCAACTCCCACAGTCTCTCCGGGGACCCGGTCATACGCCTTCTCCAGATCCACAAAACACATGTAGACCGGATGGGCATACTCCCAGGCCCCCTCCAGGATCCTTGCAGAGTAAAGATCTGGTCCGTCGTTCCACGGCCAGGACGAAAACCGCATTGTTCCTCTTCAATCCGAGGTTCGACAATCGGCCGAACCCTCCTCTCCAGCACCTTGGAGTAAACTTTACCAGGGAGGCTGAGAAGTGTGATACCCCTGTAGTTGGCACACACTCTCTGATCCCCCTTTTTGAAGAGGGGAACCACCACCCCGTTCTGCCACTCCTTAGGCACTGTCCCAGATTTCCACGCAATGTTGAAGAGGCGTGTCATCCATGACACCCCCTCCACATCCAAAGCTTTCAGCATTTCTGGTCAGATCTCATCAATCCCCGGGGCTTTGCCACTGCGGAGGTTGGGGACATTGAACCGTAGTGGGCAATGTTCAAAGCTTCCATTGCCGAAGCCACGGTGGAAAGCTGCGGCCTCAAGGTTTTAGGTGCCGCAAGGGGTGGTAACCCTCGAACACCATGGTGGACACTGGTGGTCAGGGAAGCCGTCCGAATGAAGAAAGAGGCCTTCCGGGATTTGTTGTCCCGGAGGTCTCCGGAGGCAGTTGCAAGGTACCGACAGGCCCGAAGGGCTGCGGCCTCGGCCGTGAGGGAGGCAAAGCAGTGGGTGTTGGAAAAGCTCGGAGAAGCCATGGAGAAGGACTTTCGGTCCGCACCAAAGTGCTTCTGGAAAACCGTCCGCCACCTTAGGAGGGGGAAACGGGGAACCATTCAAGCTGTATACAGCAAAGATGGGACGCTGTTGACCTCAACCGAGGAGGTTATTGGGCGGTGGAAGGAACACTTTGAAGAACTCCTAAATCCCAACACGCCCTCTATGGTAGAGGCAGAGCCGGAGGATGATGGGGGATCAGATTCTATTTCCCTGGGGAGGTCACTGAGGTAGTCAAACAACTCCGTAAATTACTCTAACCAATCATTGATAAATTTAATATAGCCCACCTGTCCACACCTTTAAAAACCTTTTTATCAATGTGTAAAAATGAACTCTAACTAAATCAGACAAATTTGCTGGGAAGAAAATACCCAAATACATAATGCCCTGTGTGTGGTACTGGAAGGTGCCCGGCTGGAAGGCCGTTACTGGACAGTATGCTGTCAGAGCCAAAGCTTTGGATTTAGACCAATTGACTTTGTATCCTGAGAACTTGGAAAAGGGATGAATAATTATGTTGAGGCAAGGAGTAGATCTAGTAGGGTCAGAGGCAAACAATAAAATATCATCTGCGTAAAGCAGAAGCTTATGCGCCACACCTCCCGCCATCATCCTACTTTCTTATCGTGGCTGCTAATGATTCCAGGGCAAGACAGAACAATAATGAGGAAAGAGGGTAACCCTGTCGAGTGCCCCTATACAGAGTAAAATTTTCTGAAATTTATCCATTTGTTTGTACCGCTGCTACAGGGAGTCTATGAAGTAACTTAATCCAACCAATAAATGTACTCCCAAATCCATACATTTCCAAAATTGTATACATGTTGGACAGTTGACGCTTGATTACTTCTCCTGCCGTGCTATCCAAATCGAGTCCCTGGTCAGCAGGCCCGACAGAGGTTTCATCTTGAGCATGTAAGTGTCTTTTAATGTCTCCAGAGCCTGAGGATTTTGACTTTGCCATGTTTACCTCAAGAAAAAAATATGTAACTGCATGTATCGAATCTCACTGCATTATAGCATGAAAATAATTAAAGAATTAGTAAAGTGTGCAGAGCTGTAGCTCAGACATTTGCTCCTCACATGGAGTCACATCTATTTCAGAACTTAAACTACTTAAGAGATCTCATCAAAAAAATCCTCCATGTGCAGCAATGACATCTTTGCAGATCCTTGGCATTCTAGCTGTCAGTTTGTCCAGATACTCAGGTGACATTTCACCCCACCCTTTCTGTAGCACTTCCCATACAACCCCAACAAGCCGTCATAGACCGGGCATTCAAGGAACTGTATGGGAGTACAAGTGAGCAGGAAACTGCGCACCCTGAGGCCGCGTTCATTGTTACCGGGGACTTTAACAAAGCCAATTTTAAAACAATAGCACCAAAATACCACCAACATATCAGCTTCAACACACAAGGGGACCGGGTTTTGGACCATTGCTATTCTACTTTCCGGGATGGCTACAAATCCCTCCCCCGCCCACCATTTGGCAAATCAGACCACTCTTCCATTCTGCTTCTGCCCGCTTAAAGGCAGAAACTGAAACGGGAAGCACCCACCCTCAGAACGATCCAGTGCTGGTCGGACCAATCCGATTCTATGCTACAGGACTGTTTTGATCACGCGGACTTGGAGATGTTCCGGTCCACCTCTGATGACGACATCGAGGTTTACGCTGATAGCGTAACGTGTTTCATCAGGAAGTGCGTAGAGGACATTGTGCCAACCAAAACAATACGGATCTACCCCAACTAGAAACCATGAGTTAACATCAATGTTCGCGCGGCACTTCATGCGTGGACCTCCGCTTTTAATTCCAGAACGCAGAGGAGCATAAACAAGCCAGTTATGCCCTCCGTAACTCTATCAGTGCAGCCAAACGCCAGTACAGGCACAAAATTTAAGGACAGTTCAACACCACTGACTCTAGAAGTATGTGGCAGGGAATTAACATCATCACAGACTACAAAGGGAATAAAAAATCTGCCGTGAACACTGCCTCTCTCCCGGATGAGCTTAATATATTTTATGCTCGTTTTGAGGACAACAACACCACACTCGTGGAAAGAGCACTCGCGGCTGACACTATAGAGGTTCACTCTCCGTCTCTGTTGCGGATGTAACCCGATCCTTCTGATGGGTGAACATCCGTAAAGCCACGGGTCCAGACGGCATTCCGGGCCGTGTCATCAGAGCGTGTGCTAACCAACTGGCTGGTGTTTTTACGGACATTTACAACCTGTACCTCTCCGTCTGTAGTCCCCACATGCTTCAAAACGTCAACCATCGTGCCTGTACCGAAGCAAGCCAAAATCACTTGCCTAAATGACTGGTGTCCCTGTTGCTCTGACCCCCATCAGCAGCAAATGTTTTGAGAGGTTAATTAGATATCACATCTGCTCTGTGCTGCACACCTCTTTGGACCCATTGCAGTTTGCCTACCACAAAACCACTCCACTGATGATGCCATTGCATCTACAATACACACTGCTCTCTCCCACCTGGAAAAAAGGAACACATATGTGAGAATGCTGTTTGTAGACTACAGCTCAGCATTCAACATAGTGCCCTCCAAGCTTGATGATAAACAGCTCGCTGTGCAGCTGGATCCTGGATTTCCTGTCAGGCAGACATCAGGTGGTTAAAATGGGCAGCATCATCTCCTCATCACTGACCCTCAACACTGGAGCCCCGCAGGGATGTGTTCTCAGCCCACTCCTGTATTCCCTATACACACATGACTGTGTGGCAACACATACTGTAGCTCTAATGCCATCATTAAGTTTGCTGATGATACAATGGTGGTAGGTCTGATCACTGACAATGATGAAACAGCCTACAGAGAGTAGCTGACACGCTGGTGTCAGGAGCACAACCTCTTCCTCAACGTCAGTAAAACCAAGGAGCTTGTAGTGGACTTCAGGATGAAAGACAGAGAACACAGCCCCATCACCATTAATGGAGCACTGGTGGAGAGAGTCAGCAGTTTCAAGTTCCTCGGTGTCCACATTACTGAGGAACCCACATGGTCCGTCCACACTGAGGCCGTTGTGAAGAAGGCTCGCCAGCGCCTCTTCTTCCTGAGACGGCTGAGGAAGTTTGGAATGAACCAGCACATCCTCACACGGTTCTACACCAGTACTGTAGAGAGCATCCTGACTGGCTGCATCACCGCCTGGAATGGCAATAGCACCGCCCACAACCGCAAATACCTGCAAATGGTGGTGCGAACTGCCAGAAACATCATCAGAGGTGAGCTTCCCTCCATCCAGGACATATATAACAGGCGGTGTGTGATAAAAGCTCGGAGGATCATCAGAGACTCCAGCCACCCGAGTCATGGGCTACTCTCACTGCTACCATCAGGCAGGCGGTATTGCAGCATCAGGACCCGCACCATATCCTCACACGGTTCTACACCAGTACTGTAGAGAGCATCCTGACTGGCTGCATCAGGACTGTCCAGCATCAGGACCCGCACCAGCCGACTACATGGCAGCTTCTTCCCCCAAGCAATCAGACTTTTGAACACTTGATCTCTCACGATCAATAATCAGCACTGCACTTTATTAATCTTCATCTTATTATCTCACACTGGACTGTCAAATATATTCTCCACATATAACTACTGCATATATATATTTTTATATACTCTTATTTTTAATTTTTATTGTATGTGTATTCTATATTGTGTGTATTGTTTACTGTACATTGTATATTAGTATTGTGTTGTGTAAGTATGTGTACATTTGATATGTAAATTGTGTTGTGTAAATATGTTGTTTATTGTAATTGGTATATGTCTAGTCACTGTCATGACTGCTATTGTTGCTCGGAATTGCACACAAGACTTTCACCTACTGTTGCACTTGTGTACATAGTAGTGTGACAATAAAGTGATTTGATTTGATTTTTGCTTTGGATGTGACTGTCTTGTCTGGAACTTCTCATGCACCTTACAGTCTAGCTGATCCCACAAAAGCTCAATGGGGTTCAGATCCATAACACTCTTTTCCAATATATGTTGTCCAATGTGTTTCTTTGCCCACTCTAACCTTTTCCTTTTTGTTTTTCTGTTTCAAAGTTTCTTTGCCATTCTTCCCACAAGGCCTGCACCCCTGAGTCTTCTCTTTACTGTTGTACATGAAACTGGTGTTGAGCGGGTAGAATTCAATTAAGCTGTCAGCTGAGGACATGTGAGGCGTCTATTTCTCAAACTAGAGACTCTGATGTACTTCTCATCTTGTTTAGTTGTACATCAGGCCTTCCACCTCTCTTTCTGTCCTTGTTAGAGCCAATAGTCCTTTGTCTTTGAAGACTGTAGTGTACACCTTTGTATGAAATCTTCAGTTTTTTTGGCTATTTCAAGCATTGTATAGCCTTCATTCCTCAAAACAATGATTGACTGACGAGTTTTTTGGAGAAAGCTGTTTCCTTTTTTTACCTAATATTGACCTTTATACTGCATACTGTGGTAACTCAAAAACAAACACAAAGACAATGTTAAGCTTCATTTAATGGTCGAAATAGATTTCAACTGTGTTTGATATTATGGCAAGTGATTTTCTTGTACAAAATTAGCAATTTAGCATGATTACTCAAGGATAAGGTCTAGATTTGGGGTCTATATTTGATAAAAAATTACTTTTTCAAATAGTGATGGTACTATTTTTTTACATCAGTAATGTCCTAACTATACTTTGTGATCAGCTGAATGCCAATTTGGTGAATTAAAGTAATAATTATAACACAACCTAAATAAATGCACATTGTGCTGGCATCCCAGATGTGTATGACTAATGTTGAATCTCGATTGAATCTCAGCCATTTTCAGATCTCTCCAGTGATGTTCAATCGGGTTCAAGTCTGGGCTCTGGCTGGGCCACTCAAGGACATTCACAGAGTTGTCCCGTAGCCACTCCTTTGTTATCTTGGCTGTGTGCTTAGTGTTGTTGTCCTGTTGGAAGATGAACCTTCACCCCAGTCTGAGGTCCAGAGTGCTCTGGAGCAGGTTTTCATCAAGGATGTCTCTGTACATTGCTGCATTCATCTTTCCCTCAATCCTTACTAGTCTCCCAGTTCCTGCCGCTGAAAAACATCCCCACAGCATGATGCTGCCACCATCATGCTTCACTGTAGGGATGGTATTGGCCAGGTGATGAGCTGGTGATGCCTGGTTTCATCCAGACATGACGCTTGCCATTCAGGCCAAAGAGTTCAACCTTTGTTTCATCAGATCAGAGAATTTTGTTTCTCATGGTCTGAGAGTCCTTCAGGTGCCTTTTGGCAAACTTCAGGCGGGCTGTCATGTGCCTTTTACTGAGTCGCCGCTTCCGTCTGGCCACTCTACAATACAGGCCTGATTGGTGGATTGCGGCAGAGATGGTTGTTCTACTGGAAGGTTCTCCTCTCTCCACAGGGAATTGCTGGTGCTCTGTCAGAGTGACCATCAGGTTCTTGGTCACCTTCCTGACTAAGGCCCTTCTTCCCCGATCGCTCAGTTAGCTTTAGGAAGAGTCCTGGTGGTTCCAAACTTCTTCCATTTACGGATGATGGAGGCCACTGTACTCACTGGGACCTTCAATGCTGCAGATATTTTTCTGTACCTTTCCCCAGATCTGTGCATCGATACAATCCTGTCTCGAGGTCTACAGACAATTCCTTGGACTTCATGGCTTGGTTTGTGTTCTGGCATGCACTGTTAACTGTGGGACCTTATACAGGTGTGTGCCTTTCCAAATCATGTCCAAACAACTGAATTTACCACAGGTGGACTCCAATAAAGTTGTATAAACATCTCAAGGATGATCAGTGGAAACAGGATGCCCCTGAGCTCAATTTTGAGTGTCACGGCAAAGGCTGTGAATACTTTTGTACATGTGATTTTTTTGTTTTTATTTTTAATAAATTTGCAAAGATTTCAAACAAACTTCTTTCATGTTGTCATTATGGGGTATTGTTTGTAGAATTTTTAGGAAAATATTGAATTTAATCAATTTTGGAATAAGGCTGTAACATAACAAAATGTGGAAAAAGTGAAGCGGTGTGAATACTTTCCAGATGCACTGTAAAAGGGTGTCATCAGGCTGCTGGCTATTTTATGGTTCAAAAGTCATATTTAGGCAGCATAAAAGTAACAAACAGGACTCCAGTGGATCAATTAATGTCTTCTGAAGCAAATCGATAGGTTGATTTAAGAAATAAATTGATAATGCAAAAGTTTTTAACTTTAAATCGTTGATTCCGGCCAGTGCTGAGATTCTGTTTGAAATGAACTAACTCTCACACGACGTCTGTTCCTTTGTTGTGCACAAAAGAGTGCACTTCACGTGTGAATGTGCCATATCACTTTCATCACTGATGCATTGACTGCTGGCAGGAAGCACTTTTTTAAAGTTAATAAAGTTTTAAATATGAATTTGTTTCTTACACCAACCTATCGATTTGCTTCAGAAGACATAAATTGATCCACTGGAGTCATGTGGATTACTTTTATGCTGCCTAAATTTGACTTCTGGACCTTCAAATAGCCAGCAGCCTGAAAGCACCCATTTACCTACAGAAAATCTTAATTTGAGTTCTGCTGAAGACAGACATCTTGGATGGCATCAGGGTAAGCAAATAATGAGAGAATTTTCATATATGAGTGAACTATATATTATAAATTTTTGTAGATAATTAATACATTTTGGACTATTAAACATTTGATCTCTTTCATACAATATGCAAACTGTAAATTCAATTATTACAGATAATTGTCTGAATGTGCTTTGTTTGACAGAAACCTGGATGAATACATTAGTTTAAATAAGGCTACTCCCCCAGGTTATTGTTATAAACATGAACCTCATCTGAGAGGTCGAGGTGTTGTTGCTACAATTTACAGTGGTTTTCTTGGTGTTACTCAGAGGTCAAGAAGATACAAGTTTAATTCTATAAGTATAATAAGTGATAATTCTTAATATGACATCGACATATATAAATAAAACATCTCAATCGTCTTTTGGTCTTACAACATTATATAAATCACCAGGGCCATATTCTGATTTCCTTAGAGAATTTGCTGATTTTCTGTCAGATCTAGTGGATAGAGCTTTAATAGTTGTTGACTTTAACATTCACATAGATAATGAAAATGATAAATTGGGATTAGCATTTATTGATATTCTCAAATCAATTGGGGTCAGACAAAATGTGACAGGACCATTCATTGCCATACTCATACGCTAGATTTAATTCTGTCTTAAGGATTTAATGTTGATGATATAGCAATTTTGCTGCAGATCGATGACATCTCAGATGATAACCTCTTTTGTCACTCAATCAAAAGCACATTATCGATTGGGAAGAACTATTCTTTCAGTCATTAAAGATAGCTTAACTAAAAGCTTCTATACACTTCCATATCTGTCCCAAATACTCATTAAGCCAAACAGTTCAGAAGAACTTGATGTAGTCAAGTAGAATATAGATAAAATATTCTCGAGCACAGTATTTGGCTGTATTTTATTTGTGATTTTACTGGAAGATTGCTTGGATGAGGGACAGAGAAATGGATTGCACGTCTGACAGCTGTGCGCAAGGCAACGCTATGTGATGAACATTACCGCTATGCCACTTTTGGCCGAGTCTGCCTATGACTAGAGGGAAGGAAAATGCTTTGTTTGACATGTTTTAAAGTTAATAATTTGTAAGGTAATGATTCAGAATAAAATTAACCGCAGATAGCTTACTGCAGCCGATGTTTTCATAGATCACATGCACATCATCACATATTTTTAATGCATAATTTTAGGGGGGCTGAGATGAAATACAGAGTCTAGAAATGCCTAAGCTCCAAATTTCTAAATATATATAGTATAGTTTGAACTAGATTGCAAAATTTCTAAACGTTAATATTGTATGTTTGATTTTAGAAACACACTTTTGCTGATTGTGTAAACTACAGGAATATTGATATTAATCAAATATGGCATTGTGTATGTTGCTCACAATCCTTTAGGCTGCGCTAAAAATGTATATCTGCCGAATGCTGAAAAAATATTTGAATATGAGAATGTTCTGATTTGATCAAAGGTGGCCTAAAAAGTTTGAGAAGCACTGCTCTGGAACTCTAGATAGCGTCGCCCCACTCGATTAAAGAAAGTTAAAGAGAAAAGCCACACACAATACAATGATCACACTCATGTTTTCAAGAGAGCAGCTTGGAAAATAGAATGCAAGTGGAAGAGAACAAAATTAAAAAGGTATTTCACGGTGCATGGAGGGATAGTGTCTGTATGAGGAGTGTGTTCAACCAATCTCCGTACACTTCCTTGGGTACGGCAGTTTGAAGAGTGGACTGATAATCCGTCTCGGCTAAGGATGATGTTGCTTTGTGCCAGATCAGTGGTAAAAATACTTTTATTATTAATGACTTTTTCTCTTTGCGGGAGTTGGAGTTTTTATTCATTACTGGGGACTTAAGCCATTCTCTGAACTTCTACCCCTGAATTGTTTGCTTTTGAGTTCAACTGGCTGCAATGGGGGACTGGTCTCTATTTTTAAAGATAATTTTTCTTGCTGCCCAATTATGTTCAATGACTATAGGAGTTTTGAGTTGCAGCTGTTTAAATTGGATTTGAATTGCTCACTTTTGGTTGATCTGATATACCGCCCCATAAGCACAACATAGACTTTTTAAATGAGTTTGCAGACTTCTTGGGGGAATTTACACCGAAATATGATAAACTGTTAATTCTTGGAGATTTCAATGTTCATAAATGCAGCACAGCGGACTAATTAGCTAAATAATGTATTACCCTTATTATTATATAAGTATTAATACACTTAGTATTACATAGATTAATGCATTTTATTTAGAACTTCATTTGAGTGTCCCTACTCTTCAGCTTGGACACACACTTGACCTGGTGTTTTCATATGGCAATTCTC
This sequence comes from Xyrauchen texanus, assembly GCF_025860055.1. Classification (NCBI taxonomy): domain Eukaryota; kingdom Metazoa; phylum Chordata; class Actinopteri; order Cypriniformes; family Catostomidae; genus Xyrauchen; species Xyrauchen texanus. Next base: position 42,725,169 of record NC_068285.1, read on the forward strand.
TTTACGTTCATCAGATATTTGATAATGGGTTTTCTGACCATACATCTGTCATGTTTAACTTTTTGTGATACTATTCAATCAGTAGATATCAGTCAATGTGATATAAGTGTAGAGGAGCTTCCATTTGTTTAAATGTTTTAGACTCACTGGCTCCTGAATAGACTTAAACCTAGATCTGAGCCCTGGATTGACAATAATGTACTGTAGAAGAGTGGAGCATAAGTGGAAAAAGGACAGGCTCCAGATTTCCTTTGAAATACTAAGTGATTCATTATGCAAATTCCAAAAGGCAGTGAGAGTATCAAAATCCAGATATTTTGTGGAAATCTTTAACAAGAATTACCATAGACCAAAACTCTTTTTACTGTTTGTGAATACCAATCTATGTCAAAAACTGTGTGTGAGGATTTTCTTAGATTTTTTGGTTAATAAGATCATTGATATAAGATTGGGGATATCTCCCTCTGTTTGTACTGCTGAGTTCAGTCAGTTTTAACCTCCATTTTTCCTGAAACAAGTTTTTGATGCAGTGGGTCCCTACTTTTTGACTTTGATAAATCAATGTTTTGAAACTAGTACTGTACCTTATGTGTTAAAACATGCCACAGTTTATTCCTTGCTTAAGAGACTGAACTTAGAGCCTACTGTTTTAGCAAAGTTTAGACCTATTTCTAATTTGTCTTTTATTACAAAGATCTTAGAGAAAATAGTTTTACAACATCTGCAGAGTTTTCTTGATGAAAATAAGATCTTTGAGGTTTTTCTATCAGGTTTCCTGAAACACCACTCGACAGAGACTGCACTTTTGAAGGTTTTAAATTATATTTGACTAACTGGCGACACTGGGGACTTTGCTGTGCTTGTGCTCCTAGAATTGAGCGCTGCTTTCGATACAGTGGACCATGCTGTCCATCTTACTCGCTTGGAGCACTGTGCTGGTATAAAAGGAAATGGTTTAAATGATATCTTTCTAATAGAAGTTTTAAAGTTAACATTGGTGAACATTCATCTGAGGCAGCTCCGCTTCTGTGTGGTGTGCCGCAGGGTTCTATCTTAGCTCCCATTCTCTTTTCATTATAAATGCTTCCATTGGGTTCTATCTTTAGGAAGCATGTGCTGTCGTTCCATGCTGTGCAGATGATACTCAAATCAGTATTCAGTACTCCCAAAATAAATCTTGGTGATTTATCCTCTTCTGTGAAGCCTTGGGTTAAAAATCTGGGTGTTGTTTTTGATGATTGTCTCAAATTTGACAAACAGATAAACATAGTGGTTAAATCATGTTTCTTTCAGCTTCGACTACTAGCAAAAGTTGATTCTGTCTAATAACATTTTTGAAAAAGTAATTCATGCCTTTATTACATCAAGGCTGGACTACTGTAACTCACTTTATTTTGAGATTAGCCAGTCAGCTCTATCCCACTTGCAGATAAATCAAAATGTGGCTGCAAGACTTTTAACTAGTACTAAAAAATGAGATCTGATTTAAGAAGCTTCGACTGAACCAGATATTCCATTGCAACACAAAATTAATGACTATATAAATTCCTTTACAAATAATATTTAGACCATCTGGAGGAAAATTGGAATTTGGCAACCATCTGGAACAACACCTCAGAAGACAATGACTTCCCAACGCTCAACTCCAGAACCACCACAGAAAAAAGCTACATTCGGAATTTCATCTGTGGTCATAAATACTGTACATGATGTTATGTGCGATCAAGGGATTTTAGTAGGAATGAATGTCCCTGTTTTGCTCCTTTAAAACCAGTTGTAGTCAAGACCAGCTCATCCGAGTCAAGTTTAGACCAGAAAGGGTTGAGTCCAAGTCAAGAACGAGATCAAAAGAGGCCAATATTGAGACCAGACTCATATATACTTAAAGGGATAGTTCACACAAACATGAAAATTCTCTCATCATTTTCTCACCCTTCCTGTCATCCTGGATGTGCGCATGACTTTATTTCTTCTGCAGAACACAAATTAAGATTTTTAGCATAATATTTCAGCTCTGTAGGTCCATACCATGCAAGTGAATGGTGATCAGACCTTTGTAGCAAAAATCACAAAGGAAACATAAAAGTTGAAAAATAAACCATGACCTGAGCGTCAGGGACTTAATTTGATGTTCCACAATATTTTCATTGTTTGCAGCTCGAAACATCAGATGCCGGAACTGAGTTTGGACTTTGCGTTGAAAACAGACAGTTTTTGAAACATTTTAGCGCAATGACACAGGAACATAACCAATCATGCTTTGCTTCACTTCATTAACATACAATACACCACAGATAGCGCAAACACAATTAGAGGCATTATGAAAATTGGATACAAAAATGTGACTATTTTGCCATGTGGAGGAATTATCAGCATAGAAATTATATCTATTAAAAGTATACCTTTAGACCTGTAAAAATGGATTCAGATTTATTTTCCATGTTAAAGGTGAGGTATGTCATTTCTGTACCACTGGAGACACCAAAAAGAATTGTAAAATATTTTGTTTTTAAACACTCCACCTGTCTTTAATTGGTCAGTGGTCTCTGCATATTGTGAAATATTAATCTATTCAAAATATTGCATCTAAACTGTATATTTTCTCAACTGTTTCCTTATTTGTTATCTGTACTGTTTTATCTCAGTACTCAAGAGGCCGATAGTCACTTTTAAATGTCTGTACGAATTAACACAACGGCCCTCTCTATGAATGAAGAATGCATTTAATCACACTAGGGATGGGAAGATTAACCGATATGTATCGATACGCGGTCATGCGCGTGCACGATGCGAGTGCATCGGTAGAGCAGCAGAGGATGAATTAAATTTTGGAAGCAAATCGAGAAGCATCGGTTTTTGCGAGATGCATCGGTTTTTCCGAAATACAGCTTATCCTTTTAATACAGAATGTATTTCTTTATTTATTAACAAGTGTTCACACACATTTATTCTGCTGTTTCATGATTAAGGCCTAATGTGCTTAAATGGGACTACCCATTCTTTTTGTCCCAAAAAACAGAAAATGTGTGGTAGGAACATTTGGGGGAAAAAAGGTCATTAATTTGGTTCCAATAATTACTAGTGTGCAATCCAACCAGAAAGAGCATACTAGCTTCACCAAACATCATAATGCAAAGAACTTTGGGCACAGAGAGTTCCAATGACTGACAGGTCAAGGGCTGCTTTAAAGACTCCGTTGATGATATTGCAATCACATTGAATGAATAATGCCACTGTATCTGTGGGAAATATGGGTGGAAAGGACAGCCAAAGGCAGAGACAGAAAGTGCATTGATGAAAGAGTGCAATTGTGAAGTTGTTGAGGGATAGAGAGCAGCAGACACCCATTAAAAGAACAATCATGATGCAGGACAACTTCAAAATGTCATGATGGGTGGAAGCCACAATGGCATTCCCTCTGCAAGCATATTCATTAACATTTCAAAGACTTCTGAGAGCTCATAGAAACGATAGATTTAACTCTGTGCTCAACCCTGGATGAAACCATAATGGACGGGAATGCTTTAAAAGAAATGAGCCAGCTAGAAATCTTTAGCTGAGCTTATAGTGCCATCTACAGATGCAAAGTAAATATTGCATGTGGTTTCATGCCACACCATTTGCAGCTGCTATACACCCCCCCCCCCCCCACCCTATAGGGGTAGGAGGGGGTATAGCAACAGCAAATATATATATATATGCGCATTCAAGGAACAATGAGAGGTTTAATGCATCAACCATTTCATCTGTCATGTAAAACAAACCTAACAAATAATCCAAAATATGCTCACAGTTTCTATTTTTAATTAATAGAGAAGTGAATGTACATTTGATTCTTGAAAGACCTTTTTGTATACATCTTTACATAAAAAAAAGAACTATACAGCAGTGGAATAAAACAGATCTGTACCGGATCCTTTTATCACTGTAGTCATACTGTTTGTGCTTTATAAAAACAGGATAGTGTAATACAATTATCACAATTAAACCAAATTTCAGACATCAGGCAGACGAGATATACAATACAATCAATCAACAGAAATTATCTATACAGTGCACAAGGCCTACAAAACAAAGTGCCCCATAAACCAGCAGTGAAAATGAGTTCAAAACATTTTTACATTTACAGTGACTCCACAACGTAACAACCATTTGGTATAAATTGTTCAATATACAGTGTTAAAATGTAATCTACAGAAGAAGGTTGAATCTGACGAAACCAAGAACAAGTCTAGGTCAAATTTCACCTGACAAAATTACAAATAAAATTAAGATTTTGCAAATAGAAATACAGAAGTGTACTTTAGGACCATGATTTGAACAGATTTGTTGTAATACGACCATGTTATTATGATAATATATATTATATGAATCACATTTCACAAGTATTTACACAGTTTTTGTAGTACTGCATTCAAGTTATGCTGATATTAATAAAACAAATGTTAATGCATTATAGATATTTAACAAACTGGAAAAAAAAAAAATGCCTGAACACATCATGGTAATAAGAATTGCATCACAACAAAAAATCATAATGATCATAAATTTTTTCTTTGTGCAAAAAATAAAATAAAATAAAAAATACAAAAAATAATATTTTTTTTTTAGATGCATCATTTCGGGTTATTATATGACATTGACATGTTTTTGTGAGATTCACCCTCAAGCATTTAAAGTGAAGTGCTGTGTTGCTAAAAAAAGGATATTTTTATAAATATATCTAAAAATATTAAAGACCCATCTATGTTAGAAATAGTAATTTACAGTCAAATGCACATTATCTGGTTACCGTGTATTGCTGTCCTGAGAATGTCAAAGATGTGCTTTCAGAAAGACACACCAGTGTGTGTTCAGTGTTACAAACATCTGTATAAACAGACTTTCTTTATTACTTTAGGGTCAGGGTAAACAAGTCCACATGTTGTACCAGTGTTAAAGCATATTCCGTTAATCACACTCTCACATACACAATCCCATTCACTCACCACTAAAACAGTTCGTTTATCACCAGTGTTGAAATTTCCATAAAATAATTATTGTTGTGGACATTTAAGTCTATTCTTGTGCACCAAAAAGACTATTAAAACAGCCCAAGCCACACAGTTCCGTGTCACCTTTTCTCTGAAATTCCCAGTAAACGGAGTGATCTGGTCACGAGGAATCAAGGGAACTCTTCAGAGGATTGGCACTCCAAACCCGCTCCTCAACAGTGTGTGTGAAATGAATTACCTGCGTCACTTCCTCTTCCTCACTCGATAGCACTGAGTGACTGGCCTGGGCACTCTTCAGTTTACACAGGAGGGTCATGGGTAATAGGATGCACAAGTGAGATGGACAGCTTTCAGCTGCAGTTCTAGAGGCAGCTTTTATCTCTCTGGGGCTTCCTCCGCAGAGAAGGTGGTTATGGCCGATGAAACCTGCATAGAAAAAGTTTTTGCGAGTGAGTGTTAAGAGTGATAAAAATCTTTCCTCTCACAAAAGGCAAGACCACATTTACATGCACATCATTTTTCCAAGTCTCCATATTTTGGTTAAAAGTGTTTCCAGAAAAAAAAAAAAAAAAGGCTTACACGCTCCACAGCTATTGGGATATTCCAAGGTCTATGTGACGTCAGTTTAAAATGAAAGTAGTTGAATAAGCACAAGCTATTTCTTTCATATAGACATGCACTGCTTTGTGAGTGTAAATGACTGCGTGCAAACGTGGGACAGCTGAACTTGGTACCATCAGAATAAAAACTCACCAATTCATCAATTCTAATGCAAAAAACAAACAAAACAAACACTTTAAATGCAAAAACAACTAACGTGCCGTTTTTGCATTTAAAGTGCCATTCTCTCACTACAGGGTTCCCACTCTTTTCAATACATTATTTTCCATCACATTTTATGTGACTAACACTTGTAACATTTAACCACAATATAGCATGATATCATGAGATATACAGTGCGTCATTGCTTTATACAACCATACTAATCCATAAAAAATAAATAAAATAAAAAAAAGTTAAAAAGCAATGGTGTATTAGAGGTGTATATATCTGGTATCATAAGAAGTATGTTATAAATGTCGATGCAATCAAGGATGACAAATAATTTGACATGAGATTTATGCCATTTGTCAAGCCTGAATTTTGTTAATGCAATTTTCATATAAGATTTTTATAAATTAATAAATAAAAACCCAGGACAAGTGGAATCCCTGGTACAACACTTAAAGATGATTTAAGCAGAGTTTCATGCTTGTTTTTATTTGTCAAAATGACAGGCAGCATATTATCGATCAATGTTTTAAAAAAGGTAGGATGATGAGAAAAATGGCGCACCAGTCAAAGACATCCGTCTGGCGTGTGCGTTCACATAGGAAAACATCATACATCGATCCACCACAACATTAAAACCACTTGCCTTATTCAACCACTTGGATTCCTCTCAGGCAGCTAAAACAGCACCAACCCGTATCTCAGAATAGCATTCTGAGATGATATTCTTCTCACCACAATTGTACAGAGTGGTTATCTGAGTTACTGTAGACTTTGTCAGTTCAAACCAGTCTGGCCATTCTCTGTTGACCTCTCTCATCAACAAGACATTTCCATCCTCAGAACTGCCGCTCACTGGATGTTTTTTTGTTTTTGGCACCATTCTGAGTAAATTCTAGAGACTGTTGTGTGTGAAAAAAATTGGATCTCAGTGATTTGGACCGTGGCATGATTGTTGGTGCCAGATGGGCTGGTTTGAGTATTTCTGTAACTGCTAATTGTAATTCGGAGAAGGTGTCTAATGTCCCTTGTCATGTAAAAGCATTTATTTTGTTTATGAGCTCTGTAGTAATTCTTAACATCTCCTTGTGCATATGTTGTATTGAGAACACATGAACTGTTACACATAACAGTCTTTAAAAAACTGAACACTTGACTCTACCCCTAGAGTTTTGACTGTACCCTTAAACATTTTGGGGCACGAATGCTCCAAAATAAAAATGCAGTTGTAGAGCCCTGCATATGCTGCCAGTATTTTCAGTTTTGTATAAACCGGTAAATTGGCTTATAGCGGTTGGGTTAAGGCATGTATGTGCTGCATATATTATAAAAATGACCAAATTCTGAATAATATGGGAAACTTCTAGTGCCTGTGAATTACTCATTGACTGATAAATCCATAATCAATAATACTAAAGACTGTGAAAGTGTCAGACCTGGTGTAAATCCTGCTCTCCTCATGTACCTCCATTTCTGAGCTCTTAAACTCATTCAATTCTTTTCTTATGGCCGCCTGGAGGAGAAGAAAAAAAGATATGGAGAAAAAGAAAGATCAACATGAACCTGATAATGTTATATAATATACAGTATCATTTATATATAGATTGTTGCATCATGATAGAATTGGACAGTGATTCTTATAGGAATAGTTCAAAAATGAACATTTGCTGATAATTTACTCGCCCTCAAGACATCAAAGATGTCTCGGAGTGTCTTACTTCATCAAAACTGAATTTGGATTTATTGTGGATTATTTTGATGCACACTAAATATGCATTTTGAACAGTCAAATAATGGAGTACATTCACTTGAATTGTTAAAAGGAGGAGGCCTGAAATTAAATCCTAAAAATCTTAAATTTGGTTTTGATGATGAAAGAAACTCCAAGATACATCTTGGATGCCCTGAGGGCGAGTAAATTATCAGCAAATGCTCATTTTTGTGTGAACTATTCCTTTAATGTCTTTGTTCCTTTTGAAATACCATTTGTTTGGCAAGGATCTTTAGCATTTACTCTGTGGCATTTTCAACTGTGTGCAAATATAGATAATTTTTTATGTAACTACAATTTACATCACACTAAATTCAAGTTGTCTCATATTTGCCACCACTAGGGGTCAGATGAAACCAGTACATCAGACAAACCTTGTCAGCAGGCGTGAGTTTGGTCCAGGGTTTGTCAGCGCGGCGGTCATAGTCTTGAGCTGAAGTGCACTCCACGTACTCATGAAAACGCAGGATCTTTCTGGCCTGAAGCTCCGCTATTGTAGGCCTCTGTGATAACTGAAGAAAACAAAGACAAAACAATGTTTCATGTGCTTCTTGATACCTTAAACTGCCCTTTAAGATGAGAGCCTGTATTAAATGGCCTTTAAGATTTGCCACCTTTGTTTACATACAGTGTGAAAAACATGACTTGGTTAGTTGGTTTTTACTTGTTTCTGGCCACATACACGGGGGTGGCTACATTGGCCCGAGCAAGAGGTGCCTCTCGGGCTGAAATATAGACTATAGGCCGACATTCATTAGTTGTGGCTCAGCGGTTAAGGCTCTGGGTTACTGACTGAAAGGTTGGGGGTTCAAACCCCAGCATTGCTAAGATACCACTGTTGGGCCCTTGAGCAAGGCCCTTGACCCTATCTGCTCCAGGGGCACCGTTTCATGGTTGACCCTGCGCTCTGACCCCAGCTTAGTTGGGATATGCGAAAACAACTGCATTTCATTGGCTCTGTACCTGTACTCTGCACAATGACAATAAAGTTCAATCTTAATCTTTAACCATGTGTTCCCTTTGTTTTTATATCTTGATATTTTTAAAGGATTATAAAGTGAATCTCGACTTTATCTGCATCAAAAGATCATGTGTTGTGCATGCGCTCTTTATATGTACAGCAGGGTTTATCTGTGGATTACACTGCCTTCATTTAAGAATTTATAAATTTTTTCCTAATGTACAATGTTCGTTAAGGTTTGGATTTGGCTTTGGGAAACTGAGCAGCAGTTATGTAAGCAACGGGCGTTGAACGGGCTATGAAATTCTCTATACGAGAGCGGAAATCTTTACCAATCAAATGGTCAATTGTACAATGAAGGCATGAAAGCAGAATGCTGCACCTGCATATTAGGACACACTGATCTGCAAGATCATACATGTTTATTAGTTTTGATGCAGGGATTGTTTGTGTGTGTTTGCTGGGATCAAGGAAATATGCTTTGCCAATATACAGTATTATCAAGCTTACATATTTAATTGAGGGTGCTCTAACATTCGCAACCCTGCAGAACCGGGTCTGCATCTAGCCCCACAACTTTTAGCCTTTCAAAGTTCTAAGGGTGGATGGCAAAGTCTTCAAAGAGAAAAGGAATGATCACTTCTGAATGGAATGCACCCTTAATCTTTAGAGAAGCACAGTTGAATTAAATGGCTCTGGTCATGTGATTATTTGCACCACTTGGTCACAATTGTAAGAGGTGGGATTAAATGGGTTAGTTAATAGTCTGAATTCACACCTGCTATAGGCCTAACTACAACATATTCTCACTGATTGTCCACTCCCCCAATGATTACTTGACAACTGTATGGGTAAATGCACATCATCCACATGTAAAAGTATCTAAACATGACCAAGATCAATCATTTGCCTTCCCAAAACATCAGGATGATGCAGTCTGCTGGAAGATACACTCGAGAAATACACCACCATCTAAATTACATTGGTGTAAATGCCCCATTGAGCATGTTAACAAGACATTACAAAGAATAAACATCTAGCATATGTAAACCTCACAAAATGAATAAGTACATTAATCACTTCATACAATATGATGCTAATAAGCATGTTGCAACAATGGAATATGCTGGTCGTGCCTTAAGTGCAAAATATTTATTCAATCTTCTGTCCTTGATTTTAGGGACATTATCGTAACCATAGACAACATGACCAACCGTAATGATGATCTGGTGGCAAGTTCCGAGAAAACACAGCTCTGGCATGACAATGGAGTGGACATCAATGAGTGGTCTATTCGGAGGATCAGGCAAAGACTAGGTTGGAAGTACAGAATCATTGTCCCATGATCAAAGAGATCCGTCTCCAACAAGCCCAAAAATTGATCGTTTCATGACTTTATTTTCACTGATGAAACCACTGTGGCTTTGATCACTTTGCCAGCATGTCATTTCGTAAGAGTGGGAGATACATTTCCAAACCAATGTCGAAACACCCACTGAAAGTTCATGTTTGTGGGGCAATATCCAGACTGGGACCAGGAGCTTTTGCAATCTTCGAAGGGATAATGGACAGGATTTTTTTTGAAGATGCTATTATAAAAGAAACTGAATCTCCATACATTATAGAAAACTTTTGAGTCCACCACCATTTCATTCAGGACAATGTCCCAAAGCAAACTGCTGCAAGCAGAGTTATTCCTGCAAAGTGTATAAACTGGGACAAGACTCCAGCAGAATCCCCTGATAAGAATCCCAATGAGATACTGTGGGATGCTCTGAAGGACTTTATTCCAAAGCAAATAAAAAAGCCAACTACTAAGTCTGACTTAATTGCTGCCATTAATACATTCTGGTTTGAAGAACTCATAGAAACGGCATGCAGCGAGTACATAAATAGACCGTTTAAAGTTCTTCCAGTTGTGGTTGAGCCTCAGGGTGGCCACACTGGAATGTAGTTATTATTTTTATTCCATAAAAAACATTTCTGACAGTTTTCCAGTAACTATAAGCTTTTCTAACTATTTTTCTGTCTTTAATTTTTTTTTAAATTGGTTGTTTATTAGTTACAGACAATAATACAGAAAATGGGCCTCATTTTCTTTTAATTTACTGTCTTAAAATAGAACAATGCTTGTATGCGTATGGTCTATACAAATAGAAATACAATAAAAATTACAATACATTCAAATAAAGTAACATTTATGTTACAAGAATCGCAGGATCACTCAAAGCGCTCCTAAAATTAGGAACATGATTACATAAATGCTGGCGATTAGAGCTCTGAAATTATTTAATTTAAAGTAATGACTATTTATAACAGGTAATATTATTTCAATCATCTGAACTTCGTAAACCTGAGCACGATAAAACTGTGTAAAAAATAAATATGAATTCAGAGTGCGGAATGAACAGTGAGCGGTTTGTCACTATGAGCATCATTAATCATAGACATAGTTCATAGATAATTCTTTTTAAACATTGCCCACCAACATCTACTCCATTTACTCAAATAAAACAAGACTTGCACTTCACTTAGATAACTAATATTGCCATTAAATTCATGCTATGAGTGGACAATATTTTACATGGCATGATTTTCAAGATATTCCCAGCATAATTGCCGAGGAGTCCAGACACTGCGTTTTGTCTCGTGTGACGTGAATGCCCTTGGTTTTGTATTTTCTCAATTCCTTGTGCATTGGTGTCTGTCTTGTCTTCAGTGATAACCCGCCCTCTCATTTGCCTTGTTACCTGATTGATTAAAAGTTTCTTAGTTTCACCTGCGTTCCTAGTTTCCCTCCCGATTTCTCTCCTTCAATTATCTCCCAGTTCCCTTTGGTGCCAGTTCATCGTAAGGATGTTGCTTGTTTTTATGTCCCCTGTTAGGTCTCTCTCGTTCGTGTTCCTGTGCAGTCTGTTTTCTGTTGGTTCCCACTTCCAGCCCAGCCCGTCATCGTGTTGTCGCCCTGGACTGTGTTTGTTTTCCCCTTCGGGGTAGTTTTTGTTATATTGGTGTTAATTAAAAGCCCTAATCGCTACTCTGCGTTTGAGTCCTGCCATTTCCTCTACAAAACCTGACATTATTGTCCTTGGGAGGCAATTCAGTATGTAGACAGCAACCAATAACACAAAAAGTATTAAAATCAAACAATACAAAAATGATATTAATGAGCCATTTATAAAATTATGCCTGACTTCTGGAATAAAATCAATAAATTGGTTATCAATTTAGACATATTGCCAAAGCTTCAATACTCACAATAATTAATGACAAGACAAAGAGAATAATAATAATAATAAAACAGGAATAAATAACAATAAAAATAGAAAAGTAGTAAAGAAAAGTAAAGAAATGGCAAGTTACGTAAATAATAATAATAAAAACAATATACACCATGCAATACAAAATACAATAAATATTAAAACTTTCATGCATGCATGTTCGTGGGACGGGAATTTTATTTGCACTCTTAGTATAAGTGGACTTTAATAATTGAAGCGCAACAAGCAAAATATCACCCACAAGTGCAACAACAGCATGAAAAGCAAACATCAGCTGCCTACTGAGATCAGCATCATCTACAGTTTCAAGTTTTAAGAAACTTGACATTCAGTCAGTAAGACTCGTGGATGCACGAGATAAACAGTGTTCTGAAAATTATAGAAATGTTGTATTTACCAAAATATCTTCAATGTAAATGTGTATTGTGCAAGTTAATATTTTTAATTATTTACTGTAAGTGCTATCATAAAGTGGGATCATCTTCCAGCCATCTTTCTATTATTATTATTTTTATTATAATTTTGTATAAACCGGCATAAAATGTTTTTCTGCATATTTTTTTTCGCATTGCTTTCCTTCATTCACAATTTGTGCCCTATGGGAAATACAGGAAAAATCCTTTATATTTTGATAGGCCTATGTGTAATGGAATAAAACAATGACCAACGTGAACAAAATATCTCACTTCACTTGTCACAAACATGATCTAGGCCTACTGCTAAAAGAACGACACATACGATTTTTAATTTTAAGCCTTTCCATAAGGAAAATGCTTAACGTGGCTTAAGGTTTATCTTCGGAAAAAAACATAAATAAAAACTCTACGTGGTCGTTATCTTTAGTGGTTTTAAGCCACGTTAAGTGTATTAGAATGTCCTTTGAACTTCATAAACCGGAGCATAATAATAAATCGCTATGAAAAGTGCGTATCAATACAATCAGAATGTGCATGCCAAACATACAGTATACAAATATGTATGTGCGCAGAAAACACACACAATAAAAATTCATTTGGCTTGTCCTCTGTTTAACGTGCTTTTCCGCTGCATTACGGCTCTGAGGTTCACAGATCCCCAGCCAAGCACAAGCCAAGTATCTGCTTCGGCAGGAGAACAGCACTGTTTCACTGAAAAATGTGTGTGTTGCCTAAAAGGAGTATATGTCTGAGCAAAACGTGCAACACTTTCATACATTTATACTCCTAGTCAATGATATAAAGCCAGCAATAAACTATAGGCGGCTGTGGCTCAGGTGGTAGAGGGGCTTTTCCAATAATCACAGGGTTGGTGGTTCGATTCCTGGCCCACATGACTCCACATGCAGAAGTGTATTTGCGCAAGACACTGAACCCCAAGTTGCTCCAAATGGCAGGCTAGTGCCTTGCATGGCCGCTCTGCCGTCATTGGTGTGTGTGTGTGATGGATGAATGGGACACAGTGTAAAGCGCTTTGAATACCGCTAAGGTTAAAAAGGCGCTATATAAGTGCAACTCTTGCAAGCAAACATGCAGGTAAAGTCATGAGTAAATAGTTAAAGACTAAGATCTTATCTTTCCAGCCTAAATTTGTTTATGTGCACTTCATACCTTTCTGGTCAGCCTGCGTTTGATCTCACTTCTCTCTGCCCGTCTGTCAGCTTCATTCTTGGCTGAAACACAAGAGCATACAGACATGCAGTATAGAGAACCTTTTCTGGAACTGCTGCTCTTTAATTAGACTGAAAACTATGTGAATAAAAGCATCAGTAAATCTTGTCTAGACATGTCGAGACATTTGGCATTCCACATGTGCATTCTATGGATGCTTCATTAGATGAATGGAGGATGTGTAGGAAAAACTCAGCTGGCCAAACACTCACCTAGGAGAATATTTCTCTGCTCGAGTTCTTGTGCCGTGGGTCTCTGACTCAACCTCCTATGAAAAGAACATGAACAATACACACACTGTCAATGTTAACAGAATACATAAACACTCTAACACAGCTCTGGACACACACAGACCTTGTGAGTGTGCTGCCAATCTGGTTGCGAAGTGCCTCCCATTGCTCTTTGTTCTTCCAGGTGCTGTTGTCCTGCTCTTGAGACTGTTCCTTCTCCTGCTGACGCTCCAACTTCATTGCCAGAGTATCCTTGCGCTTCACACGACTCGCAAGACCACCTGACAACCCACATACATGCAGATCAAGAGTCAAGGTATGTCATACGAAAAGTTCTGCAGATCTCTACAGAATTGATATGACTTTAACCAATAGGCGTTATCACACTGCAGAAATGTTTCCTAGTTCACATTGAAGTTCCACACAGTTCTAAAACCCGAAACAAAACAAGAAACATTTTAGTACAAGCTCCAGAGGTAGTACTTTCCTTGCAAATTGGAACTATATAGGTGGAGTCAGAATGCAAACATTTCTCTGAGGTTAAAAATATGGCTGGGTATTGATACAGATTTCCCAATTCAATTCCGATTCACATTCTTTCAATTCCATTCCGATTCAATATCGATTCATATGGGTTTATTTCAGTTATAATTTCCCTTTTGCTTACATATGAAAGAAATGATCTTTTTTCATCATTGTAGGCCCAAGTTGCTCCCAATGGCAGGCTAGCACCTTACATAGCAGCTCTGCCGCCATTGGTGTATGAATGTGTGTGTGAATGGGTGAATGAGACGCAGTGTAAAGCGCTTTGAATACAGTTAAGGCTTAAAAATACGCTATATAAGTGCAGACCATTTAGCCATTTAAATTGCATAATTGTACTATTAACAAGTATTTACATTGATTTGTTGAACACATGCTAAATCTAGTACTGTCTCTTTAAGAAACCGGCATTTCTGTAAAGAGCATCTTTAGATGAGCGCATGTTTACGAGAGACTCGAATGGCTTTACCTCATCTGTGCGATACATGATTGGAATTAAATTGTTTTTTTTTGTAGTTGATTTGATCATCAATTGACTGTAAAGAAAAGAAAGGGTAATAAAAGAGACAGTATTCAATGACAAATGGGTTGCGTGGATCTTGTCTTTGGACACACATTACACGGAGCAACTTTACTCTCAACACGCTGTGAAAGGATCTTGCTGCTGAACACTTCATGACTAACCTACACAATTACTAGTGAATGAATTCTGAACATTTACCAACCATTGTAGTAGAGCAGTGCGCAAAGAGTAAAAGATCTGGTTTTCCCATCCCTAGTTAAAAAAAACATGTCATCAGCCATCCAACAGCTGATATTGTCCATTTTTAAAAGACCGGTCAGTAAGCTTAGCTAATACTTTTGTTGAGTTTTCCAATAAAACTGGATAGATTCAGATGTTAAATCTATGCTACAGATGATGTTGTGCATGAGAGACATACAGAATGGCTCTGCCGAGAATGTATGGAAAAGAAAACAATAGTGAGTTAAAAAAGTCAACTTAAAATGATAACGTGTACAAACAATTTCTGACTGTCTCATCAAGTTAGGCTTTGATGACCATGACAATAAATATTGTAGATTGAAAATCAAGAAATAAAGGATCATAATAACAATTTATGTTCCATGCTTTTTGTGCACTGTATTTATTGTGTCTATACAGTAGTTTGTTATTTAATTTTTATTTACAGTAGTTTGTTACTTTAAATGTTTCGCCTTTTTGCATCTTTTAAATGCTTCACTGCATTACGTACTAATAAAGACATTTTTACTTTACCTCAAGGCTACAAATGAACGTTTTAACGTTCATGTGTACATGTCACAACAAAACAAGAGGATAAAGATCAGCTGTTGCAAGTGCATACTTGGGAATCGCGGTTATAATAGCATCACATACTTGCGTCAAAGCTAATTGAAACAGTTCTTGCTTAAAAAGTTCTTGCTTTCCACCTCCTTGGTGGGAAAACGTTAAAATTTTATCGGAATGGATATACAAGTTCCACGGACAACACGTTAGGAACACGTTAGCATTTTTAAATCCAATCCACAAAAATCAGAACAGAAAATGCAAACAAAAGGTCTTCAGATTCTCACTGGGCCTGTTGTTAGGTCATATTACAGGCCTGAATTCAACGTTATTAACCCTACTAGACATTTTCAAAAATTTTATAAAGATTATACAATTAGAATTTGTGTGTGAACGGGACCCACTGGCGAAACAATGGCTCAGTCAATTTGACTGCTTAAGGTATTGCAAGAAATGTTTCATTTTTATACTATGAGAGAATGAAGCCATTAAATTAAAATTATTATTATTATTATTTGTAGACCATGCAGCAGTCGAAAATATATTAAAATTATGCAAACATGAAGCACGGTCCATTCAGCTTTAAATCGATATTTTTTAAATAAAACAGTAGTGACCTAATGTTATTTCCATTGCAGTTTTAATGGGATTTAATCTGTCAAGTTTATGTAATGTAATGGGTTTCATATGTTAGTGCATTAACTGCAAATTGAATAGTTGCTTAATTTTTAAATTTTTTATAATAACAATTAAAAATGGCTTTTCACATTGCACTTCACCCAGAGTTATCATCTTTTTAAAACCCGTTTTTAACCCTAGGTAAAGCAACTTTTGTCATTTTGAAAGGGGGTTAGCATCGCTCTTAAGCCAGGTTTACCCCGAATTGTGGTGCCAAAGGTATACTGTCTGAAACATTGTGCTGTTAGAATGTTACAGAAAGTTGTTTTGCAACAGACCACCAATCATAGAATGCCTTAGTGCTTACCTCATTGAGTGATCACACGCTTTGTACAGGTGCAGTAATATTTACGTGCTATTTACGTTTCATCCGAAAGACAGAGAGGATATGCTCACCGACATTTCCACCTATATGCTGTGACATTGATAAGCAGTTTTAACATTGGATGCCCGCACATCACGAGCTGTATTCGTCCAATCATTGTTATCAACCACACAAATATGCAATATTTTGAATACCTAGGATTAATTCCTAACCGGTGTAAAGTGTGAACAGTGTGAAACATGAAATCCAGGATTTGCAATGACTCAGAACGAATAAAGCATCATACTTGTGGGAACATCTTCCTCATCATCATCATCTTCCTCATCTCTGTAATTAATGGGCCCGTCAGAGTCGCTGTCTTCCTCATCCTCACTGTTTCCAGGTCCACCGTCCTCAGGTATGACCGTGACTCGAGGGTCGCCCACCAGACCTCGGCGGCTCCGTGGCTCCAGCTCTGGCTGTCGTGCGGGCTGAGGGGTCGGTCGCAGCTTCTGCAGCTCTTCTTCAATGTCAAAATCATCATCCTCAGGCCTAAAAATACCATTCAAAAATGCAGAAAAAGACTTACAGAAAATACAGCAAGTGTGTAATACTGTATAGTATAGTATAGTATACATGTAGCATGGCTGGTACATTTAAAGTATTGTATCAACATATATACCAGAGGAACATGGGGTGACATTTCAATTATCAAATACTTTAATCAATATAGAAATGAAAATGTTTGTCCCACCCTAAACTAAAATATGTGATGCAACATTATATGTGATGCAACAGATTTAGGATGGTGGGTACCAATTTTCATTTAAGTAAACCATCATAGAATGACTATACTTTTTTTTAGTCATTTTAGTTACATTTTGTGTTAAAATGTCTTGACTTTTGGCAGTCTGGTTAAATAACTGAGGATTAACTGATATGTACACTGTGTAAACACTCACAGTCGGAGAGGTTCGATAGTGACTGGAAGCGAGAATCGCCCTCCTCCTGGGGCCTCAGCAAGGACCTCTGGCAGCTCAAACAGAAGTGAGTGTGCCCGCTGGGATCTGTCCTGTTTGGGCTGGGATGGGCTAGGATTGTTCAAGGCCCTCTGAATGCGAATGTGCAGAGATAAGGGTGGCTGAGAGGGCGGCTCTGTGGTTGGGCTGGGCGGGTCCATATGAGGGGCCATATGGGCCCGAGGAGGGGATGGGGGGATGTGGGTTGGTGGAGGAGAGAACTCTTCAGAGCTTCCATTACTGCCATCGTCTGATTGGACAGGGGGCAGGGCAGGGGCCAGCACAGGGACGGGAGCGGGGCCTGTGGAAGGAGGCTCAGGCTGATTGGTTGAGGAGTCATCTGAGTGACGTTTGGTCACAGGTGTAGTCCTCTTTGGAGGAATGGGAGGAGATGGCTTGACTGGGACTGCAGTTTGAGAGAGATCCACTGTAGAAAATGTAAATATGAATCAAAATGAGTTTCACAGAGAACAAAGGGTTAATGCACATCGCAGAACACCACATTAGGGGCTGTTCACACAGGACACATTCCTGAATTTAAAAAATGGTGGAATGGAACTAAATGAATGGTGTCGAGACACTTTGTCAAAGGTGAAATTCTTTTATCTGGACACAGAGACTTAACAATCCAGCACTCATGGCAAGACATACTGTAAAAACAGATAATTCCTCCACAGAATGCATGTGTACATGGACAATTAAAAACTACAACGCAGACAGAATGCATGAATGTGTCCTATGTGAACAGCCCCTTAGTCCATGAAAAAGTGCGTTAGGATATTGATTTGCATGCCATGAAATTATACACAGGTTTTTAGCGTAGAGGGGGTGAGATCGTAAGCAGTAATGTACACAGTGTCTTACTTGAGAACATTAAGTACAATTTGAGCCAAAGAGGACACAGCCCGTTGCAAAACAAGGCCTAAAACACACTCTATGTAAGTATGTTTAAATCAAACACTTCTTGCAACATATGCTTGATTTCATGTGCTGTTGAGTTCCAAAATCTGTCAGAATGCAAATTATAATACAACATATAACGCAAGTGCTTGGCATTCTCAGCACTTACGTAAGGAGGCAAAGTTTTCTCTTTCAGGTTAACTACAGTCACGCTGGAGTACCAGTTTGAAAATACTTTTGCCAAGCAAATCTGGTAGAGGTAGTTCAACATGTTCATAGCTAGCAACCTCAATAAAAACTAGGAATGACATACAATATTGATACATTTTTTGATACAATGTTTTTGAGGCAGTGATATATTAAAATTATCCCAAATTTTAATTAGAAGTGACATTTGTGTGCTTTCCAATTCACTGTCTGTTAGCCTTCGGTTTAATGTGGTCTGGCATAATATCTTCGAGAGACCACAAGGGGGAGATATAACATTTACTGAAGAAGGTCGGACACTGGCAGAGAAGCGCTGCGTCACGGGTAAGACAAGGCAGGTGGCAGTCCACAGTTTGGGAATCTAGTCACAATACACACAAAAGTTCTGTAAAGCTTTTTGTTCTTCAAGAATGAACAATGTCACAATGAGTTTGCAGGTAAATGTATGAAAGTGGTTTAACAGTGCAATATGAACGATTAGAAATGGTGACGTTTATTATACAATTTCTCTGTATGCAGCCTTGATTTGGTTTCATTCAAGCGGTCAAACCACAAAAAGACACACTTGTAACGGAAATGCCATTGTGTAGGCTATATGAAAGATTCATATACACAATACATCATCCAGTGATGCTTGAGTAAATAATCTTGATTTGGGTCGACTTTAATGAAAAACTAATTTTGCGCTCCATGGTGCTGTAAACCTTTAAGCAGCCTCCGGAGTTGTAGGTTGCACCGGCGACAGATGCCGAGCGGCAGTGTGCATACCTTCAAAGAAAATAATAGTTTCTAATTTTAGAGTGCGCCATGTCGTCCGCCTGACACGTCCGGTGTGCGACCCCCTTTGAAATACGCATACACTTTATCAAAGTTATGTTGAGAAATATGTATAAAGAGACAAAGACTATTGTGCAAGGAGTAGCCCTACTTGTATCTGAAAAAATGCCGATATACAGTAGATCAATAATCAACTTGAAATGCTTGAAACCGAATCAATGCTTGAAAAAGTCATTGTTCCAAGCCTAATAATAACATATCCCATTAATCGCACAGACATCTGAAGGAAACCCTCATGAGCACTAAAGTTTGTTACTAAAGTTTGGTCAAGTTTTCGTGTCTGTGTTTTTTAGTGTCAGGTCTAGGTGTCTAAATCATCTTCATCTTCTTATAATATTAGACACTTGAGTTAATATGCATATATGACAAACTGTATGAGGAAACAAAAAACAGAAGTACTTTCTCCTGAGTGAAAGCTCAGTCTAAACTTCCAGTAAGCACACATCTGTATGCTCTTCTAGACTGTGAGATGTTAGTATATGATATCAGCCAGGTTGAGTCTGTTAGTTTAAACGTCAGCACTGGTTACATTTCATGATTATACCTCTTATGGATTCAATTAGAGTAATCACATTGATTTGGAACAGGACTACAGATTCTGAGGGTTAAACAAGCATGACTGTCAGAGGTTACTGTAAGGGACATGCGTGCCAGTTGGCAGTGGACGGGTCGACACCAGGGATACCTGGGCGGAGCTGAGAACCCCTGTGGCAGAGGTAGGTTGGCAAGGAGAGATAGACTCCGGAATCTGGCTGTTGTCTGCAGCTTGTCCAGTACTGAGGTGGTGGAGCTTTGCTATACCTCTGTAACGTTGAAGCTTTGGGGTGGAGGGAGGGAAATATGTTTTTAGAATCTCGAACAACAAACAAATGCACTGTTGGAGAGTGGTCCAGTTCACAGGACAAAACATATCCATTCAATGTAAAGCTATTTAAATGCATTACATTGAAAAATATCCCGGTTTAAAGGTGAAGTGTGTCATTTCTGTGGCACACCATCCAGAATTGCAAAAATACCTGTTTCCAAACAGGTGCTCAGCAAATCAACCTACAAATGGCTTATAGTCTTTAAGCACATTAAACTTGGAATGTATTAAGGGAAATTATCTAACTTAGGATAAATGTACACTTTTGTTTTTTGGTTAAGTCAGTTTAAAACATTTTGTAATCTGAGGTCATGTTGTAGTATATTAAACCACCTTAATTCCTTAACTTCACCAAAAACTTGTCAAAGTTACAGGTAATTAAAACATTTAATTGTACAAAATATAAATCTAACACAGACACATCTTAAAATCTGTCATTATCTCTGCCTCTGAATTGTTTTAAGGTCAAATCTGACATGGCTTTGCACAAGTGAGGTCTATAAATGGCTCCTGTTGGAGAGGGATACCATGTGTGTGTTGTGTTTCAGACACTTGAGCAGCTGCTACCAGCCTGTCATGCCACTGGACCATTGCCTGTATAAAATCATCTTTCCTCAGTGACACTGCAGCAGCCATCCTAGTTAGCTCTCATGTCTTTCAGTTCAGCAGACTGAAGATACATTATATAGCCTAATTGTACATAGCTTTTTTTTAGTGGGGTTTACTTTCAAAAAAACCTAGGAAACAATTCCCATGCAGAAATGGCTGGTAAAGGCTCCACACAAATCTTGGTGGCTTTAATTAGAAATTCTAAACTTCAGTTTACTTTGCAATACTGTGTTTCAAGTAAATTACTCACTCTTTGTACATTTTACACAAGCAATATAGCAGTGAATGAAGCCTTTACTAGCATTTCAATGCTTTTTCAACATTCTTACTCATGTGCCACATGACACACAGAGGCTATGCACAAGGAAGCTTCATGCATGCTATGTAATCTATTAGACAACATCACCTGCATTAGAAACAACATTCAGAGCTGCCTACACAGACCTGAACACCTTTGACCATTAATGGGTAATTGGGTGTAAAAATCAGACTTCAAAACAAAAGTTACCAAATGTAACAACAAAATCAACAATTAAACTGTGAAAATCAACATGCAATCAGTGAAACCATGCAAGCTCATCAAATATTCAAGCGTGGTGTATGCTGAGAAAACCAGCTTCAAAAAGTGACTTATTTTAATTTACCTGTAAAATGTACTCAAATTAGCGAAATAACATGACAAGCTTTTCTACTTCAGAACACACCTTTTTTTTTTTCTTACAATTTCTATTATTTTCTGTGAACACATGGTTTAAAACCTGTTGGAAAACATTGTGTCTGTGTGAATTTCCCCAGAATCTCCTGCGGTGTAATGTGGGCTTAAGACTGCTGCTTGGGCTGCTCGATTATGACAAAATTCATAATTGTCGAAAATGTTCCTTGATATTGTAATGCTGATTATTAATGTCGTTTAACAGAAGTTACTTACATTAAATAATTATTTGTTCAAATTCATGCCATATTTTGTATGTACGCTACGTACCTATAAGCTAAAAACTGTTTAAACATTATATTTTTGAATAAATCAAAAACATAAATCGAGCAAATGTCAAAATAATTGAAAATCACTGACTGTTTATCACTTTTGTTCTAGCGCTTCGAGTGTCAGATGGTGTATCTTTAACACTAATTCCATGTGCCACTGTGAACAAAGGTGAAATATTAAGCAAGTGTCTGGGCATCAGGCTGTTTAAAACTTGCACATTAGGATCGGTTGCCATTATAGATAGGACTATAGACTATTAGACTAATTTAAGCATCAAAATGCCTCTCTCTGTTAGGCCGGGCGTACCGCTCGGGAGTTCCTGAGTCCCAGCACACATTACGAGTCTGTTTATCTGATAATCATACAGATGCAGTGTTAAACGACACGATTTTTCAGACCTGGCAAATTCTGAAGCAATCACATGAATTTTCATGCTATTTATTATTATTAATTATTATATTATATAATAATTACTATTAATGTCATGACTACACATTGTGATCAGTTGAAGTTTGTCCACTTTGGTGAATAAAAGTACCAATTCTTTCCATAAGAGCAAAATACATTATATTATATGATATAATGCTTTATAGTTGGATCTTCTTTCTTCTTGATGTAAAGACAACAGAATTTTTCTGAGGGCAAAATCAGATTTATTCATCCTTAAATGTCCAATTTTTTTTTTTTACTGTGGTTGGTTGTTTCATATTTTGGTCAGACAGCCTCTTCCCTTATCTACAGTAAACTACATTGTGTTCCAGACTTTATGCCGATAGTTAAAGCTCTGGCAGACAAGAGTGTGACTTACTAGAAACAGAAAGACTATATATACAAAAAAATTGGTATAGAATTTAATATATTTTCTATATTATTATTTTTATAATATAATACCACAACATAACCAAAATATCTGTAAGCTTAACTTTAAGTCTGCATTACATAAGACCCCGCAGCTTACAGCCTGTGAAATACTGCAACACTGAGCAAAGCCAGACTGCAGAGTACAAAACAGAGCAGCTACACTAGAGCTCAAGCTGAACATAGTGTGGCTGGAATAAAAACTCTAAAGATCAATTTAAAATTCTGGAAGTTATAGTCCTCAGAGTATACAGTGTATTTAATATGATGTGAATGAAAACAAGGCTGCAAGGTATGGAAGAACAGTCCATTTCAACAGTTAGCACTGAAACTGACAAGAACCTGATTCTGATTACTGTTACGCCAAAAGAAATCGGATTCTCATTACTGTAACAAAAACAAATCATATTCTCATTATCGTAACACCAAAAAAAATCATATTCTCATTACTGTTATGCCAAAAAAATCTGATTCTCATTACTGTAACACACCAAAGAAAATCAGATTCTCATTACTGTAACAAAGAAAATCAGATTCTCATTACTCTAACAAGGAAAATCAGATTCTCATTATCGTAACAGCAGAAAAAATCTGATTCTCATTACTGTAACAGCAAAAACTCTTATTCTCATTACAGTAACAAGAAAAATCTGATAATCATTACTGTAATACCAAAAAAATCTGATTCTCATTATTGTAACACACCAAAAAAAAACTGATTTCCATTACCGTTACACCAAAAATATCTGATTCTCATTACCGTTACGCCAAAAATATCTGATTCTCATTACAGTTACGCCAAAAATATCTGATTTTCAATACTTTTCCACCCAAAAAATCGGATTCTCATTACTGTAACATCAAATAACCTGATTGGAGTCGTAACCGATTGTTCCCTGTAACTCCTACCCGCACTTCAAGCACCGTAACTTTGCACTTCCAGCCCTTGCAAACCCGTCTGTGAGTAAAACATTATGCCTGTTGTAGTCTGTTTATTCATTAACGTTAGTGACAATGTCCAATGCATTAATTATCCGGTTCACTGACTGAATGTTTTTACAACGAGTATGATGAAACATAATTCGGTGTGCATGTGAGGAGTTGCATCTGACAGCAGTCTAAAGTTAAAACAATAATGATGGACAAAATATTTAAATTGGTTGCATAAAGTACTTTGTATAGGCAAAATATTCTGGATTGTCAACTCTAAAATGCTTCTACTGTCTCTATGACAGATATTTTGTTTTGTTGCATGTGTGCTTGACCAGCTGACATCAGTTATATAAATTACGTGTATAAGTCACTTCAGACGATAAGTCGCGGCACCTTTCGGATGATGAAAAAAAAAATGTATATTCCGGAAAATACAGTACATCTTTCAAAAAATTTCCAGTGAACAAAAAATATGCAGAAAATGTGACCTATGTCATTAAAATGCATGCAGCGTTAAATGACTAGTAAGTTTACCCCTCACTCGTTTTGATTCACAGCAAATTTAAAATAATGTCTCCTCTGAACATAAGCGGGCAGGACGACATATGACTCACCTTGTACTGCAGTGTTGCTGTTGTGATGGGCGGGTTTGGGAGGGGGCACAGGGGGCTGTTTAGGGGGAAGAGGGACTGGAGGTGCCAGGTGTGTGGGAACTGTGGGCAGGGTCTCCTGGTCTCCTGTTGTTACGGGGGGAACAGGATTACTACATGAGGAGTCATCTACATTTAAAGACACAGTCCGGGGAGGAGGCTTCACAATGGGGGGAGCTGAGGATGATGAAGATGATGATAAAGAGGAGAAGGATGAGGATGGGGCTTGAGCAGGCTCGGTGGAGGAGGAAGCAGCCATCAGCCATTTGGGAGGGAGGATGGCATGTTTAGTGGGCTGCTGTGACTCTTTAGTGGAGGTTATTCCAGGGTTGGGCTCAGGAGTGAACCGTACACCCACTGATCCTAGCGGTGAGCACAACACAGATGCACAAACACAGAACACACATGAGTGC
Organism: Xyrauchen texanus; assembly: GCF_025860055.1. Lineage (NCBI taxonomy): Eukaryota > Metazoa > Chordata > Actinopteri > Cypriniformes > Catostomidae > Xyrauchen > Xyrauchen texanus. Next base: position 42,749,930 of record NC_068285.1, read on the forward strand.
ACAGCACAATCACAAGGGCATGCATGAGTAAATCATGCAAAGGGAAAGCATGTAAACAAAGTGATGCAGGAGTGCTTTAAAGAACCCATGAGATCAAAATTGCAGTTTTGTGGTGTTTAGATTGTCTATTGTTTTGAGGTCATTATATGCAAGTGAACTACGTAAAGACTTCAAAACTCACTTTAAGAAGATGTACACATTTAAAATGTAGTATTTCTCTTCTGGCAAAATGTACCAAAAATATTTATGTTATCTTGCCCTCAGGGACATGTACACATTTGATCTAATAAAATACTCTCTTAAAAGAAAATATCCCTCAGTGTACAGTAATTCCACCAGACACTGATGTTACTTGCAAGTAGCGAATCATAGTTCATATCTGTGACATAAAGTTGAATTCAGAAGATTACATACACCTTAGCAAAATACATTTTAACTCAGTTTTTCATAATTCCTGACATTAAATCGTAGAAAACATTCCCTGTCTTAGGTCAGTTAGGATCACTACTTTATTTTAAGAATGTGAAATGTCAGAATAATAGTAGAGATTTATTTATTTCAGATGTAATTTTTTCATCACATTCACAGTTGGTCAGAAGATTATATACAATTTGTTAGTATTTGGTAGCATTGCTTTTAAATTGTTTAACTTGGGTCAAACATTTTGGGTAGCTTTCCACAAGCTTCTCACAATAAGTTGCTGGGATTCTGGCCCATTCCTCCAGACAGAACTGGTGTAACTGAGTCAGGTTTGTAGGCCTCCTTGGTCACACACGCTTTTTCAGTTCTGCCCACAAATTGTTTGTCTGATTGAGGTCAGAGTCTTGTGATGGCCACTCCAATACCTTGACTTTGTTGTCCTTTTTTACTACAACTTTGAAGGTATGCTTGGGGTCATTGTCCATTTGGAAGGCCCGTTTGTGAACGAGCTTTAAATTCCAGGCTGATGTCTTGAGATGTTGCTTCAATATATCCACATAATTTCCTTTCTCACGATGTCATCTATTTTGTGAAGTGCGCTAGTACCTCCTGCAGCAAAGCACCCCGAAAACATGATGCTGCCACCCCAATTCTTCACGGATGGAATGGTGTTCTTTGGCTAGCAAGCCTCACACTTTTTCCTCCAAACATAACGATGGTCATTATGGCCAAAAAGTTCCATTTTTGTTTCATCAGACCAGAGGAAATTTCTCTAAAAAGTAAGATACGTTTCCCCATGCGCACTTGCAAACTGTAGTCTGTCTTTTTTTATGGGTTTTGTAGTCTGGCTTCTTCTTACAGAGCAGTCTTTCAGGTTATGTCGATATAGGGCTTGTTTTACTGTGGATATAGATACTTGTCTACCTGTTTCCTCCAGCATCTTCACAAGGTCCTTTGCTGTTGTTCTGGGATTGATTTGCACTTTTCGCACTAAACTACGTTCAACTCTAGGAGAATGAATGTGTCTCCTTCCTGAGCAATATGATGGCTGTGTGGTACCATGATGTTTATACTTGTGAACTATTGTTTGTACAGATGTACATGGTACCTTCAGATGTTTGGAAATTGCTCCCAAGGATGAACCGGACTTGTGGAGGTCCAGCATTTTTTTCTGAGGTCTTGGCCAATTTCTTTTGATTTTCCCATGATGTCAAGCAAACAGGCACTGAGTTTGAAGGTTGTACCTGTGGATATATAAAATATATCCACAGGTACACCTCCAATTCAGTACACCTCATATCAGAAACTAATTAGCTAATTGTCTAAAGGCTTGGCATCATTTTCTGGAATTTTCCAAGCTGTTTAAAGGTACGGTTAACTTAGTGTATGAACATTTCTGTCCCACTGGAATTGTCATATTGTCAATTAAAAGTGAAACAATCTGTCGGTAAACATTTGTTTGAAAAATGACTCATGTCATGCACATAGTAGACATCCTAAACAACTTGCCAAAACTATAGTTTGCTAATATTAAATCTGTGGAGTGGTTAAAAAATGTGTATTAATGACTTCAAGCTAAGTGTATGTAAACTTACTATAACTTCAACTGTAAACTAAAATCTATTGGATATTTACCAAAAAGTTAAGGAAATATCTCAACACAGGAAAGAAAACAACGTTTGTTGAGCCATATCATGGGGTCTTTAAAGAACATACAACATTGCTGCACTGTTCACAGTGAGCAATTATAGTTAGATTTTAATTTTTTTACATCCAGAACAAAACTGTATGGAGTGTTTGATCAGAGCTCTAACAGCTGGGTGTACAGCTAAGCTGTTTCTCAAGGTTTCTCAATATAAGCTGCTTGAAAGAGCTTAAGCAAATGTGTTTGTGGGACAGACACACAACTGTGTATTTTCTCCAGACAGTAAAAACAATCGGTTATCGCCACCACACTGAATGCTGCTCACTTCTCAGCTTATTTTACAGATAGACTAAAGTGCTAATGACAGCTCTGAGAGTTCATAATGAGAGTTTATGAAAAGATGAAGCCATTGAGTTTTAGGTTTTAAAATGAGACAGCTCTGCTCTAAAACCTTGTGACACACTTCCTACACAGGAAGCTTCCTTCTAAAACAATGAACCCTCATAAGTGACTGATTGAAAAGCTTGAATAGATACATGGCACACGAATAGTACTCCACAGGTGAAGCGCACAGGCCTCTACTCCCAATTCATTTCTATAGAGCCCAACAGTCTGATTCTGGAAATAAATATCTCATTCCCTTTCCCCATAGGAGAGCTCAGAGGTTGTTAATCAATGGTATGTAATGTTAATCAAAGTTTGTAATGTTGTGATTCACTTAAGAACTGGTTGATCTGGTTCATGGCTTAGAACTTTGATGAAGAATTTTATGAAATTCTAATGGAAGTGAAATGAATGAAAAAAATACTTCAGGAACCAAAATGGCTGAAAAAGTGGGCGGGCACTGTTGCACTCTATAGAGTTTGACATTAACATGTTGCTAAGCTAATAAAGCCACCCTCTAATATTGATAAAAAATGCACAGCACACCCAAATATTGGGTGAGACCCAAGTCCATTTTTAATAAGACTGAACAGTTTTTTCCTTAATACTTGTATCGAATAAAATACACTATATTTATAATAGTCATTATAATAGATGGATTCTTTTTTTTCACTGAACTCGTAATTCATTCCTATCTTGCCTGCTCTGCAAAGTATACCTGCCTTAGAATTGGACCAAACTTAGGACCTTAGGGGCCTTTCACACTGGCAGTATAGTCCGAATCAGAGTAAGATGCACAGAAAAATTGGTAATATGAAAGCTGTTTTGCAAACCATGGTATCGAAGCAAAGACTACCTGCAGGAGGAAATAAAATAACTTTGCAGATTTAAGTATGATGGCATCATCAGTTGCACAAAAACACACATGCACCATGAGTGGCAGGGGAACATTGTGGGACACCGAAGAGGTGGTGTGCCTTTTAGATATGTTCATGAGTGAGCGTGCAATGTAAGCAGAGCTGCAAATGCATTGCTCGCAACTAGCTGTCTCCTTTGCGAGGTAGGTAACTCACTAGGGTTTTAGAACAGAGCTGATGTCTTGAGATGGATCTGAACATTAAAATTAACAGCTTTTTTAATTTATTTTTTACATTTCCAATAATGTTAACTATGTGTAATATAAACTGTGTATTATGTCCCTTGTATATTCTGTCTAAATTGCAAACCTTGTTTATCTCGTTCTTGTGTCCTGTATTTATAGTAATATACAGTATGTGGTACATCCATGTGTGCGTTTTACCTGTTCGCAATCTTGACTCGTCCTCAGCGGGTGTGTATTGCGGCAGTGAGCTGCTCTGGACAGCCTCAGAAACCGGCCGGACCTTTAGGCCGATTTCAGACGAGCTCTTCTGAATACTGGGCCGCATGTCTATCTCTGACTGAGGCCGCACTAATTTTTCATCAGACACCTGTTTCTTTGTGACCTCCTTCCTGTCTCTGTCATCTTTTCTCTCACGCTCCTCACGTCGCTCCCGTTCCTCTTTTCTTTCCCAGTCTTCCCTCCTTTCATTCGGTTCCTTTTGTTCACGATCATCTCCCCTTTCAGGCTCGTCCCTCTTTTCATGATCTTCCTTCCTGTCTCTCAGCTCTTTCCTGTCTCTGTTATCTCTCCAGTCTTTGTCTTCCTGCTTTTCCCTGTCACTACGTCTGTCTCTCTCACGTTCATCTCGTTCGGATCTTCCATCTCTTGCGTGCCAGTCCTCTTTATCTGGTCTTGCATCCCTCTTGTCTTTGTCTCTTCTATCTCGGTCCCGGTCATCTTTTCTGTCCCGTCTGTCACTGTCTTTGTCTCTGATCCCTTTCTCTTCCCTCTCGTCTCTCCGATATCTTCCCTCATCCTGACTGTGACTCTCTCTTGGTAACGTTCCCACTCGTCTGTCCGAATCTGATTCCAGTCGGCTGCGGTGGTCCGTTTCAGGTGGAAACCGAGTTCGAGCATCTACGTCTAGAGGCTGGCGGTTCCGACTAACATCCGAGGGCGCTCTGTTGCGGCGCTCCGGTTCTGGTGCGAGGCTATTCCTTTGTTTATCTCCCTGTGGCTGCGATGATGTTCCCTTGACTTCTGATGCTGTATCTGACCTGTGGTCTCCTGGCAGTGGTGCAGAGTGGCCATTTTTAACCGGAGGAGCTTTGGAGTGATTCACATCTTTGCTCTCTGAAACACAGATATTGATAATGGCTAATGAGACCGGAGAAACAAATCCAAAAAAGCAAAAATCAGCAAATATATATATTTGTTTATTTGATCTTCCATGAAAGCCTCAAATCTTGTTTGTGACACTCACCAATGCCATTTTCATATTATATACATGTATAAGAGCTGGGTGATATATATATATATATATACTTTATATATATATGTTTCTTTTTTGTTGAGTTTATATACAGCCGTGGCCAAAAGTATCGGCAGTGACATAAATTTTGTGTTTTGCAAAGTTTGCTGCTTCAGTATTTGTAGATTATTTTTTAACATGTTTCTATGGTATACTGGAAAACAGTGATAAGCATTTCATAAGTTTAAAGGTTTTTATTGGCAAAAACCTTAAATATAAGCAAAGAGTCAATATTTACAGTGTTGACCCTTGTTCTTCATAACCTCTGCAATTTGCTCTGGCATATCAACTTCTGGGCCAAATCCTGACTGATGGTGATCCATTCTTGCCTTATTAGTGCTCGGAGTTGATCACAATTTGTGGGCTTCTGCTTGTCCACTAGCCTTTTGAGGATTGACCACAGGTTCTCTATGGGATTAATTTCCAGGGAGTTGCCTGTCAATGGATCCAAAATTCCAATGTAATGATCTCCGAGCCACTTCATTATCACTCTTGCCTTGTGACATGGTGCTCCATCAAGCTGGAAAATGCACGGATCATCACCGAATTGCTCCTGGATCGTTGGGAGAAGTTGCTCTTGCAGGACGTTTTGATACCATTCTTTATTCATGACAGTGTTTTTGGGCAGAATTGTGAGGGAGCCCACTCCCTTGGATGAAAAGTAACCCCACACATGGATGGTCTCAGGATGCTTCACTGTTGGCACGACACAGGACTCATGGTAGCGTTCACCTTTTCTTCTCCGGACTATCGATTTTCCAGATGTCCCAAACAGTCGGAAGGGTGCTTCAGAGAAAATAACTTTGCACCAGTATTCTGCCGTTCAATCCTTGTACTTCCTGCAGAATTTCAGTCTGTCCTTGATGTATTTCTTGGAGAGAAGTGGCATCTTTGCTGCCCTTCTTGACACCAGGCCATTGTCCAAAAGTCTTCGCCTCAATGTGCGTGCAGATGCACTCACACCAACCTGCTGCCAATATTGAGCAAGCTCTGCACTGGTGGTGACATGATTCCGTAGCTGACTCCTCAGGAGGAGACGGTCCTGGCACTTGCTGGACACTCTGTGACGTCTCGAAGCCTTCTTCACTGCTGTTGAACCTCTCTCCTTGAAGTTCTTGATGAATGGTTCTTTCAGGTGAAATAGTCTTTGTAGCAATTTCCTTGCATGTGAGGCCATTTTGATGCAAAACGATGATGCTGCACTTCTATCTTTAGAGGTAGACTTTGCGAACAAGAACACAATAATTGGAAGCACTTCTTCCCTTCTTTTATAGCAATTAGTCTGCTCTTATAATCCAATCAGAATGATAGAGTGATTTCACTTGACTAGTACTTGTTCAAACTTTCCCAGCTGCTGCTGATATGAATAGTGAAATGATGTTAGCTGGTCATTTTGTGCCAGGGCCAAAAACAGTGAAATTTGGGTTTTTGTGATAAAAGTATATTTTTTTGGCCAATTAAGCTTTTTGCAATTATTTAAAATGCATCTGATCACTCTGCACAATAATCAAGAAACTATGTGAATCAACACCACAACAACTGAAGCAGAAAACTTCACAAAATCTGTGTCACTACCAATACTTTTGGCCACAGCTGTATATATATATATATATGCTATATATACATATATAGATGTTTTTGCCAGTGATGTCTGGTAAGGACCTGCCTTACAACAGGTCTACAAGCCCTCAGTTAAGCCTCTCTCAGCCTATTGCAGACAGTCTGAGCACTGACGGAGGGATTGTGCATTCCTGGTGTAACTTGGGTAGTTGTTGCTTCCATCCTGTACCTGTCCTGCAGGTGTGATATTCGATGTACTGATGCTGTGCAGGTGTTGTTACATGTTGTCAGCCACTGCGTGGATGATCAGCTGTCCTTCCAGTCTTAGGCGTCTCACAGTAAGGACATTGCAATTTATTGCCCTGGCCATATCTGCAGTCCTCATGCCTCCATGCAGCATGCCTAAGGCATGTTCACACAGATGAGCAGGGGCCCTGGGCATCTTTTTTTGGGTGTTTTTCCAAAGTAGAAAGGTCTCTTTAGTGTCCTAAGTTTTTATAACTGTGACCTTAATTCCCTACTGTCTGTAAGCTGTTAGTGTTTTAACGACCATTCCACAGGTACATTAATCGTTTATTGTTCATTGAACAAGCAAGGGAAACATTGTTTAAACCCATTACAATAGAAATCTGTAAAGTTATTTGCATTTTTACAAAATTATCTTTAAAATACTGTATCCTGAAAAAGGGACGTTTCTTTTTTGCTGAGTTTATATACATTTATTTATTAATTTTTTGATAAAATCTTCCAAACATCAGACCCCTTTGGGTAAATTTGCCCTTCTTTTTGCATTCTAGGGTTAAACAATCAAATTCAAAACAATCTGACAATTTCAACCTTATCTACGATTCATGCCCTTCAGTATAACCTTCAACTTTATTATTGAGTGCATTTGTCTCTCCTGCCGTACCATTCTCCGGGATGTCCTTTAGCAACCCTCGCTCTATCAACTCCTCTCTGGGCTTCCTCATCGATATCTTCCTTTCCAGCACTGATCATTCAGGAAAAAACATAAACACATTAGTGACACCTCACAAGCCACTTTCTAACTTTAAACACATTATATTGCCGGAAAACTTTTTCCAGAATTTCCAGAATATTTCGAAAAAGTATTCAAACACCAACTCCAAAATGCTGTTTCAACCTCAACGACGACATTTTAGCATTTGTTGCTAGACGTTTTGTTTCAGGAGTGCCTAAAATAGTGAACCCAACCGCTCTACAGGATTAAATCATTCTACTTGTAGTACTGAAGTTATTAATGTCACTGAAAACAATCAAAGATCTAAGCTTATCAATGTTTTGTAATTACAATAAAAAAGTTGATATCAGAAGGCAGCATAAACAAATGAGAATTTTAGTCAGGAGTTCTGAATCCGTATCGGCAGAGAAAAAATGATACTTGTTCAGTCTTATTGTCTGGACTCATGACAGGTCCGTACCTTCTGATGTTTCATTGAACTTATCACTGCTTCTTTTCTTCCTCCACTTCCAGGGTTTGAAAATCTTGCCCAGGTTGGGGAACTTGCCCTTTCCCGAAGGGGTTCCTCCTGCTGGATTCGCCCCATCACCAACTGGCACACTATGGTCGACTTCATCATCTGAGGAGATGGAAAGAGAGACAGAATAATTAGTAGTTCATTCTTAAAACAAAATGTCCTTTTTAAATTTGTTTTTGTAGTTTTGAACCATCGTCAAAAGTACGCAATTCACTCCACATGTCAACCTTGGAAGACTTGATCAGGATCAGCAAAGAGGGCCCATCACTTGAACACTTTGATCCTGACCCATGTGTCAAATGCTGGCTTTTGGCAACAACATAAAAAAGAGGAGAAGGAGGGCAAGCTACACTCAATTGCCAAGTGATGCTGACATAATTATGGTCAGTGACACTGGCTCAGATTCGGTGTAAAGAACAATTCTCTGTGACTGAATATAGTTCTCAAGATGGAAAAGATTTTCAGTTCCCACTTTAAGTGAACTTTAGTTCCCAGGACATCCACAGGATGGATGAAAATGCTGACACATCAGGATAAATGAAAGTGTTGTAAAAATTTCAAACATAAGTTCATTCTTATGTGGCACTTATGAGCCAATGGCTCTTTAACTGATTTTTTGTCTGGAGCCCTGTCTAAGGCATACAGGTCCAGGATGCCTACCTTTCTTGTTGTTGAGCTCACATGGTCACTGATTATCCTAAAACTGACTGCTAAAATAATGTTCCAGGTAAATTACAATTTAAAATTAAATATTAATTGCATTAAAAGATCAAAAAAGTACATTCGTGCACATTATATGGATATTATTAATATTATCATTGTGCGACCCTGCGTCCTCCTGAGAGGACATTGTGTTTTGTCTTCACTATTCGTAATGAATAAATTAATTCAGCTCATATCTCTGCCTACCTCTCGGAGTCCTCGTCCTAAATAAAGGAATGTCACCTTCAGCTCAACCTAGCCAAGACAGAACTTCTCGTGATCCCAGACAACCCATTTGCTGACCACAACCTCTCTATTCATCTCGGTTCCACTACGCTAACGCCAATAAAGACAGCCTGGAACCTGGGAGGGGTGGTGAATGACCAGCTTAATTTCACAGCCAACATCTCTATGATGAAAATAAGACCTTTCCTGTCTGAATATGATACACAGCTCCTAATCAAATCTCTGGTCATTTCAAGACTGAACTACTGTATTATCCTGTTCGCAGGTCTCCCAGCTAGCATGATTAAGCCACTGCAGGTGGTCCAGAACGCTGCAGCATGTCTGGTCATCAATCAGACAAACAGGGTTCAAGTCACCCTCCTCTAGATTCCACTCCACTGGCTGCCAGTAGCGGCCCACATCAAATTCAAGACTTTGACTCTGGTCTTCAAGACAGCCAATGGAACAGCACCCTCTTACATCAATTCACTACTCCAGGTCTATGTCCCAACTTGCTCTCTGCTTTAAATGAACTAGATGCACAACCTCCACACAATCTGCTGATACCATCACAGCATTCAAAAAACAGCTGATAAGACATCTGTTCCATGACCACTTAATCAACACTCATTTAGCCTCTGCTAAAAGACAATGTAAATATACATTTTATTTAAACCAACTGATTTCAGTTCAGGATGTCAGTTAAGGGTTAAACTTTTGACGCACCAAGTCATGTGACAAAGCAACATGGCGCCGATCACAGCAGACTTTGTCTTTTGGGAGAAACCTCAACAAAACTGCATCTGGTATGAAACCTCATTAAGTTATTCCATTGAAACCTGTTTGACACAAAAGATTCTCTAGTTCTCCAGTAGAGTCTCTAGTTTCATCCAATATGCTATTTTGAAAATCTGAGCAATTAATCATGAAACGGTAGGCTTTAAACACAATGACCACTATTATAGTGGCCTTTTTTTATATCTCCTTTAAAATCCTATATTTACTGTGCATTTTCACATTAAGAATCAATGGGTTTTTCCAAAAGCTAAAAACTGTTTCAGAGGCTGTATACAGACTTAAGATGAAAATAAAGTGCATTTTGAACTTTTATGAGAAAGGTTAAGTCAATCAATAAATAGGGTGCAAGGGTGCATCCTATAGCTTTCTATGCAGCTAAGTGCATTCAATCCTAAAATCCAACCAAAAGTTCAGTTTCAGGCTGCAGATGATGTTTACACCAATCAAAATGTTTGACAGACATGGGACAATGATAATCAGAACATTATCAGAATATATCATTTTATTTAAACATGGTTGGAAGTGATTGGATGATGCTGGCCATTACTTTGAATCAGAATTATTTATGCTCATTTGTGAATTTCCCAATACACAAGATCAGCTGTAATGTCTTTAACATCACAAAAACATGAATAACCAACACTCCTGGAAACATTATAAACAATATGATAAAAAAAATATAATTTATATAATAAAAAGGTGCTGTTGGTGTATAATAAATTCATTGCACCCACTTGTGGACTTAGAACATACAACTTGTGGCATTTCTGCATAGATTAAAGGAAGGAACATTTTGTCAGAACCTCTAGTAAATTACATGTTACTTTGTTTAGTACCATGCAGCATTACATAACACTAAACATTTTTGCTAGTTCTCCCTTTCTTGTCAAAGGTGCAGTATTAAGAGGGAGCACCACTGGAATGAAAAGTGGCAAAACTAGATTTCTAGTACGCTAGACCATAGACTAACTATATTTGCCACATAGACTTTGTTGTTTGTTCACAGGAACAACAGTTTTATCACACCATTTGAATGTATGACGCAATGGGCCGCTTTTGGAGAAACTGTCAAGTTTTTGACTATGCTTGTTTTTTGTCTCAGCTTTCAACTTAGGTCAACGTTATAATGAAATTCAAATTTTAAATGCTGTTTTTTTTTTGGTTTTAAATGCGGCGTCAAATTGCTTTAGCTGCTGTCAGTTTAAACGGAAGCGCTGCATTTACTGTCTCTCCAAATGCCAGAGAAGAGAATATAGCAAAAATTTTATAGATTTTATATATTGCTTGTGCGATTTTGTCAATTCTCCCATCAAGGTTTTTCTTTTACGTGAAGGGTTTTCCGTTCAGTGTTTTTGACGCTAGTTTCACTCTTCTGGATAAGACGTTGGTTATGGTTGGTTATCAACTGAACTGAACAGTAAATGTGTGCTCTCTTCTGTCTACTACAACAAGAACAGCACGTGATGATCATAAAATGTGGTGTTTTGATCAGTCTGTGCTTTCAGCTTATAAGTGGCTTCACACATTCACCTGCGTCACATGTAGGATGTATTTATTTAATCCAATTGGCAGTTTGATAATAACACGGTTTAACAATCACACTAGAACATTTTACTATTTTTATTTGATTGACAATTTTAGTGTTAATGGAGCATGTGCGCATTTGTAAACAGTCGTCTGTCAGTCGTTAAGTTTGAGTAATTTGTACCACCGGAACTGCATAAACACTTCCATGGATTTTATCTACACATAGATACATAGGTATGTTATATTAATATGCAGAGTGTCCCAGCATTCAATTTTTTACTTAAACTGTTATTTATGTCTTGAAGATTTATTCAAGCGAACTTTTTCAATTATTCAGTTCTGTAAAGTCTAAAAATGTTGGGAATTTTTAAAGGCTGTTTTCATTTTATTAAATAAAAACATTATTAAATAACTATATTTCATCAACAAATTGGGATAGAAGCATACATTGTTTTATAAATCACTCATTATTTCATTTAGAAAGCTGAGGTGTGATTTGGGGTCAATGTGACTAAAAGATGGAGCAGGTCACATTTACACAGCAAGCTCTAAAGCACAGATCTGACATTTTGACACAATATCTCCTTTTTTCTCCCACCTGCTTACGTTAACTTAAAGACATAACTGTGTTTACAATATTATGTTGACAAGAACAGCATTTTGACCAAGAAGTGCAATGGACAATTCACATGGACAGCGGTATATAAATGAAATGTATTAAATATAATACATATAATAGTTAATTTAGTGAAAACTATGTGGAAAACATTACTTTTTTTTTTTTTTACTAGATTTTTACGGTTATAGCTTTTACATAAAACATTGTGAATCTACTTGAAAATTACTGTTTGGTAGTGATAGTTCCACTGGTTCCTTTAAGCCATTTCCAAGCAAACAAATAAATATTGAGATTAGGGCAGTCGACTTAATGTGTTAATTCAGTGTGATTAATTACATGAAAAATAGCGCGTTCCTACCATTTCAATTTAAGTTTGAAGTACCACCTGTTTTCAGCAGGAGGCAGTAAGCAAAACTCCAGCTGTATAGGCAATATGCAGCTGTACAGAGTACAAACCACACTCAGGCTAGCTTAACACTAGCGACAGCTCAAGATGAGGACAAGCGCTGAAACGATTAGTAGACATTATCAACAACACAAACAATTAAAAAAAAAATTCTACATTTTTTGTTTTTGAATTGGCATTCGGCATTCATTCTGCATTCTTGTATAAGAATGCAGTGTTTCCCATTAATTTTCCTAGATTGTAGTGGGCTAATTTGTCCCACCACAGTTTCATAATGAACAGAATATATTTGTACAATTCTCATAATAAAATAAAAGGTCTATAGCATTGTGTTGCTTTGCAAAGCATCTCTAACTCCCAGTCAGCCTCTGAGGAGCAAGTTCTACACAGGTAACCACTTCTGATTCATTTCTTCGATTGCTTAAATATATGCTCTAGTCGATATTGTGTTTTGACCATTTGTGAACTACGTTAAACTCGTTTACCATGCTTTGTGGTTATGACTTTTTTGCCATGACATCACCATTCATATCTATACTACCAATGTGTCTATGATAAAATCACTACTAGAGCTCAAAATTCTTCATAGACCTAGCCTCTTAAGTTTGCTCTCAAAGTGCACCAGATTGATGCATTTAACTTTAAAATGTACAGGGATCCGGGGACCATCCACCACAGTCTCACAAAATTGTGAGTTAAAGATAAATTATATTGAACAGAAAGTTGAGAGAGGAAGTCTTCAACCCCTTATACACTGCAACAAAATATGTTTTTGAATTGATTTTGTTTTGGCTTGTTTTCCAATATAAATATCTAAACTTCCTTTAAAACAACATACATTTACTTTAGCAGCTATACTGCAGAAGGAAAAATTATCTGAGAATGTTGAACATAATATTAATAATACAAATATTTTAAAATATCTCAAAATTCTTTATTAAAAGATTCATTCACCTGAGAAGCAGCATATAAGATATTTATAAATGCTTTTAGAGAATAGATCTTGAATATGAATATATTTAGTCTTTTATACTCATACTTTTATTGTTGTGAACTGATTGGCTAATGTATTTGGCTAAGGTGTATGTAAACTTCTGAATTCAACTGTGTATATATATATATAGTTGAAGTCAAGATTACATACACCTTAGCCTAATATATTTAAACTCAGTTTAAACTAAATTCTTGACATTAAATTGTAGAAAACATTCCCTGTCTTAGGTCAGTTTTGATCAATTCTTTATTGCGAGTGCCTCTTGATGATGCAGACCAATTTTCGTGCAAATCGGATGAACAGTCTAGGAGTTAGAAAAAGTAGGTTTTGAAAACATGTAAAAATGGCGCAAAGGAAGTTTGCTCGATCATGACATAATTGGCATCATTGTTCTCGGCATGAACCACAGATTCTATCAAGACCAGTCTCATCACAATAGGCGAAAGGAGTCAATAGCTATTAGCATTTTTAGAAATAGCATTATAACTTGTCCCGAAACATTTTGAGTCCCTTCATAGCATGGTGCCAAAGATACATACCGAGTTTCGTAACGATACGTCAAGTCGTTCGTAAAATGCAACATTTTATGACTAAATTCAACTACATAGGAAAATGTGGTATATTGTTCAACTCACTATGTAACACTTGAACTAAAGAAGACAATTTTTTTTATTTTCGGCAAAAAAGTTCAAGAGTTAAAAAAAAATCTGTTTTTGCTATCTCCTGACCAATAGAGGGCAGTGCACCAAAACGTATTAGGTAACCCTAGGGCCTAATGGTGATGACACGTACCAAGTTTCGTCCCAATCCCTCAAAGTGTTGCGGAGATACAGCCTCAAGTTAAATTTTTTGAATCTTCGTCGAATTCGTTGAAGCGCCATTCGGAAACAGAATGGTTTATCTCAATTTTGCGATGGCCGATTCAAAATGTTTGATGTACAAAATGGCAGACATAGGAGTTTTTAATATCGTTGGATTCGCTATATTCTATTTGATAATATTATGAATTAGCTTTTTTCATATCTCGTGACCAATAGGTGGCACCGTTCTGAAACTGAGCAGGCACCCTCGAGTCATGGTGCCTATGAAAAATAATAAGTTTGGTATGAATACACTAAAGCGTTATTGAAATATACCCTCACATCCATTTTGGCGTGCTCTTCGCGGAATTCATTGAAGCACCAGGCGGAAAAATTCTCATGACGGAAAATTACGTGATATGTTGCAATCCAATTGTCTTGAGCCAATGAATCAAAGGAAAAAATATTTCAAGGACTCACAGTTCAAAAGTTAATAACATAAACATGAGTGCAAATTCGGGCAGTTGGTGGCACTAGAGGGTTTGAGGTAGAGACAACAAATTTGCTGTGGTAATAGATCAGACTGTGTGCCAAATTTCATAACTTTCCAGCAAGCGGTTCTATGAGCTCCATAGACTCAAGGGTGGAAGAGGAATAATAATAATAATAATAATAATATTAATACGAACACTATTTGCCCCTTCGGGGCTTTACCCTTAATAATGTGCCTAAGAAATACCACAACAGATAAAAATTAAACAAAAACACAAAAGTCTTATCAGTGCTCCAGACCATATGTTTTAGCTTTACATCACACACTTCTGCTTAAGTGAGAGATAACACATCAGAAAGTAGATTAAATATTTTCACACACTATGCTTAAAAAACAAACAAATGAATAAAGCAAACACACAGTAAAAAGAAAAATAATACAAATTAACAGGATATTTACATTTTCAGATGAAAATGTGAGTGGTACTTGCCCATGTAAAAGCTGCTGCCACAACTCACCATTCAAATTAGGCTATATAACATTCTGGTCCAAACAGTATCGCTGTGGTCCCAACTTCAATGCAAGTGAGAGTTAGAGCAGGGTTCGACATTTTTGAAGGGGCAAGTGAAAGAGAATCCTACTTGTCTGACTGGACAAGTAACATGATTAAAACTTCAATAATGAAAATATAACTTGGCTATATTTGTGCCTAGGCCTGTGTCACTAATTACAAAATGTATATGTAGTCTTATTTTGCTGTTGAAAATAATCCAGAGTGCATAATTTCATCATTCGCTAGCGATCTTGCTGCACGCTGTTTGACTGACAGGCGGCTTGTATGTGTGCGGGCTTTATATGCGCGTGTGCTCCAAGAGATCTCGCACTAATGCGGATACGTGCCTAAACGGTCAAATACTCTTAAAAATAGGGCTGGGCAATAGGACGATGTAATCGGATATCAACGATATCTTACAAAAAGTGCTGATTGCAACACTCATTAACAGACGATGATTGACAATATCAGGAAATGGTAAAACCATGGATCTGTGAAGTCGCCAAATATATTAGAACAGTAGCCCAGGGTGTCAAATTAGCACCCGCCAAATGCGATGAAGCTGAATCCAGTTCACAAGCTACTCGTCCAAATGCATTTCATGTGTAGGTAATTTTGCTCATATATATATATATATATATATATATATATATATATATATATTTTTTTTTTTTTAAGTTTTAAAGAAACAAAGACGAAAGTGATTAAATCATAAAATAATAAAAGATATGTTCACAATGAACCGAAAATCCGAGTTTTATTTTATTTTCTTATACAGCTTTAACTGTATTACCAAAACACAAATTCGATAAGAACACGTGGCAGCATTATTTTGGAAACACAAGGGAATTTATAGGATTTATTATTATGATTATTATTGTCTTTACATTTATAACAGTCTTTAGTCTTAATCTACAGGCTATTAGTAATTTTCCACCTGTTGTCATTGACGGATACTTGCATGATGGCAAATGGGGCTGTTGGAGATGGTAAATGTTTGGATTTAGGTTTGGTTATATAAGAGTTTTTGATAATTTCATTATTTTAATGGCTTTTTTGTTTTGTTTAAAGTGCAATTTGAATTAAGCAACCCAAGAAAGTTTTTCATGTTTCAATAAATGAATAAAATTTTAAAGCAAAATTATTCACCCACCCTCGGCAGAGGGGTTAAAGATGTAATCGGATATTGCAATATTTTTTCGATAAAACATTTTTGTACATATCGCCCAGTCCTACTTCAAAATTCCACCAAAATGCCTGTCTTGGTGAGGTAAACATGTAAAAATAGAGAGTTATGTCTAAAGTGAACAAACAATGGGAAAAAGGGGGATTTGTATCAAAACATCAGGCTTGAAAAGTGTAAATGTAACCTAATAATAGACCTGCTGCTCTCTGTGTCATTAATATTAATCAAACAACCATAACAAGAAAACCACTCAATGCTCTTGGCTGGATAACTTTAGTAGCTAAAAAAGTATTAATGTAATATAATAATACAGTGAAGACCATTAGCCTATGGTAGTTACACTGTCAGAAAAAAGGGTATGGTCGGGGTCCATTTGTGATCACATAGAGTCCAGCTTATGTGGTTGTACCCTAACTGGTTCAAAGTTACACCTTAAGTTACTAATATATACAATTTAGGGATAGATGAGGTACAAATAAATTTATGTCCATCATTGTGTCCATGTATGTACCATTTCCCCCATAAGAGGAACATAATACTGTATGAAATGATTTTCCTGGATGGGGTGGTTCGAGGCTGCCAAAGCCAAACCCTTCAGATGCATGAAATTCACTTCATAGTCCCAAACATGATCTCAACAATTCAATAAACATGCAATTGAAAATCACCCAACATAAACATAAATAATAAATTATAAAACTAAAATGTTATACAGTAAAATGGTTTATGTTCTCTGGTCACATACAATAGGTAAAAATCTATTTAAAGTTTATTTAGAGCATCAAGATGTGATCGTTTGGATATTTAATTTATTCAAAAGGAAGAGCACAAACTCTTATGCACAATACAAACTTTTTTAAACAAGAAAAACTGAAGAGCTGCAAGTGCAACAGATAAATTCACAGTTTAGGCCTTCATTTAAATTCATCCAATTGGATTGACTCACCGCGCATGCTGTGTGCGGGAAGTTTGGGATGTGCACAGACCGACGCTCGCAACGTGATGATGGATCTCTGACTGTAGACGGAGGATCTACTCCTCAAGTTAAAAGAAACTGGAAGTCACTAAAGAATCACATAAATTCAGGAGGTACATTTAAACTTTAAGTGTTGTTAAAATTGGTATTTTGCTTGTCTTTTGTGTATTTGTCCAATTGTTGTGTTTGTAGGTAGTCATTTTCGTTGACGGGGCCATTGATGTGTTTGCATGCTAACCGGATTTGATCTCCCACCAAAATACTTATTTAAACAGGCTTGAGAGAGCCAACATATTGTTTTCCTATATCAGTCAAGTATGGAATAATTGATGAGGGACCATCAAATTATTGACAGTTATTGGTATACACATCCAGTATTGGTAATCGCATTGCAGCCATTGCGCCTCAGGTTTCAATAATTCGATGTTCGAGATCATCCTGCTTATCCCAAAGCTGCTTCACCGTAAGACGTTTTTTACCTTAGTTTGAATTAACTCTCTAGTTCACAGCTTAAATACATGCATTAGCTTCCTAATTACATTGCTAATTATATGTTGTATTTGAAGGGGGAAAATAAATTTACAATTTGACTTGTCATTTTGATGATGTCACCTTTTGTGTGCAGGCAGGTGGATGGAAAGGGTAACCACATCAATTCAACTCGACACTATTGAGTTAAAATACAGTATTCTGTAATTGTAATATAGTTGGGAAGCTACTTCTTGTATTTATGCTGTGAACTAGTGAGTTTACCCAAACTAAGGTACATATGGACAAGGTATGTAGATACACATGAAGTCCACTTAAGTACAGTCTTGATACACTTTATTTTACGTAGCTTATACCTGTGTAATATTCTGTAGTTGCAATGTAATTAGGAAGCTAATGCATGTATTTAAGCTGTGAACTAGTGAGTTAATTCAAACTAAGGTACATATGGACAAGGTATGTAGATACACATGAAGTCCACTTAAGTACTGTCTTGATACACTTTATTTTACGTAGCTTATACCTATGTAATTGTCTGTAATTTTAATGTAATAAAGAAGCTAATGCATGTATTTTAGCGGTGAACTAGTGGGTTATTTAAGATGGATAAGGTATGTAGATACACATGAATTGCACTCAAGTACAGTCTTGATACACTTTATTTTATGTTACATACATGTAATGCTACAAAACGTACACATTTGCCATGTGTAACTGCAGACCTTAGTAGCCTAATATATTTAAGTACTTCTTGTTACATTGTGTGGTACTAAGTACTTTCTTACATAATTACAGTGTACCAAGTTTGTAACACGTATGTAACAGACTCGGCTTGTTACATATTTGTAACACGTATGTAACAGACTCGGCTTGTTACATATTTGTAACAGTAGCTGCCTATTACATGTGTGTAATTACAATCTGTAAGTACAGGCTGTACCATAACTTAGTTACATGTTAATTACATTTTGGTACATGTAATTACAACGTTTATTACTAAGTAATTAACTAAGTAATTACTCTGTATCAAGGACTACGTAAAATAAAGTGTTACCGAATTTTTTTCTAAAAACTGAAGCCAATCCCCCACCTTTCCCCACAGTCCTGTAGAAATCATATCCATTTGGAGAAAGTTAAAGGATCCAAATCACCAATGCAAATCCAAGTCTCCATCAAAGTCTAAATCCTGCAACTCAAATTTATTTACAATGAATGTTTTATAATGAAGAGATCTTGAGTTTATAGATAGTCAGGTGTTTTGGGGCTCTGTGATGCACCGAAGAAAGAAGTTTCCATATCGGCTGTCGAATTCATGCATATCACAAAACATCGTGGATGTGCGCAGAGATTTTTTAATCCTGACCAAAAGGCTGCCCAGATTTCCATGCTTTGTGGTGTTTTTTCCTATGAAATGAACAGCCAAAAATACATCAGACACCCTCTGGGAGAGGTGAGGAAAACCGGGTATGAAAAAACGTATCTTCTTCAGGATCTCGAGCACACAAATCCATGACAGTGGATTTTATATCTAGAAGTGTTTGGACGGTAGGAATGCACGGTACTGATTCCTTGAGCACATACACACATAAGCAATACAAACAGGTACAGAGAGCACAGGACGGGAGCAACGGCATGCCAACAACCACACTGGCGCAATCTTGCATTTTATTATGGCCACTCAACACTATGAAGTTTTCAAACATTCACCTTATGTGTTCCACAGAAAAAAAAAGATCTACAGGTTTGGAGCAACATAAGGGTGAGTTAGGACATCATTTACTTTATTGGGTGAACTACTTTTATAAGACTGATACGACCACTTTAATGTCAAGTTAATGTGAATGATTAACTTTCCATTACTATATAAATCAGTTATGTGGTGAAATTGACCAAATTCATTCATTAACTTTCCAGTGCTTCAAAGAGGGCTTCACTAGTATTGTGCATGAGCTTGCACCAAGAAAAATCCTTTTGGCCAAAATATAAATTGAAGCAAGAGAGGAGATGCTTGCAGAAGATCTTCCAGGTATTTACTGTGGCATTACTATGGATTATAGGAGTAGTAAATATTGTCAAATTATTTTTTTGCTTCATCAGAATGAATCAATAATGCAAGTTATGGGTTATTATCAAATGGATGGTGTTCAGGGGAATAAGAATCAAAGAGGGGGTAATTGCAGCCTTCAGTGCATACTTTCAGAATCGTAATCAGAATCGGATTTATTGCCAAGCATGCTTACACATACAAGGAATTTGTCTTGATGACAAGAGCTACTAGTGCACAACAATACAATACAGCAACAAGACAGAGATAATAATAAAAATAAATATAATAAAATAATTTAATAGAAAATAAAAGACAAATATATATATTTTATACACCTATACATACATACTGCAAATCTAAATACAAATATGTTATATACAGTGCAAAGGAATGTAATGGCAGAAGAGGTAGGATGTGTTGGATAAATATAAAAAGACTTGTCTGTGAATTGCACATAATTATTGCTCAATGGGACAGTTTTAACTGTTCATTAGTTGGATAGAGGGAAAAAAAACCTTCCTGTGACTGACGGTTCTGCTGCTCAGAGCTCTGAAGTGTCGGCCAGAAGGCAACAGTTCAAAAAGGTAGATGGCAGGGTGAGTGGTCCAGAATTATTTATACAGCATTTTTCCTCACTCTGGAAGTGTACAGTTCTTGAAGGGAGGGCAGGGGGCAACAATAACACTCTCAGCACTCCGAGCTGTCCTTTGTTGTCTTCTGATATCCGATTACATAGCTGAACCAAACCAGGCAGTTATTGAAGTGCAGAGGACAAACTTAATGACTGCGAGTAGAGTGGCAAGGGAAGTACAACCTCTGCTGGGTCTTTTTCACAATGGAGTCAATGTGGGTCTCCCACCTCACCAGTCTCTCAAATGATTGCATGACCACAGACTTCAGGGTGTCGTGTCTGTTGTCATTAAGTCTTGTGATTTTTGGTTTCTTTGGGACAGGAATGATGATTGAGCATTTGAAGCAGCATGGGACTTCACACTGCTCCAGGGATCTATTGAAGATCTGTGCGAAGATGGGGGCCCAGCTGGTAAGCACAGGATCTAAGACACGTGGGTGAAACACCATCTGGACCCTGTACTTTTCTTTTCTTTTCTTTTCGGAAGACAAGTCACACCTCTTCTTCACATATCTTTAGTGTAGGTTGAATAGCAGGACGGGGGTTGCAGGAGGTGTTTGTGTGACGTTAAGTTCAGAGTGGGTGTGGGGTGTGAAATTGGGCTTTTCAAATCTACAGTAGAATACATTCAAGTCGTCAGCCAGTTGTTGGTCCCCTACAATGTTGGAGGTAGGAGTCCTATAGTTAGTAATTTGTTTTAGGCTGCTCAACACTGATGCTGGGTCGTTAGCTGATAACTTGTTTTTCAGCTTCTCAGAGTATCTTCTTTTAGCTACTGATTTCCTTATTCAGTGAGTTCCTGGCCTGAATGTACATTACTTTATCCACACCTCTGTAAGCATTTTTACCCTATATGAAAAATATATGCACTTCCTGAAATGTGCTATTGCAAAGATATGAGTCAATAATCATTCAAAGATGTCCTGTGTTCCAGAAGAGACTATTAAGAATAGTCAAAAAATACAAATTGTCATATTTTACTCAAACCTGTATGACTTTCTTTTCTTAAGTAGGGACAGAATAAGGACCTAATTTAAATAAATAAAAAACTCAATATGAAGAGGAACTGTTTTATGTTCTGGGTGGCAGCATATATTGCAATATTCCTGGCAGGGTCTGGTTCAGGAGTGAACACAATGAGCGGCGTTCTCGTCTACACCCTGGAGGAACTCTTGCTATTCCTACCTCGATCATGAGCCTACTGCCTGCAGGTGAATTTGCCGCGAGCTGCTCAGGAATCCCAGGACAACAAACACACATTAAGACTTCATCAAAGAAGCGAGGATCGAGGAGAGGGGTACACCTAAGACTTTAAAGAAGAGGACATAGACCTAATTTACCGGCAATTACCGTCTAAAATAAGCTCCATAAAAGAGCAAAATGGATGAACTCCCTGCGAAAGCAAAATATGATGGTTATATAATGATCAGAGCTGATTGTGATGATTTTGTGTCTCAAGTCTATTGGACAATGACTGTGCATTTTTGTGGATAACAGGTGGGCAACATCCTTGGGGATGTTAACTCCTGTGATCTGTCATGTCACCTGCCAAACCTTCAGCAGTATGTGGATTGTCCGACCCGATCCACAGGTACCCTGGAAGGATGTTTTTGCAAAAGAGCTGATGGTTACGAGGCCATTGAGGGTTTTAAAAGTTAAAGGTGTCATGGATAGACTCATGGAGGCAGAGATATGAACTCCGTAGCAGGGTTTATTAAACAGATTATTGAAACAGTGATGTAAACAGTTTGAGTAAATCCAGTTGAGCAGAGTGGCAAACAGCAGGTGAGTAATACCCAGACAGGGTATAGACACGAACATATCTCACAACAGTCTTATGATACTTGTAGGCAATAATGAAGACACGTGTATGTTTGATGTAGAAAGCTCTGGCGTCTCAGAGATACTATCGATGAGAACAGACAAAGAGCGTGTGTGTGAAAGCGGGTATATATGCAGTCCTTGATTAGCCACTAATGATATGCAGGTGCGTGTAATAAGAACTCAGGGGAGAGTGAGCACTGACGGCAGTGAGGAAGAATGAAAGAGAGAGAGAGAGAGAGAGAGAGAGAGAGAGAGAGGGAGAGAGAGAGAGACTGGTGGATCCATGTCAAAAGGTGTACCAACACATAAATTACAAATAGCTGTTTTTACCATCGTGGCTTATAATGACGTTCTTGCTCTTGGTGTGGTGTGTTGTGCATGGATGCCGCGGAGAATAGCATGAAGCCTCCACGCGTGCTATAGCTGCACAGTAACATGCTCAAAAACCACGTGATAAGATGCGGATTGATGGTCTCAGACGCGGAGGCAACTGAGATTCGTCTTCCACGACCCAGATTGAGACGAGTCACTACGCCACCATGAGGACTTGGAGTGCATTGGGAATTGGGCATTCCAAATTGGGTAGAAAAAGTAAAAAACACAATGTCCTCCAAAATGTATTCAAATTTATAATTTGCAAAATATGATTTATGTATGAACATTGGCAGCAACTCTGTAGGACACAAAAATAGTGCTCCTCGCGTGAAGCGTGCAAAACATTCGACTCGACGACTTGGATGCAAGTCGGTCGTTTGTTGATTGCGGACACTGCTCGTGCTGCTCATGGCTTCAGCAGGTCTCGAGTAAAACCAGAGATTTACAAGACAGTGGATGGTAAAATCATTGTTGAAGATGAGTTACTTAATTTCCTTGCTGTAAAAATTAAGACATTGAGCCAGGACGAGACTGTCCTCCTGGCTACAAACACTTTTGACTCCGAGTGGATAGAGACTTCCAAAAAAGTGCTGTTTGAACTATGCTCTACTACACAGAGGAATGTCTCACATAAAGGGACACAGAAAGATGCCAACAACATAAAGAGCTGCCTGAAAGTATTGAATGAGTGTGGGGAGGATATTCTCAGGTTTGTCTCTCACTATTTGAATGAACTGCCGCCGGTGACATTTACTAACATGGATGTCTCGACCCTACTTGGAAAAATGGAACAGTTGTCTGCTGAGGTTTGCACCCTGAAACGTGCGGTGCAGCTACAGACTGATGTTGGCGAAGATTTTCGTGCTATTACAATGGAAATGCATCGCCGTGTGGGAGTATTGGAGTGTTCTATTAACCTGGCTCGAGGCGATGGTGTGGACGAGCTGGCGGTGAGTGTCGGGGCCCTTGGCCTGTGCGGTGTGGCGGGGAGGGCTGCACCGGTGGGGGCCTTCGGGTTGGCAACTGTGGTGGGGGCTTCTGCTCAGAGTGTGGAAGATGCTGACGCTACAGCAACGGATGGTCCCAGTGGATTAACATCGTTGACAGGCTCTCCAAAATGGAGTCATGTTGTCAAAAAGGGTCAACGTCAAGCCCGAGAGAACAACGATGCTGAAGTTAGCTTCAGATTATGCACTGGACAACCCGGGCAGAGAAAGAAAACAGGTAATGTCAAACCTATTATTGGAACTGGAACTGTCGGCAATATCAGAGTGGTCAAGACTAAGCTGGTGAGTGTTTTTGCTTCCAAGTTTTCACCAGATCTAGACGCTGAAACTTTGTCTGGTTATCTCAAGGAAAAACTTGGACGGGAGGTTGTCTGCCAAAGGATTGATACTGTGCACCGTAGGTGTGGTTCATTCAAAGTTACTGCTGAATGTGATGAGGTTAACGAAATGTATGATCCGGAACTCTGGCCAGAAGGGGCATTAGTTCGGCGACATTATGAGCCGCGCAGGGCTGGAGTTATCGGCTCAAACATTGCACCCGCTGTGGGGAGATTGATTGAATATGCTGGTGCCACGGGCACTCATTAAGTCCTAGTAAATGGACATTCGGATTGTGTCGTACAACTGTCGTGGCCTGCGGTTGGGGCAGAACGCAGGAGATAAAGCACGCCGCCTAGTTGTTGACAACCTTTTGGAGAATTGTGATACACTCCGTTTGCAAGAGACATTTTTAGCAAAGCAAAACTTGGAATGTTTAAACTCTCTCAATAATGATTTTTATGGGGCTGGGGAG
Organism: Xyrauchen texanus; assembly: GCF_025860055.1. Taxonomy (NCBI): domain Eukaryota; kingdom Metazoa; phylum Chordata; class Actinopteri; order Cypriniformes; family Catostomidae; genus Xyrauchen; species Xyrauchen texanus. The sequence goes on from NC_068285.1 coordinate 42,774,276, forward strand.
TCTACAACTGACCTTGGCATGGGTATAATCAGGGGTAGGATATCAGGGGGTGTGGCTGTCCTATGGAATAAGAAGCTAGACTCAATAATAAATGTGGTTAGGCTTGATGCAGATTGGTGTATAGCCCTGCGTTTTTTCTGCAATAACAAGGAGTTTTTTTGTTAAATGTGTATACACCATATGAAAGCTGTCAGAATGAGGACGAATATTTGAATAGGCTTGCCTTCATCAGTTCCTTTATTCAAAACAGTAATACCTCTTGCGTTTATGTCATTGGAGATATGAATGCGGATATTTCGTATGAGAAGTCACTATTTGGTAAACATATAATTCAATTCTGTGAAGATAATAATCTTATATTGTCAAGCAGAGAATTGTTGCCCACAGACAGTTATACTTACATTAGCGAGGCCTGGCACACTACATCATGGCTGGACCACTGTATCAATACAGCTGATGCACATGCCTCAATGGGGAATATGAGCATTTTGTATGGGATAATAACGTGTGATCATATACCTCTTGCTATGGTGATAAATGCTGAACACATACCGGAGCTATCTGGATGTGGAAATGGTGTTAATACAAAAGCATTCCACTGGTCAACACTCGAAAAGGAAGACATTTCTGCATACTATGCACATACAGACAAGTCATTAGGTAATATCCAACTACCCCTAGATGCAATCCTGTGTAGGGATATTAACTGTGAGGATGTGAAGCATAGGAGAGATATATGCTCCATGTATATAGTTCATGCTCTGTATGAAGGCAGTAAGCCCTACTATAAACATAAAAATAAGAACCATAACAATAAGCCTGGCTGGAAGGAGTTTGTGGCTGGATATCATACGGAGGCACGGGAGGCCACTAAATCATGGGCTATTGCTAGTAGACCTCGACAAGGTCCTGTGTTTGAACATAAAAAGCTCACTAATGCAAGATATAAGTATGCCATTCGTTTTATATGTAAAAATGAGCAGGCTATGAGGGCTGATTCCATGGCAAAGAAGCTCATAGGTAACAATGTTAATGACTTTTGGAAAGAAGTGAGAGTTCTTAATAACTGCAAAACATCTTTACCCTGCACTGTTGAAGGTTTTTCCAGCCCAGACAAAATTGCAGAGTTATGGCGACAGCACTGTAGTACCTTATTTATCTGTATTCACGCCGATTTGTATAAAGTAGAACACATTGAGAGTAATACTTCGTTGGAATCAATGGTGATTATGTAACATGAGGTACACCAAGCCATACATAAGCTTTCTGATAACAAAGCTAGTGGATTGGATTGTATTTCTGCTGAACATCTTAAAAATGCTAGTATAAGAATAGCTCCTTTGCTTGCCATTTGCTTTACTGTTTTTATGATACACGGTGTATTGCCAGACTCAATGTTGGCTGTTCTATTAGTTCCAGTAATTAAGGACAAAGCTGGGAAGGTAGGTAGTTTAGATAACTACAGGCCAATAGCTTTAGCGAGCATATTATCAAAGGTGCTAGAAAGAATTCTGTTGGACAGATTAAATGAATTTATTAACACCACAGATAACCTGTTTGGGTTTAAAGCTAAACATGGCACTGACTTGTGTATATATGCTCTGAAGGAAATTGTGAACAAATATAGAGATAAAAACTCATCAGTTCTTATGTGTTTTATTGACGCTTCTAAAGCATTTGATCGTATAAATCATGGTAAATTGTTTAACAAATTAAGGCAAAGAGGGGTGCCCAAGTATATTGTGAGAATTTTGGCTTACTGGTATGCCCACCAGACTATGCAAGTGAAATGGGGCAATAGTGTCTCAGCTTTATTTGGGGTTGGCAATGGAGTCAGACAAGGGGGTATTTTGTCACCTACTCTCTTTAATCTCTATATGGATGATCTGTCTAGGCAGTTGAGGGCCTGTAATACTGGGTGCATGATTGGTAATTCAATAGTGAACCATATGATGTATGCAGATGACCTTGTGATTTTTAGTCCAAGTAGTGCTGGATTACAGCAGCTACTTAAAATTTGTTCGGCATATGGTGTGGAACATGATATCAAATATAACGCCAATAAGAGTGTCGTCATGATCTGTAGAACTAAAGAGGATAAATGTTTGAACTACCCTGATTTTAAATTGGCTAACAATCAGCTTAGTGTCTGTGATAAGGTGAAATACCTTGGTCATTTTATCACTGATAGAATGACAGATGATGAAGATATCTACAGGTAATGTCGCATGATGTATGCACAAGCCAATATTCTCTTACGTAAATTTAGGGCATGTACAGTTGGTGTAAAGATATTTCTTTTTAAAGCATATTGCACACCGTTCTATACTGCTCACTTGTGGTCAAATTATAGAAAGACAAGTCTTTTAAAATTGAAAGTAGCATATAATGACGCAATGAGAATGTTACTCACAAAACCAAGATGGTGTAGTGCAAGTGAGATGTTTGTGGCTGCAAGAGTGAGGACCTTTCATGCCGTTTTAAGAAACCTAATGTTTAAATTCATGTGCCGGCTTAATGGGTCACAAAATGAAATAATAATGGGCTTAACTAACATACAGCTAAGTACTACACGCTACCAATCTCGTATGTGGAAGCACTGGTATAACTGTCTTTTGGTAGAACAATGACTCTCTATTATCATTTTGTTTTGTTTTGTTTGTTTTAAGTGTAGGTATGTAGGCATGTGTGTTATGGAGTATTCATGTATTGTTGTGGGTAAGATTTGGACCTTGAGTCTGTAATAAAGTTTTTGATGCCTTAGGTAATCCCATATATGTGCTTTACACATATAAATTCATAAATACATCATATTAACCTCAGCCGTCCTGCCATTTACACATGTGTTTAAGCAAAGAGTTCTGTGGAGGAGATGATGGGTTTTCAGTCACCCGTTTAGTCATGCTGTCATGCAATATTTACCCTTGTGTAGTGTTTTCACAAGAGTTTTGGCTGAGAGAACAGACTTGCTACTAAATCGATTGTGATGTGTAATATACAGTAGGTATATATTAGGCTTAATCTGTGAATTAACAATGTATATATTAAATTAAATCAGACAACCCAAACAAGACCAACACTGACTGATATACGAAGAACAAAAACAAAAATACCTGTATGGTCCAGAAATGAGACATGTAACAGGTGTTTTATGAGGATGATATGAAGTAGACTGTTTCAAATATTCAGCTTCACCCTGCAGCAGAACAGCTCTGATAATAATAGCCTAACAGCCATAGTGATCTTGCTTCTTTTCATATCAAACGTCATTATCACATCAAATTAATATTTACGTTTGAAACATTACCTAATTAAATGTATAATTACATTTTGAATATTGAGTAGCTCGTGATTTCCAGACATGTGTATAACTGGGGTTTAAAAAAATGTATTGCGTCTCATCTCTAAAGGCGAATTAATGAGAGAAAATGTGTTTGTTTTTTTACAGTAGGAATAAAACTAGCGATCTGTCCCTTTACGAGTTCAAAGTTTTGACGTCTATGTGCCTCCTTCACTGGTTATGACATACTGTGTTAGCTTTGTGATTTGCTAATGTCTCAAAAGGCAAACATTGATTTGTGTACTTCGTATAAAGTATGCAGATAAAACGCAAGTGTGTTTAAAAAAAAAACAAGCTTAATTATATTTATGTTAATATATAACTTGATATATCAACAAGTTCCCATAAAACTTTTAAAGGGTTAGTTCACCCAAAAATTATCCCATAAATTACTCACCCTCAAGCTATCTTTGGTGTATATGGAAAAAATTTGTCACGAATTAGAAGACAACAACGAAGATTTTTAAAGAAAAATGTCAGAGGATTTCGATATAAGTTTCGTTTTTTGCCCATCCCTATTTGTTTGAAGCAGATTACACCAACCAGGAACTCTGGAAGATGGAGGAGGCTGCAGCAGCGGCACAAACAAACGAATCTGGTAGAGAGTGCGGGAGACGTGGTGGTGCTCATGCAGGAAATTTGAGGTAATGCCAACAGAGGCTAAGAGTATTTGCTGCCATGAATGAACAATTGGAATGACTGGATAGACACAAGAACGCTCCATTTTAAGACTTATATAAATCTACAGTATAGCTAAAACAACTCACTTCTCACTTCTACGCCTACGTCATATGCTGGAACTCGACTATCTTGTGAACACACGGACGACTGTTACCTGAAGCCAGTGATTATAGTTTATAAAGTTATAAATATGGATATTTTTCTTACAAAAATGAATCGCTTCTCTTCAGAAGGCCTTTATTAACCCCCTGGAGCCGTATGGATTACTTTTTTGATGGGTGGATGCACTTTTTTGAGCTTCAAAATCTAAGGTACCATTCACTCCCATTATAATGCTCGGAAGAGCCAGAATATTAACTCATAAATATAACTCTGATTGCATTTGACTGAAAGAAGAAAGTCACCTAGGATGGCTTGAGGGTGAGTAAATTATGGGACCATTTTCATTTTTGGGTGAACTAACCCTTTCAGTTCAATAAACATGTCTTCTCTTAAATTACAATTCTTTAAAAAAAATCGTTAGTGTTAGGCTATTATTTGCTGATGTCAAAAATGATCATATTTCACTACAGAAATGTTGGTATTGTGACAATGTATATGTTTGTGCATGGTAAATCTTGCTGCAATAACATGATGTAAAAGTAGATCTCATTACATAGAAGTGTGAGCGTAACTGCTGTCAATGATGGCAATTGGTGCTTTTCTTTATTAGACAACCACATAACATAATTTAAACTACCATTTGTCAATAAACCCCCCCCTTACCCAGCACGGTTTACATGTCTGTCTAAGAGAATTGAGTTGATTGCATAGGTAATATACTTTTAGGTTGGACTTCTATTGTAATTTTAGAAAACTTACAACTGAAACTTTGACCATCACTACTTGTACTATTATGTAACCACTGCTTAAAATGTGAATGACCAATGTAATTGTCCGAAGGAGCACATCACAATGTTTAATGTCAAGCCCTGTATGGGATTTAGTAATAACACATCTCTCCTTGACAAGCCACACGATTTGAGGTATCATTTCGCACACTGCATGGCAGCAGTGAAAACGGTTCATTTCTTTGGGTTTGGGGGGTTAGCTCAAATCCCTAACAGCAAGTATGAGCATGAGTGATGATTGCTTTAGCAAACATGGCTAACGTGGAATTTAATGAAGTAACTGAAGTAATTATTGAGTAAGACTCTTACTGCAATAACATGGAAAAACACATTCCTTGTGTTGCTAGGATAAGGGTAGGGCACATTGATGCAAAGTACAAGGTGGCTCATTGATACAGTACCACAACATGTGCTATAACAGATTTATACATTAATCGAAGTTAGTGTCACAGAGCAGAGACCAAAATAAACCCCAACAACCCTAGCCACTGATACACACACACACACACACACCTGACACAAATAAACACACAAATGCACACACACACTTAAACACCTCACAAGAGCTGCCCGGTATCAATGAGCTCTTTGTTTCTGGAAAGCTACAAAATCCTCTCATATAAGTGACATATGTGAGAATGGGATCAGAGTCGACTGACGAGATCTTGAACAGAGTGGACAGAGAAAAATATGCAGCTGATAATGCTAAAGGACATTACGAAAGGAAGTCAAGGACACAGAGTAAATAAACACAGAGTTCAACAGTCAAACTGAGAACCGGATGAGCTCATAAATGGGTCAAACTTTAAGGAGAGCACTAGAGCACTAGTGAGGGCACTTTGCATGCTGCCTTTGGTCAACGAACAAACAGAAGATTCACTGCAATACATCAAAACAACATTGACAATCTGTCGGATGGTGCTGGCCTGAAAGTGAGGGAGAAATAGATACAGTGTGTGTGTGTGTGTGTGTGTGTGTGTGTGTGTGTGTGTGTGTGTGTGATGTCAAACAAGAACATGCACCAGTCCTGTTGAACAGGAACAAAATCAGTGGCTAAATATAATCCTATAAAATATTAATAATACAATAAACATGTTTTTTTTTGTTACTATTTTATATTTATTTATTTGTAAATTGATGGTTGGAATATTTTCCCATTGGTGATGTTTCTTGCTTTGTTTATAAAAGGAATACAGGCATACTGCATAGTGCATACTACACAGTATATCGTTGCTGTCTGATGAAAACATGTATCTCCACTTTTGGCAATTTGGACTTTTTACCATAGATGGAATGCACCGAATGACCTCTTCCTACTGTTTGAATTGTGCATCGAAATGAAAAGATGTTTAATCAGGCTTTCTGTTTAACAAGTATCTCCATTGGCCTTGAGAAGTGTCCATCAAAAATGCATATGTCCCACCCATATTTTTTGAATAACGTCAAATAATTTACCTCAGCAATTTACCTCAGCGGCTGAAGTGTATTGAAGAGATTGCCTACATCGTGCTGGCTCTGTGATTTCCCTGACAACCAAAACCATTCATGCACGTACAATGTCAGGTTGCTTTTAAGAAGTAGACTACAGCCGCAGACGGATACCAGATTTCCATCTTCGCAAAACCGCAAGTGATTCTGACACGGAAAACACATCTCGAAACCAAATTGTCCGGTCAACAACCAGAATAGAGACCCTAGTCATAAAACTGATTTCAATCTAAAATAGTATGTGAAAGCTCAGAGTATATCCAAAAATAAATTGTCTAGCAATCCACACCATACATACATACATACATACATACCAACTGATTTCTGGGAACACAAAGTTAGACTCGAGTCATTGGAACCCATGATGAATTGGGAGAAGTCAAATGGACTAACTTGTTATCATGTGCCTTTCAGTAATGACTACGGTGAGTAAAAATACATTCAAAAGTGAAAAGCAGATTTTTACAGTTTCAGAAGGTTTAATTATTAAGTTTATATCATTAAATAATATAAACGGTAATGCACCGTAAAATATACAGGCATTAAAATTAAATCCCGTAAAGCCTGAAGCGTAGTTACCATATTTTTTTACAGTGAATTTCTGGAAACCGCAGCTGCCAGTTTTTTACCATAAATTTAACAGGATTTTTTTTTACAGTGTTTTATGACTGGATTCTGTCCATGTTTTCCAAATCGCGGAAATTATAGGGCCCTAGTCAAGTGCACCGTGTTGTGAGATACAGCATTCCACATGGTATGCATCCTCCATAAAATGAGAGCAAATTACTTTCAGTGTAAAACATTCAAATTCAAGTAGTAAAATGCAGAAATTTACGCAAGACAAGTATTAAAAACAATATACAGAAATTTGCTTTGCTCATTTTTAATCAATGAGACTCATAGTCTGTCTCTATATCTTCTGTATCATCATCTTAAAGTATGCGGTGAAGGAAAGGCTAGGGATGTGCACGAGTTAGAGTTAGAGCTACTGGAGTATTAAAAACACTACTAGAATATCGCAAATTCACTTTCCTTTTCGCATTTGCTTTTAATAATAAAAATTTGTTTTATGTAGACTCAAGAGTTTATATCTGTGCATTACTCTCATGCCGTCAGTATTAGTTTCCATGTAAGCTTCAAATATTTTTATTTCTATTAATGCATATATTTCAGATTTTTTTACCCCCCAAAAGAAAAGCATAGTTTGTGGAAGTTATCTTATTGGTAATGTTTGTGAATGAAACAACATATAAGATTCACGTACGTGTCATACTTGTGCATTTTAATGTACAATTAATTGAGTACTCATTTTTGTGGGAAAGAGTACTCGACTACGAAATTACTTGAAAATGTGCAGACTGCATTTTTTGTTACCAGCTCAAACATAAATGCTGCAATTCTTAGGGTTAGGATGAAAAAAACAAAAAGGTCAGCAAACCACTTGATCTTGAGACAATGCTTCAGAGTCAGCTCAAATCAACAGACAGCACAAACACTGCTGCAAGTGATTAAAGCACCAAACACATGGTAACACATATAGTACCAAACAAAAGTTTCATCATTACCATTTCTTACATTTTAGAATACTAGTCATCAAAACCATGTAAAGACACAAATAGAAGTATGGGAATCACTATATGCACTATTGACCAAAATGCTAAAAACATATCAAAACTACAGTATATTATATATAAGCTTCTTTAAAGTTGCCATCCTTTGGATTCCAACTCGGCACACTCGGTTCAATTCTCAGAAGCAACTTTATGAGATGCATCCTGAGATGCTTTTAAACAGTACTGAATGAGTTCACATGTATACTGGACAATGCTGTTCCTTTACTATCCGCTCCAACTCATCAATTTCATGCAACTTTATTAATTACAACTTTAGTTTTGTAAAGCAGTTCTTACATTGGCACAATTTATGCATCTTCAAAACTAAACTAAAAATGCATTTAAGCATAAACCTTAAGTCCTTAACCGAAAGTAAACAGTGTTCAATCTTTAGACTGGTACTTGTTTATGATGAAAGAATATGGCAGAATTTATACTCCCACAGAGAGTTGCAGTCAACTCAAATAATCTCATAATGTCTACTCCCATCAGGACAGGAGAGACTGTGAGCAATAGAAAGTGTTCTTGACAGAAACATGAGAATGGCCTATTGCACAATCACCACATTCCATCAGCGTACATTCCCCCCACCTGCCCATGCCTGTCTATTATGCTGTCTTTCATCTCAAACACTTATACACCTGCCATAATTCAGACTAGTACACTGGGTATCTGTATGCACAAGAAATCGGTTCCTTTCTAGTGCAAGACACTCTCCAAGCAAAACAGGTCTGGTATTGCTTTATGAATCAACCATTTCAGATGTTTTACCGAGAAACAAACTGAACTCTTTCAGGGAAACTTGTGTCAAAACAGCAAATTAACTCTATGAGAACATTCAAAAACAAAAAACAAACTATGCATACTTTTGTCTTCACATTTTCAACTCCACGTTCAATACAAAATGTTGTGCAACTCACCTGTTATGTAGGCACGGTTCGGGTTTAAGGTCTGAGTGCTCGCTCCCTGTCCCATATTCCTGCCCTGTACCCCCAGGGCCGTACCGGGGCCTGTGGCAGGGAGGACAAAACACAGTTCCACTACTCCCACCGCAGAGGTACATAAGCTATGTAACTGTAGATGGCTGAGCTTACGCTAGTATGTTTGTGGATCTTTTTGTCCCTCCTTCTTCACGTCTCTGTTTTAGTCATTCTCTCTCTCTCTCCTCTCAACAAGTCAGAAAGGTCCCTCCCACTCGGCAGCTCTGACTTAATAAATAAGATAGGCTGCACGTCTGAAGTATGTCAGCTGGTTGGGATGTAGGGATGTCGGTCATTCCCCGCAGCGGACTTTTCAGAGAGAATGTTCACAGGTCGTGTCTCCAGAGTAGTAGATATCGGAGAGGGGTCTCTGGGGTCTTGACCTCTGCTGTAACACCTTTATTTCTCATAATGCATTAGATGGTGAGGTGTAACCTGAGGGCAGCAGCAATACGAGCAGGGGCAAGATAGAGTGCTCCGCTGCCAGGAAGTGACATCATAAAGGTCTCAAATTACAAGGAGAGAGACAGCCAGTGAGGCAGTGGCATATGTTTGTGTGGCCCTGATTATTTATGTGTGTGGGAGTGAAATGAAGAACACATTCAAGAGTATATACTTACACAGATGCTAAACATCTAGGTGTAACCGAAACGGGAGGGAAAATTCCAGACAGTTGTGGTAATTAATAAGGCTGTGCAATTCAGTTGAAATGTGCATGTTGTAGCATTAATTTTCTTGTTTACTACCATCTTCTCACCAACCTGCTTATTTTCTCATCTCTAATGAGAATATGCAAACTTATCCATTGGTGGTGCTTGCCCGTGACAAACTTGCCACCACAAACCAGGGGGAGGGAGAGGGTTTGGATGGTTGCCAGGTCAATACCATGCAGTTACTAAGATGTACTAAGGCTTTGTGGGTGGGTTTGTGGAAGGGTTTTCTGGGTGGTTAGCATATTGGTTTTGCTGATTAATCAGTGCTGACAGCTACTTTTGGAATTTACTGTTTTCGGCAAGAATTAGGCAAGGGCCTTGATAGCTCAGCGAGTATTGACGCGGACTACCACCCCTGGAGTCAAAATTGGCCAAATTGGCCCAGTTGCTAGGGAGGGTAGAGTAACATGGGGTAACCTCCTTATGGTCGCTATAATGTGTGGTTCTCGCTCACGGTGGGGCACATGGTTTGTTGTGCGTGGATGCTGCGGAGAATAGCATGGGTCTCCACACGCTCTACGTCTCCACGGTAATGCACTCAACAAGCAGCATGATAAAATGTGCGGAATATTCTCAGACGCGGAGGCAACTGAGATTCATCCTCAGCCACCCGGGTTGAGGCAAGTCACTATGTCACCATGAGGACTTTGAGCGCATTGGGAATTGGGCATTCCAAATTGGGGAGAAAAGGGGAGGAACATTTGTTTTTATTATTTAAATTTAAAGACGATTCTGATGTACAAATGTAGCCTCTGGAGGTGAAATATTAACAATCACAGACACCTCAGAGGATTTACTGTGTATAAATATGTATTCAATGAAAATGAGCTTGTTTACATGGCCACCGGGAAGCTATGTACTGAGAAAACACTGCTTAAGGTGCTAAAGCGAAGTTTGCGTTTACATGCTCTATGTTAACCTTTTAATAATTCCATATACATGCAGCTCGGTCAGTAAGCCATGTTCGCCACAGCAAAGAGTATACAACCTAATTATTCTACAATGCTGACATTAATAACAAACAGGGCATCCAAGAATGACTTTCGTTTCTTTATTTCAAAATATTTCACAGTTGTTGCTAGGGCTCGTTTCAGCATTGCACTGTAATAATGGGTTTCCCTCTTTCATCACTCCAGGATTCCCCCAGAGCACTATATGTGGACGTGGCAGATAGTACTCCATATTCTAAACTGTGTGCTCTAATTGATTGTGTGTGTATATGTGTGTGTGCAATTTTTCCTTTCTCACTGTACTCCCAAAAAAAATTGAAGTCTCACCATGTTGACTTGTTGATACACAATGCAGTCCAGCATCCTATGATGTCTGTTTTAGGGCTTGATATTAATGCTTGTCAGCTTGTCTGGGACAAGTGGGTTTTCTAAGGGGCAAGTGAAAGAGAATTTTCATAATCAAGTGCAAAATTAATAATCATTCCTGCACGTTTCATGTTCAGAATGTGGAGAATTCCCGCACACATTTATTCATTTAAACATTTAGCTGAGAGTCTATAATCTAATCCAAACAGATGAACAATCAAATTAACGTCTTTGCATCAAACTGTAATTCCAGAATCTGCATGATATATCAGCTCTTCTGCATCCCTCTCATGTGCAGCAGTTAATTGAACACTTTTTGAATTTAGAGTGAGCGCACGTAGCGAGGAAGTGCAATTTGTCACAGATTTACTGAACTTAAGATGTTACAGATCAATAAACCTGTTAATCAACATGAGAATGACATCGTACCACGTCTCTGTAAGTGAGCGATGCGTTAAAACTATTGCTCCTGTTTTTATTCAAAGCTGTCAATGTTGCAAGCGCACAATAGCCTAGTTTCCATCCACTTTTCGCGTTTTGTTATCGACAATGTGAAATTGCTATTTTTTTTTCAGTTTTGTTAAAATGTTGAAATTAGCCAGCTTACTGTCATTTTAATTTCACAAATAAAAGCAATCAGAAGAGGAGGAATTGCAACAGTTGCCCTTCTGATAGGACTGTAATATTGGTCCTGATGTTGTGCCCATCACAGGTTGCCACCGGTTTCGACCTGAAAGTGAATCGACATAGCTCTGTTCAAGCTGGTAACCTCACCAAGTAGTGCGGGAAACTTTCGGTCTTAGTATGAGGACAATCCATCGATGTGTATATGCTGTGTGCACAACTATTGAAGAAAATTCATGCAGTGTAATTTCAGGGTTTACATATGATACTTTCCTGATAATAGGAAAAAATAGGATATTTTGAACAATCATCTAATCGAAAGCATCGCCATCACAACTGCATTATGTCCCGCATATTTGTCCACCAACTTTTAAAGACCAACTGAACTTGATTGTCATCTAAAATGAATTTTAGTGTCATAATGCAATTTACATGTTCTGAAGAAGCTCAGCAAATGTGATCTGAGGTAAAATGTTCAAAAGCTTGTTTCCTGAAAGTGAACACTTTAATTTTTCATCTACAGAACAGGGTAAATCTAATTTAAGTTTGTGTAAAGAAAAGACATATATTAGGTCTAAAAATATAATTGTTTTAATTTGGTCATTTATTTTTTAATTTAATGCTTTTGTTTGGTAATTTATTTAATACAGAGAATTTTGCTGGCATTTTTTCAAAAGTATAAACAATACATGTATAGAATTGGGCTATATTGTTGGTGTACCAAAAAAGCACACTGCTGTTTTTCTCCTAGTATTGTGTATTTATTTATAATTTAAAAAAATATGTGCACAGAATTGATATGTTTTTTGTATTGTGGGCTAATTTCGTGACTGCCGTCTATTATTTTGAATGGTGTGGAAAAGAAACTTTAATAAATAAACGGATGTCTACCATGATTAAATTAATTACAAAGAGTGGCCATTCATTTGTTCTCCATGCACTTGTTGATGTGAATGATACGAGTTATTTGTGTTGGCACTCCTGGAAGTGTCATGTTTGCAGCATCGGATCTATATGCCGTTAAGGTCAATCCATAATAAAATGTACAATAAATTGGCTTTCAAGGCTGTACGATTGGGGTAACCTCTGTCATGTGACACTACAGGAACGTCACACAGCTCCAGTGATCTATTGAAAATATGTATGAAGATGGGGGGCAGCTGGTCAGCACAGGATTTTTTGCCAAGTGGGTGAAACACCATCTGGGCCCTGTGCTTTCATTGTTTTTTTGTTTCCTGAAGACCCAGCACACATCCTCTTCACAGATCTTAAGTGCTGGTGAGTAGCGGGGGGAGGGGGTCACAGGTGGTGTTGAGGTTTGTGTGCAGTGAAGAACGGGTGTGGGGTGACAGACTAGACTTTTCAAATTTACAGTAAAATACATTCATGTCATCAGCAATTTGTTGATTCACTGCAGAGTTGGGGGATGGTGTCTTGTAGTTGGTAATGACTTTAAGGCCTCTCCACACTGATGCAGGGTCGCTAGCTGTAAACCGGTTTATTAACTTCTCATAGTAGCTTCTTTTACCACTCTAATCTCTTTTGCAAGTGTGTTTCTGGCCTGATTGTTTCTGGCCTGATTTGGCCTGATGAAGCTGCCTGAGTTTTGCTGTAAACCATGGTTTGTCAATGTTGTATGTTAAATAAGTCCTAGTAGGGATGCACATATTCTGACAGAAACTGATATATGATGTCACAGTATCTGTGAGCTTGTCCAGATTGGAGTCTGCAGCCTCAAAAACACTCCAATCAGTGCAGTCAAAGCAGGCTTGTAGTTTCAGCCCAGCTTCATTGGTCCATCTCTTTACAGTCCTTAGTAAAGTTTTAGCAGATTTAAGTGTCTATATGTAGGTTGGAAAAAGATTAACCAGACAGTGATCAGAGAGAATCAAAGTTGTTCTAGGCACAGAGAGATATGCAACCTTTAATGTTGTGTAGCAGTGATCCAGTATATTTCTGTCTCTGGTGGGGCATAGTATATTTTGGCAGTTCATGGGTGAGGTTGGCTCTGCTAAAATCATAGATAATAATAATAAGTGAGTCCGGGTATTGTTATTCCGTGTCTGTGATCTGATCAGCCAGCTGTTGCAGCACTGCACTTACCCAAGCTTGTGGAGGAATATAAACACTCACCAGAATAAACGAGGAAAAAATCCCACAGCAAGTAGAGAGGCTTACGGTTGAAAATGAGTGCTTCCAAATTAGGAGAGATGTACACCTTTAATGTTGTGATAATCGTACACCTGTAGCACAAATGCTAGCATTGCAGATTGTTTATGAATTGGGTTGCTAGGAGACATCTCTGGACAAATACCTGCTAAGCTAACGGGAGCATTGCACTTTTGTTTCCTTAAACGTCATCTTCCGAGCATCTGGTATTGGAAAGCCTTTAGTCGGAGATCAAAGATACCAAGTGGAATATCACATATCCGATTTTAATGGAATGCAGCATCTGTATCTAAACTCATCTTTACCCCTCATCCAAAAGATTTGGCGAGTATTAGCTATAGATATTAGCTACCTATGTATTTACTGTTTTTTAGGGTGCTAGTTTCAGTTGCTTGCCAGCTATTTATCACTTAGCTAAGTATGCAAGCTACCTAATTTAGTTAACATATACTGAGGGATGTAGCTAATGCAGTGTTAACTTCGCGAGAAATTGAGGGGACAGGGCATGTAGAGACAAATTGTTGTTCCCAAGTTACGTTTTGCTTGTGATGATGATACAGGCCACATAAAGCTGTGTAGCTAATGTATATAGTTACATTACATCAATGTTAGCTAAGCTCAGCTCCGACATAAAAGCATACAAGTCGTGGTAACGTTCCCTCATTTGGGTGAGAGAGCTAAAGATGTGACAGCAGAGAGTGGAGACCGATTAATGTGCCTCCACTTATACTTAAATAGGTTGCTTTGCTTATATTTGGCATTCTTTGTTCTATTTTCTAGAATTAGCTATGTGGTTAGCAAATTGCACACATTTACACAAGGCTTGTTGTTGGTTCAAAAACAACAAAAATCTTACTATATTATTTAAGACAGAAAAAAAGTGAAGACTTAAGTATTGAATAATTGTTTGATATATTCTGTACTTATTGATGGTTTCTAGGGGAAGAGTAATCCAGAAAACCTGATGCAATGCTTGCACAAAAGATTTATTGTTTTAGGTGGATGGTAAAACTTGGAAAAATAGTGTTGAATAAAGATGGTTAAGTTGATTTCAACTCCGTATTGTTTGTTTGTATTTGTTTTCACACACATCAAATTCACCTCTGCAATGCCTTGTGATTATTTTATCAAGACATTTCTCATGGTACACAGATACACGCATACGCATGCACATATGAAAGAGTGAAGAGGAATCTTCATTTGTTTTCTGTGGGTGTTTTTATGGGAATGTGAATCTTTCAGATCAATTTGAGCAGAGCCTTTGGTTTGCATTTTCCACATTTTTCGTAAGTGTGTTTGAATGGTCAAAAACCGGGAAAAGATTGCACAATATGTGCTGCCGAATGTTCCCTGGTAAAACTGATTGGGAAAAAAAAATGTCTAAACAGGACAAACAAACAAAACAAAAGAATTGGAGAGCTCCACACCGAGGCTGCCAGCCACAGCACCATCTTAAGAAGCGCAAACAATGCAGAAGTTTAATGCTTAGGTTTCAGGGTTTCTTCTATGATGATAAACTATTTGAATGTGTATATTAGTGGACATTAGTCCATCAGTTCATGTGTCACTCTTTCAAATCAGTGATTTCTATTAGAACTTTTAACTGAAGTAGATCCCTCTGAATATGTGGAACCTTGAGGAGGGAGTCTTGCAGACAGGACATGATGTGGCTCATGTTATCAGTGTGTTTGGGAGTAAGGGATAAGAGAGAGCTGGAGCTATGAGACATGGGAGGATTGAAAAGTAAAGCTGGCTGTGTTTAGTGCCAGTCAGGGCCAGGTTTTCCACTGAACCACACACACACACACACACACACACACACACACAAAACCAGAGCTGTGCAGGGATAACCCCGTTCAAGCTGTCAGGAGACGAAACCCAGACTAGAGGTTCAATGCTTGTGTATATATATAGGGCTGCAACAACTAATCGATAAAATCGATTATGAAAATCATTGTAAACGAATGTCATTACCGATTATTTGGTTTGCTCACAGGAAGCGTTTACTGATGACGTCACATTCATGACAACACAGTCACACGCGAAATGGCAGAGAGTACAGATCAACCGGCGACAGAAAAAAGTGTGTGCCCCAAGCCATCTAAGTCATGGGAGCATTTTACATTAAATGCAGCAAAGAAGATTATAACCTGCAAGTTATGCAAAGCTGAGCTTGTGTGGCACGAAAGTACCACAGTGATGCACGAACACATGAAAAGAAAATGTATCGGTTACCTAACGTAACCTCGGTTCTCTCTAGACGAGTATTGCGTAAGCTAGCTTACGCTACGGGAAAGATTCATCTTTTCTGAGATATTGAAGCCAAAAAATTATCCTTAATTTTTGTATCCATTGTCAATGCAGTGCGGCAGCTGCAGACCTTGAGCGGGTTAGCTAGCGAGCTCATAGGTTGCTTTGCGGCAACTGCTGTAGCCTATAGACGGGCTTGGG
This sequence comes from Xyrauchen texanus, assembly GCF_025860055.1. Classification (NCBI taxonomy): domain Eukaryota; kingdom Metazoa; phylum Chordata; class Actinopteri; order Cypriniformes; family Catostomidae; genus Xyrauchen; species Xyrauchen texanus. The sequence goes on from NC_068285.1 coordinate 42,790,541, forward strand.
CGAACTCGCATCCAATGAGAGGCGTCCGCGCGCTCACTGCATCAAAGTCCGCCAAAATGGCCGTGACTAGAGTGCATATAAGCATAGTTCGTAGGCTGGAACCCTGGTTTTCATTGACTGAAGCGAAAAGTCGCTCGTGGCGCGAGCACGGCCGGCTACGCAATACTCGTTCCCTCATCTAGAGAGAACCGAGGTTACGTTAGGTTAACCGATACGTTCTCTTACGAGAGGTTCTCTCGTATTGCGTAAGCTAGCTTACGCTACGGGAACCCATTTTCAACGCCGTGCGCGCCAAGCATCCACTGTAGGAGCCCCAGGGAATTAAGGGGGGACCCGGGGGAGCCCTTATGAGTGGGGAAATAATATTTGGCCGGCAAGAATGCGGGTCATTGACTGTGTAATACATAAGCACATAGTGGGAAGGGAACGACAGAGCGGCGGTGCCGGTCTGTGTGGAATGTGTCCCATCAGTGCAGCTCACCAGGGGAGCTGTAGCGTATTAAACCGCTAGTAGTTTTGCCTGCAGAGCGGGCACTTCCATATTGTAAAATCTGACAAAAGGTGGAGGGGGAAGTCCATCCTGCTGCCACACATATGTTGTGAATGGAAATCCCGCTGGACCATGCCTCTAGTGGAGTGAGCCCTAATGCCCAACGGGCATGGCAGGTCTTTTGACGCGTATGCAGCAGCAATAGCGTCCACTATCCATCTAGATAGTGTCTGTTTCGAGGCGGCGAGACCTTTGGTGCGCCCTCCGAATGAAACGAAAAGCTGCTCAGAGCGTCTGAAAGCGGCGGAGCGCGCAGTATACAATCTCAGTGCTCTGACCGGGCAAAGGAGATTGGCGTCGCGTTCGCTATCGGGTGCTGGCAGCGCCGATAGGGAAATGATCTGTGCTCTGAAAGGAGTACCGATCACCTTGGGAACATAGCCGTGTCTAGGCTTTAAAATGACCTTGGAGTCACTTGGTCCAAACTCAAGACACGCAGCGCTGACAGACAGCACGTGAAGGTCTCCCACACGTTTGACTGATGACAGGGCAGTCAGAAAAACGGTTTTGAGTGAAAGGTATTTCAAATCCACGGATTGAAGTGGTTCGAAAGGGGGGCTTTCATAGTTTCGAGAACTATAGAAAGATCCCAGATAGGAACCGATGGGGGCGCGGGGGTTCATCCTTCTAGCTCCCTGAGGAAGCGGATGACCAGCTCGTTTTTACCCCATGACTGGCCGTGCAGGGGTTCAGCGAACACCGCAACGGCCACCACATACACTTTGAGCGTGGATGGGGATCTGCCCTTATCCAGCAGCTCTTGTAGAAATACGAGCAGCGACGACACCCCACATGTCCGCGGGTCCAGGTCTCTGTCGGTGCACCATTTTGAGAACACAGACCATTTTGACGAATAGAGTCTTCTCGTGGAAGGGGCTCTAGCGTGTATGATGGTGTTTATTACTCCTTCTGGCAGAGCAACGGTTAGTCGTTGATCACCCACGCATGCAGCGCCCAGCGCTCTGGGTGGGAATGCCAGATTGTGCCGCGAGCTTGAGAGAGGAGATCTGCGCTCACTGGGATGGGCCACGGCGCTGTCAGTAACAGCTGCGTAAGCTCCGGGAACCATGTCTGATTCTCCCAACGCGGGGCTATGAGGAGCACCGAGTGACGCGTTTCCCTGATCCTCTGCATTACCTGTGGCAATAGCGAGATGGGAGGGAAGGCGTAAGCGGGCGTCTGGGCCAGTCCTGGGCCAGCGCGTCCTCGCGTTCGAGAAAAATATTGGGCAGTGAGAGTTCTCTTTGGACGCAAAGAGGTATATCTCTGCTCTGCTGAATATGTGCCATAACGTCTGGACTGTTTGAGCGTGCAGGGACCATTCCCCTAGGGGAATATTGTCTCTGGACAGTCTGTCCGGGCCGTCGTTCAGGTGGCCTGGCACGTCGCGTCACCCTCAGCGAGCGCCGGTGGCACTGGGACCAACTCGGTATGCGTTTCGATCAGATGGAAGAGGTTCCTGGATCTGACACCGCCCTGGCGGTTTAGGTAGGATACCACAGATCTGTTGTCCGAACGGACCAGGGCGTGGTGACCCTGAATGACCGGGAGAAAGCGCACGCAGTGCGTACTCGACCGCTATCATTTCCAGACAATTTATGTGAAGGAGCTTTTCCTGAACTGACCATAGGCCGAAACCGGAGAGCCCTCGCGAGACCGCGCCCCAACCCGTGTTGGACGCGTCTGTCGAGATGACTTTTCGGCGAGATACAGCTCCCATTGTCACTCCCCGCTGATACCATTCGGCCACTGTCCAGGGCTGCAGAGCTGAAATACAGGTCTGAGTCACCTTGATGGGCTGGCGGCCTGTGGCCCAAGCCCGGCGAGACGTGCGGGTGTTTAGTCAATGCTGAAGCGGGCGCATGTGCAGTAAACCCAGCTGAAGCACTGCTGCGGCTGAGGCCATGTAGCCTTGCACTCTCTGAAATTTCTAGTCGCTGCACACAGCGCGCGCGCACTACAGCCCAGTCAGAAATTGCCTGACTGGGCTGTAGTGAGCTCTTGGTCTGATTGACTGCAAGGCCCAAACTGTTCAGATGACTGAGGAGAACTGTCCTGTGAGACAGAAGCTCCATATGTGATTGTGCCAAAATCAGCCAATCATCCAAATAGTTCAGAATTCGCAAACCCTGATTCCGCAGGGGTGCGAGAGCCGCGTCCATGCACTTCGTGAAAGTACGGGGTGCTAAGGACAGGCCAAAGGGAAGGATGGTGTATTGATAAACCTGGCCGTCGAAGGCGAATCTCAAGAATGGCCTGTGACGGGGATTTATCTGAATCTGAAAGTATGCATTTTTCAGATCGAGAGAAATAAACCAGTCCCCCTGGCCCACATGCGCGAGGAGTTTGCTGGTTGTAAGCATTTTGAACGGTCTTTTTGCAAGCGCTTTGTTCAAAACCCTGAGATCTAATATTGGTCTGAGGGCGCCGTCTTTCTTGGGGACAAGAAAATAACGGCTGTAAAACCCCGACTTCGCTCAGGGGAGGCGGCACTCTCTCTATGGCCCTTTTGCACAGAAGGTTTGCTATTTCTGAGCGAAGCATGCACGCTGCTTCCGTGTTCACAGTAGTTTCGAGCAGCTCTGAAGCAAGGAGGACGGCGATCGAACTGTAGCAAATAGCCCTGTTTTATTGTGCTTAACACCCATTCGGATATCCCTGGAATATCTTCCCACACTTTGAAGCGTAATGTTAGAGGGTGAATGGCCAAATCGCTCTGATTGCCGCACACAGCGCTGAACAGAATGTGTGAGCGCTTACTGTGCTTATGCTGGACTGCTCGCAGACAGCATGGACAGGCTGTTCTGTGAGTGACTTCCGATTGAGGTGAATGGGGAAAGAGTCACGTCTGTTAAGTGATGCGCAAGCATAGCCACGGGCACGGGACTTACATACAGAGAAGTGTTTGCTGGCCGTGTGACAGAGCGGGCAGAGAATGGGCACGCGCGCGTATTCGTGAGCGCATTTATTGACTCTAACACTCGAGTGGTTCGTAACCGCTTTTGAGTGTGCTCTGATGGGGACACGGAACGTGTAATGCTTGTGTGTAGAGGTGAACACTGGATTGTGGGCACATTTTCTACATAAGGCTGGTCGTGTGACAGAGCAGCCAGAGAATGGGCGCGCTCATTAACCCTAACACTCGAGCAGGTCGTAACCGCTTTATGTGAGTGTGCTCTGATAGGGACACGGGACGTGTAATGCTTGTGTGTAGGGGTGAACACTGAATTGTGGGCACATTTTCTACACATAAGGCTTTATTTTGGGTCGCCGTGGAAACGGCGTTTGAGTGCAGGCAAGCGGGTAATATCACCGGCTTGTTGGCTGCTGAATCCACCACTGCAGTAGCCTGAGAGAAGGGGACTGACAGGGGCGTACGGGACTTACATACAGCTGGCCGTGTGACAGAGCGGGCAGAGGAGGGCAGCGCGCACGGGCTCGTGGGGCGTTTATTAACTCTAACACTCGAGCGGTCGTAACCGCTTATGTGACTGTGCTCTGATAGGGACACGGGATGTGTAATGCTTGTGTGTAGGGGTGAGCACTGGATTGTGGGCACATTTTCTACACATAAGGCATGTTTACTCTTTACAAGATTTCTTTGGGTCGCCATGAAAACTGGCGTTTGAGTGCAGGCAAACGGGTAGTATCACCGGCTTGTTGGCTGCTGAATCCACCACTGCAGTAGCCTGAGAGAAGGGGACTGACAGGGGCGAAGCTTTGACGGTGGTCCGGCCGTGGCGGGACTGAGCCGTCGTTTTCTCAACAACGCTAGGAGGACTTCGGTTGCTCAGGTTTCAGTACAATCTTAGGCCGAGGCCCGCAGAGGCGGCGTCTGCGGCGGCTGTCTGGCCGATCGGCGGCCCCTGTCGCGCTGAAAGTCTGGCTTGTTGAGCTGAGGCTGTGAAGAGGCTCGTGCAGGAGGCTGGTCACGTGGGCGGCCTGCAGAGGAGCTAAGCGACGAGGCAGAAAGAGATTCATGGCTTGGGCTTCGAGAACGGTCAACAATGCCACTCACCGCGGAACCGAAGAGACCGGACAGAGAGGCGGCGTAGTGCGTTCAGCTTCTCCCATGTTGGCTAGTCAGATCTGAAACAGCCTCTGTCTGTAAGATGGCCATGGAATGCAGAGCAGATGCGGCTTGGCCGGCGGCGGTATAGGCGCGGCCAACACAGGCGGAAGTAGTTCTGCAGGCCTTAGACGGGAGCACCAGCTTAGACCGCCATCTTGCGGAGGGCGGGCAAAGGTGCGGCGTGGAGTCTGTTGGGAGCCTGCTCAGGAGGCGGTGACCACTTGAGCCCAAGGCGGTCGACGGGCTGTGTGAGGAGGCACCTTTGACTCCGGCGCGGGTCCTGCTGGATTCCTGGGCCGAGGAGGAGGCGTGTGAGCCTGACCACTCCTCGCTGTCCGAAGCCATGATGGAACAGCCCTTATCCTCCACTTCTTCGTCCGAGATGGCAGCAGAGCAGCCGCTCGGCGGCAACTGCGTGTCCCGGGTGGGCGGGGAGGGTGAAGGCGATGCTCGAGGGAGGGGCTCCGGCGAGGCAATCGCTTCTACCACTGGTTCCAGCAGCCTTTGTGAGCGGCGCTTTTTTCTGCACGGCTGAATGGAAGGCGGCGCGGCGGCTTCGGTCCTGAGCGCTTCGAGTCGAGCCCGCAGGGTCGACATCGGAAGCTCCTCGCAGAGATCGCATCCGCCTTCAGCGAGGGCGAGCTCTGCATGCCCCAGTACCAGGCAGAGAGTGCAGATGACGTGGCGGTCTCCGGTGCTGAGAGGGTGCGCATGAGGCCAAGTGGGCGAGGCATATTTAAAAAGACGCTCGTACTCTTTTGTGAAGTTCGTAAGAACTAGCTTGCTTTAAAAAGGATACGTCACCGGATGGCGTAGCTTCGCAGGACGGCTGAAGGTGGCGAAGACGGCCGGCTTCTTCGACGCTGTCCACGCTTGCTTGATGCCCCTCGAACGGCGACGCGGCTTCCAGTTCAGAGATGCGAAGAGCTTCGCTGAAGAGATGAAATCAGGTCCAGCCTACTGAACTACGCTTATATGCACTCTAGTCACGCCCATTTTGGCGGGCTTTGATGCAGTGAGCGCGGACGCTTCTCATTGGATGCGAGTTCGCCCAAGCTCGTCTATAGGCTGCAGCAGTTGCTGCAGAGCAACCTATGAGCTCGCTAGCTAGCCCGCTCAAGGTCTGCAGCTGCCGCACTGCGTTGACAATGGATACAAAAATTAAGGATAATTTTTTGGCTTCAATATCTCAGAAAAGATGAATCTTTCCCGTAGCGTAAGCTAGCTTACGCAATACGAGAGAACCTCTCGTAAGAGAACACGTTGGCGTCACAGATGAAGGTGAAACATCAGCTCGGTAAGCAAAAACTGTACATATCCTCACTCTATGAAGATGTGAAAATGGTATAGTCTAGTTTAATTCAATGCTATTGTGTAAACAGCTTTGTTTACTAACTTCGGAAAAGTCAAACTAGATCTATTTTGTCTCAAGCATCAGGTTGCGCAATCAGTTCGTCACAACATTGTGATGGATTAAAATAGCGCTACCACAGAAATAGGTTAAATTAAAATGGTGTGAACAAAGTGAAGCTCTAAATATAAAAGGCAGTTAATAACAGCAGTAATAACAGCTTGGTTTTATTAGTCACTGTAGTCAGTGGTTTTCAGCGAATGCTTATGCACTTTTTTCTGTCCTTTTAATGCTGCGTTTCTCCGTTCCGTTCTCTTTTTATAGCATTTGTCTACTACAATTAAGTTTTAACTGTTTTTCAAACGCGATCTACGGCGGCTCTACTATGTTCACACACTTGTTTTCAGTCTTTCCATATTTAAAAATAATTTGGAATATTATAAAAAATTAAATGAAATCTATATTTTAGATGTTTTGGGTTTAAATCTTCACATCTGAACATGTTAAAACATAATATGTTGTATTAATTATATATCTTTATATATTGATTTTTTTATATTAATCATGGTTGTCAACTTGCCATCAGCAACTATCATTAAAAACAATGCAAATATTGATTTACATATTAATTGCTTCTCCTTGCATACTCAAATGCTGTTTTTTTATATCAGAAAGATATGAGTGAATTTGTTCAGAAGAGAAATCCCCCATGCACTCCTCAACAAGCAGCCATTGTAACAGATGCCATCCTGATATATGTTGGTAACTGACATGCGGCCAAAGTCAATGGTGGAAGATGAAGGATCGGCCCACAGGGAAAATGCCGGGTATGCCAGATTACCAGTCCAGCCCTGCTTACCACCATGCCACTCGAAGACAGACATACATCAACCAACATTGCAGAGTGGTTGGAAGAAGTAGCAGTCAAGTGTGAAATCCCTTCTGAGAAAATGAGTGCCATCATACGTGACAATGGTGCGAACATTGTGGCTGCTGCAAAATTACTGGAGGAGAAACATGGGTGGACCACTATACGCTGCACTGGCCACACCTTGTAGTTGGTGATTAATGCAGCATTAAAGAACACAGGCATTGAAAAAGCTGTTGGAGCTGCAAGATGTCTTGTGGAGCATTTAAAAAAAGTGAGCAAGCCTGCAGCAAGCTGAAAGACAAACAGAAACAAATGGGCACACCGGAGCACAAGCTTGTTTAGGATGAAAGTACAAGACGGAACAATACAGACTGATTTACCAGAGGTGGCCTGTAACTGCAACTCTATCTGAGCCATCCCTCACTCACAGAGGCAAACGCCATCTTGACTTGAAACCAGACCAGTGGAGTCTGCTTGAAGAGCTTTCCACTGCTCTTAAGCCTTTTGAATGTGCCACTGTTTTTATGAGCGGGCAGGAATATATAACAGTCTCTTCATTGCCTCTACTTGTGAAAGGGCTGTTGAAGTCCACTGAAGGTGCTGCCTATGATTCAGCTTCAGTGAAGTCCTTCCAAGCCACAGCAGTTGAGCAGCTTCAAAACAGATGGAAGGAAACACTCCTGTCTAGAGACATGGGGGCAAGCTCATTTCACTCAGGCTACCAATCAGTATTTAGATATCACCTTGGAAATGGCATAGCCACGTCCTAACAACCATTTATGGTACCCTAGCAACCACACCCCATTAACTTCCATTCAAAATGTCTCAGAACGATATCTTCAGAACAGAACATCATAGACACTTGGGGATTGGCTCTTTTGATTTAGGATAGTAAGCAGCCAATAAAAATCACTCTGTTCACTGGCTAGCCATGCCCTGGCAACCATTTAGAGCACCTTAGCAACCAGCTCTATTGATTTCAATTAGAGTGTGACATCTTCTGATCAGAATGTCCTAGAGACATGAGAGTTGGTTTGTTTTAATTGTGTGAGCAATCGGTCTTCAAATATCAGCATGAAAAATACTTAACCACGCCCTAGCAACCATTTAGAGCAGCCTAGCAACCAAACACCATTAACTTCCATTCAAAATAACAAAGATGGGTATCTCAGAATCAGAATGTCGTAGAGACTTCTGGGTTGACTAATTTCACTCAGGATGGCAAGGAGCCTTGTAAGGTATCACCCTCATAACTGCATAGCAACCAGATGGGGTTACCCTAGCAACCAAGTAACAAATCATATATCTGCACCAGAAAATCATAAAGGCTTCAGGGTTGACTTATTTTACTCAGGATAGCAAGGAGCCTTGATAAGTATCACTCTGGTAACTGCCTAGCAACCAATTTGACATTATTTTCAGGACACTTAAGCACATTTTACCTAAAATTGTCATTACCTAAAATTGTCATTACCATAACACGTCCAAAGGTTTTACTTTTACCATTGTTTTCAATTATGATTCTCATTACTATTTTTTGTAATTGTAACTGTATTACAGAAAAAAAGATGCTATCATACAATGATTTTTTATTTTATTTATTAAAATCAAAAAGGTAGTTCAAAGGAGTACTACTATGATGTATAAATACTTAAATACATATTAATAATATTTATTTTTTCATGTAAAATTTAACTTCTTATTTGTTTTCTTTGGTTTTGTAGTAAAATAGGACCCAAATATTTTTGACGCTTCGTGAGAATAACCCCTTAAAACTAAGAAAAGTTAAATGCAGATGTAAATGAAACTGAAATATTTAAGATTCTGCACTAAAAGATACAATTTTCTTGTTTCCAGTGAAGACCACAAGATGCTTTTTGGATCATTCTCAAATCATGCTGGATAACAAGATCATCAGGTTTTGTTCACACCAACTCCAATGCATGCTGTCATCAAAGCAAAAGGGCAACACAGATACTACGACATTCTGAAATCAATGTTCATTTTTCAGGTTAACTTTTTCCACACATGATGCTGAACAAATAATTTGTAACGAAAAGGTTTTTATTTCATATGAAAAGTTCTTTAAAAAACAAATTATATCACCAATGTTCTGAGTGGACTCCGAATAAGGAATGTTGACTATCAGTTAACTGTATCTCACGTTCATTCTGAGACTCAATTCTCTATAATGCCAAACAGAGAGAACAGCAGTGACAGCACACAGGTTTCCTCAAGCTCTAGATTCCTTCACTCTGCCTGCAAATCAAGCTGAATGATTTGCATTAGCTCCATCTAAAGGGCAGAAATTGTTATAGCAGATACAGTAAATCTTTGTGAATAGAGACTTATGGCATAATAAAGAACCGTTCACTCAAAACTTATTTTAGTGGTTATTTTTTTCAATCATTCATCATTTGACAATGAAGATCAGCAAGCTTATTTTTGACAAGTAGCTTTGTAACAATAAAGTTTAAGTTTTCAAACAAGTTAGCAAGTCAGATACTAGCATTAGTTAACATAACGGCCATTCTGTTTGTATTGAAGCAATAGCATGTTTTAAAGTACTATGTAACCAAATTATCTTGTCTGTGAACAAATGTTGCTGTATTTATACCTGTCGGATGTGCCCAACTTATGTTGATGCGCTACGGTGTTATTCCGGCCACTTTATTTGACCCGTCTATCTAAAATATAGTTATATTATAAATATGTACAACCTTGGTTGTTGAGAGTTTATTTTCTTCCCTATAGCTGAAATGCCACGTTGATATAAAAACAGGACAGAAGTTACATGCTATTCATTGATTTTTGTATTTTTTATCTTTTTTGGACATTTATGTGTGTAGTCATAATTGAACTAGAGAAACATTTATGTGATTTAAGTTGCCATTTTTTTTATAAATGTTGTGTTTGCAAAAAGGCCTCAGTTCTCATTTAACTTGAAATAGATTGAAATAAGTTAACTCAGTAAGCTAGAACTGTTTAATGGGGTTAGTTCTGCCATATGGACACTGCAATTTAATATACAACATACAAACAATTACAGTAATTAATTCTACAGTACAACACATACTGTAAATCATTATACAGTATTTTTTTAACTAGTGTAGATAGTTTTACACTACTGTGATATGAAATACAGCAACTTGCTGGCTATTTGTTGCCAGTAAGTTACTGTTGATTTTAAGTGAAATGGTTATGCCATTTATATACTATATATCTGGGTTGTATTTAGAGCCTGACCGATATGGGATTTTTGAGACCAATGCTGGTTTTTAGAGGGGGAAGTGTTACCGATTACCAATATGGTGGCCGATATAGTACATTGTTTAGCTGGAATGAAAACAGACCTTTTCTATGTGGATTTTGCACTGATATGACCATGCAAAGCTACTCAAAAATATTTGTTTAAGAAAGCAGCCTTCTATCAAAGAATATTTGACATTATTATTTATACATTGTCAACAAATTCAAGAAACGAACACTGAGAAAATAAAGAATAAATAGTTAAATAAACATCAGTATTCTTTAGTATCAATTAATTGCTGACAATTTAAATAAAGAATAAATAAAATAAATAGCTAAATAAACATCAGTAATACTTCTTAGTATCAATCAAATGCTGACTATATTAATAGTGGCAGTCAATTATTGGCAGGTTTTTTTAACAAGAAGCATTTACACCTGCCGAGACAAGAGATAAACAGCGGCAGTGGTGTTACACCGTATTCTGTTATAACATTTCAGGAGAAACATTCAAATGGTGGAAAACCAGACTTTTAAATATTACATTTTATAAATGCAACAACAGGAATTGTTCAGTTTAAGGGGGTACTAAATTGTGAATCCTGAACAAAACAGTTTGATGAATACATGTTTACACATTAGCTTCCACTCAGCTGACAAGGTATGAAAGTAGCTACGTGGTTAGCTAGTTAGCTATAAGCTCGTTGGCACAGAGAGTAAAATATGGATGTTGTTCATTTACTCGTGCCAAGAGAGCTTCCTGGCTAACTATTGGTCCAATAAAATATCTTAATTGTAGAGCGAGATAAACTCCATCTGTGTATCGGTTTTAAATCCTTTCAGATCTCGGAGTTGTCAACCCCTCTGTAAAAAGCCAATCCAAAGTTTTTTCAGATGTTTTATTATTATGGGTTCACTTTTTGCTTGCAGACCGTTCGTGGTCACTTTATTTTGAAAAACAGTGATTCCACAGACTTGTTGCCTTTTTGAATGACTCATGGTTAATGTTGCTCAATTGCTTGATCAACAAGCTTTCAGCATCAAACTACTACCACACCATACATGTACTGTGGGAGCTCTGGACCTTCTTTTCTGTATTTATGGACATGATGTAAAGATGCATGGACAAATGATGGCCATATGCAATTACCTGCCAAATCCATCCCGACAGCTCTAAAATATAAATAATTATTATAGGCTTACCATAGTAAATTGGGGTAAGGACAATTATTAGTTTTAAATATTATTAGTTTTAGATCTGTCAACTTCCCCAAGGTATTTGTCAACCTCCCAAATACTATGGCTTATGAATACTGTAATTATGGAATATATCAAAGAATATATACACAGCAGGTATAACCATCTCACACCATCAATGTACCATTGTGCTGACACAGTACTTTTTGTCAGGCATCACATGAGCCGATAATCAGATCTGCTGTTGCATGTACGTCTCTAAGCTTGATTACTTGAAAAGATTTAATCTAGTATTTGGTTTAATTGGATAGATTTTAGCAATGGAATAAACAAAATAACTGTACAAACTCATGTGGTGAGCAACTTTACAATCTTACATTTATGCTTGAGTATACCAAACAATACTACTGTAGTTATAACACTAACTCAACAAATATTCCTTAAATGAGCCACAAACTAAAACACAAGTCTAAATCAAAAGCTAAGATGGCTAGCATTTCCCTCATCGTGATCACAGAAAAGCACTTGACCTTCAATGGTAGAAAGCAGATATATCACCCTGTTCTTCATTTGGCACACTATGAAGTGTGGGATACTGAAAAAATATCCTACCTGATGTAATTTCCTCTTCTACAGAGTTAAACTCTTCCATAAAGGGTGAAATACCACACAGAAAAATGCTGTTTCACCTATGGGTGTGTCGACTGTTCAAAACGAGATCAGATATCTCACTCGAGTCAACACACCTTTGTGTCACATGGTCAGCCATCTTTATGATGTTAACATTCCATATGAGATCAGTCATATTATAAACTACAACATAGATCAGGGTCAATGATAACACCTGCCTTAGTGTGATTCACTTTTCTCTACAATCCACAGAAGAACAAAGTATTTTGTATGATTTATGAAACATCTGTGGTCAACCAAAAACACTGAAGTAGAACAAAGCAGATGCCCAGTCAATGAACAACCAAGTATGTTCACAGACAATTTTTTTATAATAATATTTCTTCCATTCTCTTACCATGGTTTTCCATTCCCGTGTCCAGAAAACAACAGAAGCTTAGAGGTTCCTGAAGAAATAAAAGAAGAATTCCTTGATTAATAAGATGCACACACTAAACATAATTTCACTGATACAATGGTATCATTGTATAGAATGGTGAAGCCCTTACACTGAAAGACACATTAAACAGAGCCCTTGAATGAAGTCAACATAGACTAGGTAAGGGATACCATACAGTCAGCCAGTCATTATAGCAAAATAAAACCCAAAACAAAAGGGTCTTCTTCCATCCTGAAGGGGGACATTTAGCGAGAAAGACTTGCTGATGGTACAGTACATTATCCTGCTTATTGCACAGCTACTTTCCAAATAAATAAATGAATGGCCAAATGGATTTGGATTGTTTAAAGAAGAAAGAGACCACAGAGTGAGACGAACAGGACTGTTCAGTAATAGGGTATAAAGATGCCCATTTTAAAATCATTTTAAAAGTTTATTTTATGGATTGCACCTACATTTATTTTTTAAACTGGAATGACAAACGCATGGTTTGTTGAAAATTCTGCCTTGAAGGGGCCTTAATCTCAATAATTCAGTGATCTCAAATGGATTCATTGTTATCCTCTGTCAGCTATGGTAAATGGAATCTACTGCCAAACCTTTTTTTCAATTCAAAATTGATTACTTAATCTGTGTATCACAAAATCATGTGCTAGACATCTACCCTCTTCTGAATGTCAGTAAAATGCAACTTGCATGACAGTAAAAACAGGCATTCACATGGTACAGTACACTGTCTGCATCACACACGTGCATTTGCTAAAAACTGTTAAGAAGAATCACTTCGCTAATTACATTAAAGTCATCCTTGACATGTTATGCAGCAGCCTAACTGTTTAGTCAGCTGTTCAGCAGGATTCAGTCTTAAGCCCAAAGTATACTTTGGTCAAGCACTGAGCATTCGCGTACAGGACGTGTGACGCAAATCTCGAAATCAGCAGAGTGCATGAGCATTGAACGCATGCAGCCTGATTTTTCTAACCACTCATCTTTGAACGTGCAGAATGCATATGCACCGAATTAGTGGATCCACAAGGTGGCATTACTCACATTTGAGCCGGATGTTATAGCCGATAAATAACAGGAGACGAAGATAAAAAACAACAACAGTCGTAGCGCGCATTCGCCTACTGCCTGTGTATGCGTGCACCGTCAAACGGAGTATAGGCTTGTGTTTGACTACACAGACGATGAGTGTTCTCGTCAAAATCGAAGTATCCTTTGGGCTTTACACAAGTGACTTGCAGTTCTTAAGTTAGACCTTCTCTAAAAACAATGTGGAGCTAAAGAATTATTCAGCCCAAACAAAAAAAAAATTGTTTTAAATCTGTGCACAGCAGTCGACCGATCGTGCCTCGATTCAGGGCCGATCTTTTAGAAATTGCATCATGCACAAAATCATATACACTGCTCCTTGAATGAATGAGCACTTGCTCAACCCACGATGCATGACACTGCGGCCACTGGAACCGTTGGCAATTCTAAGCATTCACGAATTTACACTTGCAGACATGCTGTAATTTAGATGAATATGCACTTCACAATACAGGTGAACTGCGTTAAAAACATGAGTCTCCGCCGCCCCAGCGCGTGCACACAGATCAGCACCTCACTGGTTCATGCACTGGATCACATACAGTGAGGAAAATAAGCATTTGAACACCCTGCTATTTTGCAAGTTCTCCCACTTAGAAAACATGGAGGGGTCTAAAATTGTCATCGTAGGTGCATGTCCACTTTGAGAGACATAATCTAAAAAAAAAAATCCAGAAATCACAATGTATGATTTTTTAACTATTTATTTGTATGATACAGCTGCAAATAAGTATTTGAACACCTGTCTATCAGCTAGAATTCTGACCCTCAAAGACCTGTTAGTCTGCCTTTAAAATGTCCACCTCCACTCCATTTATTATCCTAAATTAGATGCACCTGTTTGAGGTCGTTAGCTGCATAAAGACACCTGTCCACCCCATACAATCAGTAAGAATCCAACTACTAACATGACCAAGACCAAAGAGCTGTCCAAAGACACTAGAGACAAAATTGTACACCTCCACAAGGCTGGAAAGGGCTACGGGAAATTGCCAAGCAGCTTGGTGAAAAAAGGTCCACTGTTGGAGCAATCATTAGAAAATGGAAGAAGCTAAACATGACTGTCAATCTCCCTCGGACTGGGGCTCCATGCAAGATCTCACCTCGTGTGGTCTCAATGATCCTAAGAAAGGTGAGAAATCAGCCCAGAACTACAGGGGAGGAGCTGGTCAATGACCTGAAAAGAGCTGGGACCACCGTTTCCAAGGTTACTGTTGGTAATACACTAAGACGTCATGGTTTGAAATCATGCATGGCACGGAAGGTTCCCCTGCTTAAACCAGCACATGTCAAGGCCCGTCTTAAGTTTGCCAATGACCATTTGGATGATCCAGAGGAGTCATGGGAGAAAGTCATGTGGTCAGATGAGACCAAAATAGAACTTTTTGGTCATAATTCCACTAACCGTGTTTGGAGGAAGAAGAATGATGAGTACCATCCCAAGAACACCATCCCTACTGTGAAGCATGGGGGTGGTAGCATCATGCTTTGGGGGTGTTTTTCTGCACATGGGACAGGGCGACTGCACTGTATTAAGGAGAGGATGACCGGGGCCATGTATTGCGAGATTTTGGGGAACAACCTCCTTCCCTCAGTTAGAGCGTTGAAGATGGGTCGAGGCTTGGTCTTCCAACATGACAATGACCCGAAGCACACAGCCAGGATAACCAAGGAGTGGCTCTGTAAGAAGCATATCAAGGTTCTGGCGTGGCCTAGCCAGTCTCCAGACCTAAACCCAATAGAGAATCTTTGGAGGGAGCTCAAACTCCGTGTTTCTCAGCGACAGCCCAGAAACCTGACTGATCTAGAGAAGATCAGTGTGGAGGAGTGGGCCAAAATCCCTCCTGCAGTGTGTGCAAACCTGGTGAAAAACTACAGGAAACGTTTGACCTCTGTAATTGCAAACAAAGGCTACTGTACCAAATATTAACATTGATTTTCTCAGGTGTTCAAATACTTATTTGCAGCTGTATCATACAAATAAATAGTTAAAAAATCATACATTGTGATTTCTGGATTTTTTTTTAGATTATGTCTCTCACAGTGGACATGCACCTACGATGACAATTTCAGACCCCTCCATGATTTCTAAGTGGGAGAACTTGCAAAATAGCAGGGTGTTCAAATACTTATTTTCCTCACTGTATGATCATATCTCTATTTTGATGTTATTTTTATTTTATTAATTATACAGCCCTTAAGGATCATGAAATTAGTCTGCTTATGCTCTCTATGAAACTTAATGGCCAAATAAAAGGCTTATTAAAATCATCTTGATATTAACGATATTGATGAATTCTATATCTTCAGTAAAATCATTGCGATTATATTGTAGGTATTCGATGTATCGCCCAGACCTAGTTCCAATCCAAACGAATTTTCACGTGTTGTTGTGTGCTAGACTGTGACTGTGCAGCCGTGGCTCACAAGCTCTCTAACCTGCTGAACACCGCTGCATGCTAGCGCTTGCCGTTTGATGTTGCGCAGTTTATCCATGAGAGCTGCAGGTTGTAGCACTTTGTTTCTTCACTCCAATGGGAACCTCTTGTTTGGACATTTTTATCTTTTCACTTGCACTCATTCTGTTTGGACTGACTGGTTCAATATCAAACCATGACTCTGGACTATTGTGGTCTCTAGCTCCATTGTAATTGTATATTGTGTTTGTTGTTTTATTGTTTGGTTTGCTTGTTGTGTTTACCTGTACTTTTATGTTTATGCAATAATATGATATTGGTGACTAAAAACAGCCATTTGGCTCCTTAATATTTCAATTAAGGAGCCAATTAATTCATCCCAAGTCATTTTTTTAGTCTGGAGCCCTGATATTATTAGCGGTTGACCGATACATCACTGAAGTCACGTTTCGTTTTGTTGTTACATACTATCGTGTTACTACAATAACTGTCCGGTGTGCAACACAGTGTCATTTAAACGGCCCTCATATCAGAGCCGCGGCAGACATGTTTGAGTTCATAATGTTAAAGTGTTGCCTCTTTCATTCTCCCTCTCTCTCCTCAACAATTCCCTGTAACTTTTAACTGTCATTTCTAATGATATATGCAAATATCTGTGAAAATAATATATATCGCCTGCTAATATGCACTGTGGCAGGGATTCGTGATTCCGCACACCCGGCCCCTAATCAGGCTAATTAGCCCTCAAGAGGGATAAAGTCCGACCGAAGAAGGCAGTACGATAGAGAGAGAGAGATATTTATGGACAGCTGTCTGACACCTGAGTGTGTGTGTTTGTCTTTTTGGTTGAGTTTTATATTAAACTATTATTTTCATTGTCAAGCCGGTTCTCACCTACTCCTTTCCATTAATCCCTTTACATGCAAATATCACATTTAAACGGATGTAATAAACAAACCTCACATAACTTCAGCAGCTCTAGCATCCTGTGGAGCACTCATTTATTTACCTCTGAAGCATGCATTCTAACAGTCTCACCTCAACAGTTCCTTGTAACCTTTCTAATGATAAAATGCAAATATCAAATCACTATATAACATCTGTTAAACACTGCGTTTTCTTCCCTTCGAGCACTCTAATATAATATCTTCCTCTGAAGCAAAGGCAAATATCAGCCAGAATAAAAACTTCAGGATCAAAAGTTCCTCTGATTCTCAAATCATGACGGTCAGTCTGTGACAATCCAAGCAAGTGATCAAGGCCATTTAAACTGTCAGGAGATTGCTGCTCATGCTGGATCCACATGAGCGTGTGAGTGCAACTTCAAAGTAACAGCGCTTCGCGTGTGCTATAAGTAAATGTCATATTCACTATATATACACACACAATTTCTTTGATTCAGTTTTCTTTTAGAAAATGCATTTGCTAACGTGGATATGCCATCCATGGTTGCTGGTCTACTGTGTGTACTGTTATTTCTTTCTTCCTAATATATGAACAATTTCATCATGGGCAAATAAATGTCTATAATTTGATGACTAAACAGAAATCTTCCATTTAAAATACAATAACTTATAAAAGAATTATAAAGTTTAGAGTGAAATTGAGTAAATATAGTGCTAATAAGAGTTCATTGGGTTTTTTTTCTAGCAATTTTATATTTGTTATTTACTATATTAAATTGTTTTATATATCAGAATTGTATAGGCCTATCGACCACTCTGCTCTCTAGATATCGGCCATAAAAAAACTCAAATCGGTCGACCACTATACATCGATACATTTTGTAATGCAAATTCAAAAGAGCTGCTAAAGATAAAAAGTTATAACTTTTGAAATAGATTAAATAGTGTGGTTAAATATATTTTAGCACAGTTATTTATTTAATTAGATATACACTGAACATGCTTTAAAAATCACTCCGAATGAAGCAGAGTAAGATAACGGCTAATGTATTTACAAATAAACACATCTGTGGCATTTATCCAAAGAAAAGTCATTTGTAATAGTTTTATGGTTGAATTTATCATTGAATCTCGACTGGTTTGAAATATCATCAATGAATGAAACGTGTGTTAATGAGACTAATACATCAAATATATATCCTGCAGCAGTCTGGCTGAGCTTAAATATTTTTTTTTCTTTCCAACTAGAGGCAAATTTCAGCCAATTATAAAACTGAGATATCATGTTAGTGCCAGAAATATGATTTATTTATTTAAACAACTGACAGCCCTAAAAAAAATAAAAAAAAAAAAAAAGAAAGAAAAAAAATCGGCCTTCCCATTAATAAATCTCTGCAGGTAGGAGTGCAGAACGCTGTAACCAGAAACGCCTGAGCAGCAAAACTTAGAACCCTAAAGTAGTTGTGCTAGTAGTCCATAGAAAAAACTATTGATTTCTTGCAGGGCCGTTTCTAGCTATAGTGGTATAAGCGGCCACTTGGGGCCCCACAAAGCAAGGTGTTTTCTTTTTGTGTTTTTTTTTAATATACTAAAAGCAGCGGGTAAGACTCCGGCAGCTGTTATGGCTCAATTAGACAGTTAAAGGGGGCCCCCCTTGAGGCCTGAGAAGGAAGGGAGGGGGGCCTCCAAGTAGGATTTCGCTTTGGGCGACCATATTCCCAGAAACGGCCTTGATTTCTTGTGTTCCTATGTGTGGATTACTCATTTTCAACAATATGTTAAAATTAAAAATGTGGTGGGGGGGCCTGAGAAACTACGATTCCTGGAGTCGCAAATTCGAATCTAGGGTGTACTGAGTGATTCCAGCCAGGTCTCCTAAGCAACCAAATTGGCATGGTTGCTTGGGAGTAATCACGCAACTGTGCCTTGCTGCCGGTTGCTTTTTTAGACTAGTCTTACAAGTTAGTTGTCTACAATTTTGGTCTTAACTTTTTCAGTCAGTTGCAAAAAAACTTATATCAGTCTAATTTAAGACTTAAATGTAAGACAGCCGACCCCCAGACTAACTATTGTTATTCATAGTGCCACTGAAAATAACTGTCAGCTGAGCCAGTTGGGGCTTCAGTTGAGACTTTGTAGAAGACTTTGAAATCTATGATGGTAACAACATTTCTTGTATTTTGGATCGCTTGGGTTAAAAAAAAACAAAAAAAATAAACACTACATTTGTTAAATAGAATTTAAATAGAAGCACTTAATTCCTTTAATAAGCAAATATTTTCAGCGAATGAAAACTGTATTGAGCTTCCACAGTCAGCCATTTTGTTAAGCTGTTCAGTGTCTTTTCCCACAATGCAATGTGAATTAGCTTGTTTTATGCAACAGGCTTTCTATGGCTTCTTTAGCTAGTCAGACTAGTTATTAGACAAAGTCTTTAAGTTAATGGCTGTGTTTATGCAAAAAACCCCAGTGCTCGTATCTACGCACTCAATATATTTCTGCACACTCGCTTATCTCCGAGTGCTCCGTTAAAAGACGGTGTTTGCTCTGTGTAATTTTTGTGCTCTCTCTCACTTGTTGTCTGCTAGCACTAACGTTATAAGTGCAGCGCTGGCCTGATTGGATAGATTACAGTTCTAGCAACTGGCCGAATCTCTCTCACAGTGGCTCCGGGCCATCCGGCAGTACTTATCGTTGAGCCCTGAGTGTGCAACAACATCCGTTCTGAAGTTTAACACTTAGGATTAGGGATCTGAACACACCCCTAATTCTAAGTGAAAGCAACAGTAACACCGATAGAGAACAGAATTATAGTAGTTGTAACCACTTTGTGAAGCACACAGTCTAGCACAGGTTGTCAAACTGGTCTGGCCAAACCAGATGTAAAAAATGCAGTGAAGCTGAAGTGAGATTGTACAGTACATCCTCAAAGCAGGCATGTTAAAACAGATGATCTGTGGGTTGAGGAAAACTAATGGTCTATACCATTTGACAATTCTCTAGTAGTCCAGCCCATATTCAAATAATAGCTCCCTCATGAGAGTGGCTTTCTGTAGAATGCCTTCAAGTACAGCCAACATGCCTCATAATAATCATACATCTAATACGGTTTAAGTTAGAGTGAAAATCTAGTTCAGTCGTCATTTACTCACACCATATTGTTCCAAACTTGTATGGCTCTCTCTTTTCTATGAAACATCAAAAGGAGACAAATGTAAGCCTCGGTCACAGTTCACTTTCATTGGATCTTTTTTTGTTCATACACTTAAAGTGACTGGGGCTGTCAATCTTGCCTAAAATCTCTTCGACCCTGACACTTCATGTCTTATCAATCAAATCTTGTTTACACAAACATCCCAGGCACGTACCGGGCAGAGCCCCGCCCCCACCTCGCCTACTCAGACCAAATCTCTGTTATGTTAATTCCAGCATACAGACCACTCGTCAGACGCACAAAACTGCATCAGAAGCAGGTGAAAACCTGGCCAGCAGGAGCCATCTCTGCTATTCAGGACTGTTTTGAGTGTACTGACTGGCACATGTTCAGGGAGGTTGCAACATATGACGATTCTACCAACTTGGAGGAATACACAGCATCAGTGACCAACTACATCAGCAAGTGCATTGATGATGTCACTTTCTCCAAGACCATCACCACACGCTTCAACCAGAAGCCGTGGATGACTGCGGAGGTGCGCACGCTGCGGAGGACCCGAGACTCCGCCTTCAGAGCAGGCGACAAGGCAGCCCTTAGAACTGTCCCGGGCAATCAGAGAGGCAAAGCGCGCACACGACCAGAGAATCCACAGTCACTTCCAGGATAGCGGCGACACGCGGCGCATGTGCCAGGGCATCCAGGCTATCACCAACTACAGGACAACATCAGTTGCCTGTGACAAAGATGCATCCCTTCCAGATGCACTGAACGATTTCTACGCTCGGTTTGAAGTGCAGAACGACGTGGTGGCGAGGAAGACCACCCCTCCTCCCAATGACCAGGTGCTCTGTCTTACCACGGCGGATGTGAGAAACTCTACAAAGAGTCAACCCACGGAAGGCTTATGAACCAGACAATATTCCTGGCAGAGTGCTCAGAGGATGTGCAGACCAGCTAGTAGATGTTCTTACTGACATCTTCAACATCTCTCTGAGCAGCGCCGTCATTCCAACATGCTTCAAGGCGTCCACCATCATCCCCATGCCAAAGAAGTCTTCAGTGTCCTGCCTCAACGACTCCAGTCCCGTCGCACTCACACCAATCATCATAAAGTGCTCCGAGAGGCTCGTCATGAGGCACATTAAGACCCAGCTGCCCCCCTCACTAGACCCACTGCAGTTTGCGTATTGTCCATACCGTTCAACGGATGATGCCATCACCACAACCCTCCATCTGGCCCTCACCCACCTAGACAAAAAGGACTCATACGTTCGAATGCTGTTCATAGATTTCAGCTCAGCATTCAACACGATAATTCCTCAGCACCTGATTGGAAAGCTGAACCTGCTTGGCCTGGACACCTCCCTCTGCAACTGGATCCTGGACTTCTTAACTGGGAGACCTCAGTCAGTTGGAAAAAGGGAACAGCATCTCCAGAAACACTGAACACTGGGGCCCCCCAGGGCTGTGTGCTCAGTCCACTGCTGTTCACTCTGCTGACTCACGACTGTGCAGCAATGCACAGCTCGAACCACATCGTCAAGTTCGCAGATGACACTACCATGGTGGGTGTCATCAGCAAGAACGATGAGTTAGCATTCAGAGAGGAGGTGCAGCGGCTAACGGACTGGTGTAGAGCCAACAACCTGTCTCTGAATGTCGACAAAACAAAAGAGATGGTGGTTGACTTTAGGAGAGCACAGGGTGAACACTCTCCGCTGAACATCAACGACTCCTCTGTGGAGATCGTCAAGAGCACCAAATTCCTTGGTGTTCACCTGGCGGAGAACCTCACCTGGTCCCTAAACACCAGCTCTATCACCAAGAAAGCCCAGCAGCTTCTCTACTTTCTTCGAAGGCTGAGGAAAGCACATCTCCTCACTACATTGAGAGCATCCTGAGCAGCTGCATCACTGCCTGGTTTGGGACTTGCACCGTTTCGGACCGCAAAGCCCTGCAGAGGATAGTGAGGACAGCTGAGAAGATCATTGGGGTCTCTCTTCCCTCCATCAAAGACATTTACAAAAAACACTGTATCCGCAAAGCAACCAGCATTGTGGATGACCCCACACACCCCTCACAAAAACTATTTACCCTCCTGCTCTCTG
Source organism: Xyrauchen texanus (assembly GCF_025860055.1). NCBI lineage: Eukaryota > Metazoa > Chordata > Actinopteri > Cypriniformes > Catostomidae > Xyrauchen > Xyrauchen texanus. Next base: position 42,812,582 of record NC_068285.1, read on the forward strand.
GCAAGAGGTACCGAAGCATTCGGGCCCTCACGGCCAGACTCTGTAACAGCTTCTTCCCCCAAGCCATCAGACTCCTCAATACTCAGGGACTGGACTGGCACGCGCACACACACGCACACACGCACACGTCCTGAGTTGCACTTCAATTACGGTCACTTTATAACTGTCTGCTACCTCAATAACTGCTATGTGCATAGAACACCATCTCATAGTATGTTATGTTTATGTTTTTAGAAACTGTCATCTTTTTGCACTACTGTGTACTGGTCGGCACTGTCTCTCACTGTGCCTATTGTCCTGTGCGTTGTCAGAAATGTATGTACTGTCCTGTACTTTATGCACATGTTTGCACGTGCACTTATGTATTTTATTTAGTTGTGTAGTCTCATGTGGTCCTGTGTTTGTCCTATGTTGTTTTTATGTAGCACCATGGTCCTGGAGGAACGTTGTCTCGTTTCGCTGTGTACTGTACTAACTGTATATGGTTGAAACGACAATAAAAACCACTTGACTTGAAAGCCCTTGATAAGGTTTAAAATTCACTGTCGGTTAAGTATGCATTACTATCTTAACAGTAAGCAGATCAACAAGCACCTGCCTTACATACAAAATGTATGGAAGTAACTCCAGCCAGTAATAATTTGCACCTGTGCAACTCCTCCCCCTAGAGCAGAAAATGTAAGAATAAAAGCACAGTGAACACCTTGGGCTGATGTAAGACTGTGCATGTAGCCAGTGTATGTGTATGAGCTGAACTGCAGGGGTACATGAATTACAAAAAAAAAAATTCATGTCAAATATTTCAATGATTTAAATGTCCCCCGAAAAAGAGAAATTGCAAAAGACTAAAAAAAAAATGAGCCAGAGCCAGACTAACTGGTTGTGTAAAGTGACCCGATGCCACTGCAATATTTACATAGCACTGAGAGTTTAAAGTACAAACTAGATTTAGAACAACTTCACACATGCACAAACTCTGCAATCTTAAGCAGTTAGTATTTGAGTGTCCCAAAGCACATCTTCTAAAAGCGTGTCCTTGGACATTCATGTTAAGTGCAGTTTAGGGAAACACGTAAAAAATAACGAACATTCATAAGATCGCTCGTAGAAAATGCACTTAACAGCCAAGATCGATCATTATTGGGAAACGAGGCCCAGGCAGTTCACCCAAAACTGAAAATGACTCGCCCTCATGTCCTTTCAAACCCACATTATTTTCTTTCTTCTGTGGAAATCAAGAGAAGTTAATTTGCCCAATGTCTTGAACAATGTTTTCAAACAATAAAAGGCTAATGGGACGGAGGCTGAGGAGATTAAGAACTGAACAAAAAGCACCATAAACGTATCACAAGAGTAGTCCATAAGACCCATGCTTTGTGTTCAAATCTCTGAGTCGTTATTCACAGAAAATCTTCCCCTCCACTGTAGCTCTCAAACAGTTTTCCCCCCACATATACTGAGCTCAACAATAAGGATGGCTTGCTGGCCTGGGTTCAGTGTGAAAGAGTTTCGGGCCAGTTGATGAAACTGTCACTTGCCCAATGCTGTGTTGTAGCTAAATGTTACAATTATTGATCATAAAAGGGTCTTTCCAAACCATTCAAACCTAAATAATTAGATTTCTGAACACTGATGTTGCAAAATCTACTGATTTAAAATGATCACCTATCTAGATGGCTTACATAGATGAGGTATTGTTGAAATTGTAAAAAGGTTGTCAAGGTCTTGAAGGTTTAAATGGGTTGAAAATTTAAAATCAATAAATAGAGGTAAAACGTTAACCTTATTATCAATGTGTTCGACAATTAACCAATTAATCACATTAAAAGATGCACTCAGTAAGTTTACGTGAAAAGCATTTATTACAAATATGTTGAAAATAATGTACACACATTAGATGAAACCTAATAAAAGCTGTTAAATTTTACATGGAGTGGGTCGCCGCCTCCATGTTGACAACACATGACACAGTGTCGTGCAAAGAGTTACTACCACAAATAATAACAACAACATGTTTACTTTACACAGCGCTTTCAGCCATTGCTCAAACATAACAAGCAAACCAAACAATAAAACAACAAACACAATATACTTAAGACAGACAAAAACGGAGCCCAAGTCAACAGTATAGTCCAGAGCGATGGTATGGTATTGATAAAGAGGAATGTGATCCACCAGACAGTCCAAATAGAATGAGTGCAAGTGGAAAGATAAAATATCTAAGCAAGAGATTCCTGCTGGAGTCATGAAACAAACCACTACGACCTGCATCTCTCACAGCGCGTATCAAGTATAAGCGGTGCATCATCAAACGGAAAGCGTGAGCACACAGCGATGTTCAAGCGGGATAGAGAGCTCACGAGTCGCATCAGCACAGTCACAAATTTGCACAAATTTGTTTGGATTAGATACAATAATGTCATTATAGGGATGTGTGTAGTATGAGATGGAAAAACACAGACTAAAAGTAACAAAATAGAAGATAAACAGAAATTTTTGGTGTAAAGTGGTTGTTGACCATTTGGTAAACAAACTTCCAGTATCCAGGAGTATACCATTGGTGGTCACACGTACTGAGACCGACGGGACGAGCTAAAATCTTACTTAGTGCACCAATGACTATTTGTTTGATTAATACTAAAAGAAATAACAACAAAAAGAGGTAGTTTCATTGGTTTATCACACAGGGCATGTTACGAATACACAAAGGCGCTATTAAACGTGTAAACCACAGACTTCCTCTATCTAAAAGATTGGGAAATATGAAGCGTGCGGTTACAAAGTACTGTGAACACGACATGTTCTGGAGCAAATTATGCAATTCGACTTTAAAGTTTGGTAGTAGCACGAGTAAAATCTGAACTACTGTCCTGACCGGGGCAGCAGAAAAGATCTTAAGTTAACCATCAACTGTGTTTAATGATGCTGAAACACACTTAAAGCCATTTCTTAAAAACAAAACCTTCACAACAGCCATTTCAGGATGCTCACTAGGCACTTCCTCATCCTACAGTTAAGAAACACAAACAGTATGTATCAAGGGCTCTTACCTAATCTAAACAATCCCTCATTGTCTGACTGCCATTGTTAGATGCACTGACAGAATGAATGGAGGTTAAATGGGAAATAACCAAGCTTGAACAAGGCCATCTCCTCAACTAAAATCCCAGCAACCGTTGCACCAGAACACACTCCTTTCATTTATGATTAACCTGGAGTCAAACACGTTCAGATATACACCATTAAAGGAATATTCCAGGTTCAGGACAAGTTGAGCTCAATTGACAGCATTTGGGCATATTATTGATAATCACAAAAAATGATTTGGACTCTTTTTTTCTTTAAAAAGCAAAAATGGAGGTTACAGTGATGCACTAACAATGGAAGAGAATGGGGCCAAATTTTAAAGGGTTTAAAAGCAGAAATGTGACACACATTAATTTAGAAAAGCACTCACATAAATTCTTCTGGTCAGACCTGTTTATTATGATGTGTAAAGTAGTTTAAAGGTCATTTTAATGATCGTTTCAGGGTTTAGTATTACATCGTCATGGCAACGAAGTTACAAAATCGGCTATAACTTTACACAGAAATGGATAGTAAGGAATTGTATCACGTTAAAATCATGTATTGTTTTTGTCTTATGGCTATACTTTTGAAACAGTGAGTATTTTGACGTTTACTGATTGGCCCCGTTCACTTCCATTGTAAGTGCCGCAATGTAACCCAGATGTTTGCCTTTTTAAAAATCACATATTGTGAAAATAACCCATATGCCACAAATGCCGTTGATTGAGCTCAACTTGTTTTGAACCAATAATTCTCCTTTAAATCGAGGCCCTGTGGATGGAATGCCGGGCGTAACTTCCTGTTCAAACGAGAATAAACAAAATGACAATCAACAACAATGTTACACGGCATTCAGTTTCAAAGCACTTGACCAAGAAAACGGTTACCATCAGTGGCGGCTGCTGGTCTTTCAAAGAGGGGAAGCTCATTTTCGGCCTACATTATAAACTTATTTAAAAGTAAATTCTGCCCTATGAATGAACGAACGAACGAACGAACGCTCTAAAACAAAATATATTAAACTTGGTAAAACTGAAACAAGGAATGTGGTGTATAATTGTGTGAAATGTATTATGCAAATTGACTAGCAATTTCGACAAACAAATATAAAGAAATAGGTTGCAGCAGTTTGTCTTTCGACTACACTTGAGAAATCCGCGATGGGACTGAGCGCGAAATAGCTTCAGTGACTTCTTATAGTACAGATTCGCTGTCAATCAAAAGGAGATGCAGTCTTTCGACAGATCCTCCAATCATCACGCGGAAGCCCGGAGTCCGGGCCAGCCCACTCCTCATTCACCCCCAGAGACGCTGAGCGTCCGTGGGCGGGAAATAATCGCAGCATTTATCCAATGACCGTCTATTTTCGGAGCACTGAAAAAACTGTTCAGAGCAGCCCCATTGAAGTCAATGGACGCTCGGCTTCAACAGGGAAATGCACTGACGCTACGGGAATGTATGAGAAGTAAATCGAGTCAGCCGACCTGCTATATGTAATGTTGCTGATTCTGAACGAACTCGTCTTCGAGATGAACGTGTTCTAACGCATTTTTAGTCAATAAATTGTTTACACAATAGTACATATTTGACCATTATTTTTTTGACATTATAGGGGAAGCTGAGCTTCCCTTGCAGTCTTAAAGAAATCCCCACTGGTTACCATACAATGTTATTTGCATGATTGCAATGCGGCGAACACCAAATCCATCCAGTCAAGTCATAAACTCAACACTTACCTTTCTTAAACTGAACTTTGACTTGAAATGGATGACAGCACCTGGCCATACTTTGTCATTCCTGCTTCTAAGTGAGACCAGTGTACAGAAAACAGACCCTCAGGTTGCTCATTCTCAGAGTGTCTACCTGAACATTACCAGTGCTTGCTGAAACTATAGAAACAATGTGGGGAATGAATGGACTTCAAGTCAATAAAACATCACACTGTCTGTAGACTTGTGTAATGATATTCTGAACACTGATCGATCAAGTCACATTGCACCTCTGTAGTAAACTTTAAACCAGGTTGACGTGTGTTTGGAGGGGTTTGAGTAGTGTAACCAGCTATATTTTTAACTTTAATTTAACTGGTTTGTTTCATATTAATAGCGATGTGTATGTGTATTCAGAGTGCAACATCCTCGTGTATGTAAAACATTGGGAGTTAACCTGAATCAAACACAGCTAAACTTATTTGCAGGGGGACTCTAGAAGAAATTCCCGTTTAATTTATGTACTCTGAATGTTTTGGTGGTTATTGTGTCTCATAAATGTGTTTAGGTGTGTAAATGTCATTATTTCCTGATTCGTTGATGATGTTTGGAAACAGCAACAGGTTGTTGAGCTGCTAGCATAAAGCGGCTAATCATTACCACCGACCCAAAGCATTAGAAACATCTCTATATTTTTTAGGAATACATTACTGGGACTTGTAATAGCTTACCTGTGTGAATATGTCAATAAAATCCCTCCATTAAAGAAGAGTTTCAAACACAGAGTCTTCAGCTTCACCTCGCGACTGTCACCCCAAACTCTCAAAATGAGTCTGTGAGAACTAATAAAAACAATTATCCAGAATCAATGAATATGTCCTAATCCAGAAGGCTCCCATGTAGCTGTTGGTCGAGTTTGTTGTGTTGTCTCGATGCCAGTAGGGGGTCCGTGTCAGGGTTTTAACTTGGGTTGCCAAGTGTCGCACCTGAAACTCCTCTCAGAAACCGGCGGAGGTTCAGGCTGATGCCTGGTTGACAGCAGGCGTCACTGGCAGGTCATGTGACCAGAGAAAGGTTAACATTCCTGCGATATCACGAGGTTGCCAAGTGTTTTGTTGTTTATCGCTCGTATAGGTATGTTTTTTTTCTTTCCAGATAAGAATGATAGCATTACTTTTTCTTATTTCATGTTTATAAATTGTAGTTTGAGTTTTTTCTTTCTTTCTTTGCTTATTTATTTAGTATATAATAAATTCAGAATTAATACATATAATTTTTTTTTTTTAATTTCCCTACATTTCTTTATCTCTGGACATGTGGTCATTTTTATATATTTTAGTTTTTTGGGGGGACTGGAAAAGCATTATTTTTCTCTATTTCATTATTATAGATTGTAGTTTAACTTTTTTTTCTTTCTATCGTTCTTTCCTTTTTTTTTTTTTTTTTTATAACAGACTGTCCAAAATTTCTGTTTAGATAAAGCAACATTAGATCTTTCCTTTCCTGACTCGCATTGTTTTTAAGAATTCATAAAGGAATTAGGGGCATCGAGCATGAATGACTGAACAACACTGCCATCAGATGTGAGACATTTTCATTGGTCACGCCTGCCATCTAGTGGTGGTATTTTTTTAAGAGAGGCTTTTCTTTAAACACTCAAGTCAGCGATAACTTACTTAAAGGTGCAATATATGATATATTTACTGTACTAAAGTGTAAAATTATCATAATATTTTATCAGTGATTTAGGAAACATGCCAAGTTGAAATACTGACTTATCAGAATACAATGCTACTGCCAGTATATTCTACTTTGAATGTCCGTTCTGGGCAGGAATTTTCTGGGCCTGTGTTATCCTGCCCACTGCCCATTTCCCAATAGTATTTTGACATCCCGGGTTGCCAGATTTGAAACAAGTTAGCGGGCAAACAAAGCACGCTGCAGCCATGAAAGCCAGCAATATATCAAGCTAACATTGACAGAGTTATAGAAACAATCCACATGAGCTGATTTATAATTAGCAAACAATAAACATATTGCAAACGTATACATTACCTGATCAACTTACAGTGTAAGGCACTTCACTTGCCATTGTCAGTTTGCTCGTTCCTGTTGCGTGTCCTCGAGTCTGGGGAGGAGGGGGCGAGGTAGACAACTCCCTCCAATATTTTGAATTTGGACTGCAGTACCCATTTTAAACTCTTGATGTCAATGTTACATATTGCTCCTTTAATTACAAATGACATTTGTTGATTTACATTAATAATCTAGAGATGAGGAACACACAAACGAGAGTTACAGTTTTTATCGGCGTATCGTTCTTGATTGGCAGCATTATGTGAAATGCACTGCAGAGAAAAAACAAAGGACAATCCTTCTTTGAAGCACACATTGTAAGTGGAGTTTATATCCGAGCACGAGTCTTCATTTAAGTTAAGGGTTTTTTATTATGTTTATGAGATAATCGTTTGATCAGTTATTTTGGCCAATTTCAGAAGATTACTAGATCTGTGTTAAATATGGAAAGGTTTTTAAATATCAGCTCCTGTTTTTAACTCTATGTTGTGCAGTTGACAAACTGTAGGAAAAAAGTTAGATCTGCTGTTCTTAGAACACAAGACATTCATTTGTCACCTTCTGGCTTCACCAGAAATGGTCACTGAATCATTATATGGATCTGAACGAATTTGGGTGAATGAAGTCAAAACACTTGAGCCACTTGGACACATTTAAATTCCCTCCCTGTCCTGTAAGGGGCCCTGTAGGTTTCCCTTAAAATCAGCACAAACAATTTGTGTAAAATATGTAACACCATATTCCTCCTGATCCATGTGTTTTAAGACAATCAATAATAATTATACATTAAGAGATTGAAGAATGGATTGAAATGCATGACAGACACACTGGTGTTGTGTTCTGGTCACTGGATGGTTTTATCACAGTTTCTATAGTAACTGAATGCAGAAATATGCACGTTGCTCCTCGAATAATATTTATATTGAATAATCATTTTAAATTGAATTTGTTCCCCACCCAACACTTGTTTTAATATGGAGGTGCCAAAAAACATTTAATACGTCCCCTTGTGGTCATCACAGAACAAATCTGAGGAAAGGTGCTGCAGGGAAATAAATGTGTAAAATGTTAAATAGCCAGTCAGTGTATATGATATAAGATTATAGAAATAGAATCAAACATTTGAGCTCAGCAGGAGTTTCAGTAGTGACCCGCTGTTAGCACGGTGTCACCTCACTGATTATAGTCTGTATGTGAAGTGTTTAGGGACATCACAGACCTGAATGGACAAAGGAAGATGTTTCGCACATTTTAGATGTTGTAATCAAAACTGTAATGAATGCTAAAACCAATAGTTATGATGTACATTAGCATCTGGACATTGTAAACTGTCGATATATTTGCATTGTGATTTGGTATATGTTATAAAATGTTGATCATTTATGTTTCATTAAAATTAGGACTATATCTGTGTTCTCGTATGTTTGAAAAGACCAGCAATGCAACACGAAATTGATTTCCTCCATTGTGTAATTAGATGGATTTGGACATTTATTTCAAGATCATATTCTCTATAACCCCAAACAGAAATCTGATTTATAGCTAAATATGAACATATATATTGAGTTATAGTTTGTATATTTGTGAATAAATGCATATATTCAAATTCTACTGAAAATATATGGTACATACATGAATGCAGATATTTTTGTAGAATTTTTAGATACAGTCAGGTCCATAAATATTGGGACATCGACACAATTCTAATCTTTTTGGCTCTATACACCACCACAATGGATTTGAAATGAAACGAACAAGATGTGCTTTAACTGCAGACTTTCAGCTTTAATTTGAGGGTATTTACATCCACATCAGGTTCACGGTGTAGGAATTACAACAGTTTGTATATGTGCCTCCCACTTTTTAAGGGACCAAAAGTAATGGGACAGATTAACAATCATAAATCAAACTTTCACTTTTTAATACTTGGTTGCAAATCCTTTGCAGTCAATTACAGCCTGAAGTCTGGAACGCATAGACATCACCAGACGCTGGGTTTCATCCCTGGTGATGCTCTGCCATGCCTCTACTGCAACTGTCTTCAGTTCCTGCTTGTTCTTGGGGCATTTTCCCTTCAGTTTTGTCTTCAGCAAGTGAAATGCATGCTCAATCGGATTCAGGTCAGGTGATTGACTTGGCCATTGCATAACATTCCACTTCTTTCCCTTAAAAAACTCTTTGGTTGCTTTCGCAGTATGCTTCGGGTCATTGTCCATCTGTACTGTGAAGCGCCGTCCAATGAGTTCTGAAGCATTTGGCTGAATATGAGCAGATAATATTGCCCGAAACACTTCAGAATTCATCCTGCTGCTTTTGTCAGCAGTCACATCATCAATAAATACAAGAGAACCAGTTCCATTGGCAGCCATACATGCCCATGACACTACCACCACCATGCTTCACTGATGAGGTGGTATGCTTTGGATCATGAGCAGTTCCTTTCCTTCTCCATACTCTTCTCTTCCCATCACTCTGGTACAAGTTGATCTTTGTCTCATTTGTCCATAGGATGTTGTTCCAGAACTGTGAAGGCTTTTTTAGATGTTGTTTGGCAAACTCTAATCTGGCCTTCCTGTTTTTGAGGCTCACCAATGGTTTACATCTTGTGGTGAACCCTCTGTATTCACTCTGGTGAAGTCTTCTCTTGATTGTTGACTTTGACACACATACACCTACCTCCTGGAGAGTGTTCTTGATCTGGCCAACTGTTTTGAAGGGTGTTTTCTTCACCAGGGAAAGAATTCTTCGGTCATCCACCACAGTTGTTTTCCGTGGTCTTCCGGGTCTTTTGGTGTTGCTGAGCTCACCGGTGCGTTCTTTCTTTTTAAGAATGTTCCAAACAGTTGATTTGGCCACAACTAATGTTTTTACTATCTCTCTGATGGGTTGTTTTGATTTTTCAGCCTAATGATGGCTTGCTTCACTGATTGTGACAGCTCTTTGGATCTCATATTGAGAGTTGACAGCAACAGATTCCAAATGCAAATAGCACACTTGAAATGAACTCTGGACCATTTATCTGCTTCTTGTAAATGGGATAATGAGGGAATAACACACACCTGGCCATGGAACAGCTGAGCAGCCAATTGTCCCATTACTTTTGGTCCCTTAAAAAGTGGGAGGCACATATACAAACTGTTGTAATTCCTACACCGTTCACCTGATTTGGATGTAAATACCCTCAAATTAAAGCTGAAATTCTGCAGTTAAAGCACATCTTGTTCGTTTCATTTCAAATCCATTGTGGTGGTGTATAGAAACAAAAAGATTATAATTGTGTCGATGTCCCAATATTTATGGACCTGACTGTATGTGTTCCATATATGTCCAAGGCAGCCCAATCTCCAGACCTGAACTCCATTGAAAACCTCTAGAATGTGATCAAGAGTAAGATGGATGGCCACAAGCCACCAAACAAATGAGCTGCTTGAATTTTTGCACCAGGAGTGGCATAAAGTCACCCAACAGCAATGTGAAAAGCTGTTGAGTGACACATGAAAGCTGTGATTGAAAATCAGGATCATTCCACCAAATATTGATTTATGAACTATTTCTGAACAAAGATTCCCTATTTAGCCTTAACAGACTGTAGGAGCAAGTGCTGTTAGCAAGCACCTATGAAGGCCAGAACAGTACACAAGGGGGGTGGGTGGGTGGCCAGCACACACCACACCACACCACACCAGGTACTCATTTTAGGCTGAGTCAACCTAGGGGAGGCCCAGGACCAGTTCAGATAATCATCACTGGTGTTGGCCATGAGTGGGAATTGAACTCAGGTCACCAGGTTCATAGCACAGCACACTAACCACTACACTACCACTCCCTAAAGTAACTCCAAAACAATCCATAAAGTAATTCCAAACTGAAACTCCAAAAAGTCAATGCAAAAATGAATTATAAAAGTAATTTCAAAATAGAAATATATAGTTCCAAGGAGTCCATTCAAAAGAAGGTCTAGAAACCTCAAAGGTTAAATGAGTGTTTCCGAAAAAGGAAAAATAAATAATAATAATAAAAAAAAATCCAAAAAAGCAAAAGTCTGAAAATAAAACAGAGCAAAAGAATCCAGAGACTGGATCACAAGAGGGATTTTAACAAGAGACTGGAGAGGTTGGCCTCAACATATCAAACACAACATAGAACAGAGGAACAGAGCAACTTAAATACACTCACAGAAAATGAGACACAGGTGAGGACAATAACACATGATACAATTTCTGGAACTGAAATGAAACCCAATGAGGGCCTCTAGTTGCAAAAACTAGTCCATAACCGTAACAATTTGTCCACCATACACAACATGGCTCTCGCTCAAGCAAATATCAATTATTATTATAATATTTTGTATCTTCTGCAGCAGCTGCTGCGAGACACACATGGATGCATCATGGATTTAGGTAAACGAGCAGCACGCAGAACTAACAAGAACCGCAAATTAACTCGAAAATCATGTCCATGACAGCTTCGCCCTAATATTAGCAGTGGGCTTTTCCAGTGTTTTTGGATGTAGCATTTGCAGTCAAATCGTGAGATGTAACTTCGCAGCGAGTGCTAATTACAACTGTGTTGACTCGTTTTTATGTACTGTATTTTCCCAAATCAGTTGGCTGATAGAGAAAAAAGATTCAGAAAGAAATCTCAGTACATATTATTTCTTTAGATAGGGATATTTTTAGATAAAACTAAACTAAATTGAAAGGACAGATTGAAAATGAAGTAGAAATAAATAGCATACTAAAATTCGAAACAATAATAACTCTGGTTTTAATGACTAATGCCGATTTCATTTTCTTTAGTCTATGTTTGAGTTGAGGGGAAAAAATAACTGAAGCAACAAATAACTGAAATGTTAACTGAATTCTCAGCATTGCCACAAGGGGCACTAGAGCGGGTTTTCTTCTTTCATTCAACAACTGTCATGGCAGACTCGGGCAGCAATTTCAGTTGAATCTTTTCTAAACATATATGAGTTTTTGTCCCCAGTCCAATAAACAAACTTGTTTTTCTCCATGTTTCTCCCCACTGCTCGACTCATATACCACATCCGGGTTGTATTCGAAAGCGTAGGCAGCTGACTTGCTTAACTTGCTTAATGGCTTAACTGACAGCTGTTTTGAATGAATGGAACTCTTAAGGAAACTGGTCTCCGAACAGTTTTGAAAGCACCTTATTTTCATACTGCCTCCGTATACAACCCCTGAAGGCAGCATTAGCCTGTTGTCAGACACAACACCGGTTTCGTGGTCACGCCTAAAAAATATATTGCCCCCTTGTGGTCTGAGGTTTGCAACTGTCAGAGCAATGTAAGAGTGCATGTAATGTATCCACTTGCGTATGTGTTTGCCTACTTGTGTGAAGTATGATTCGGCCTTAAGAAATCGCCACTCCTATTAGTGACCGGGTAAATGAATAACTGCTTCGAATGCTTCAGCACAGACAGATTTTAAAACAAGCACTTCTTAATGTTATTCTCTCTAAAATATAAACAGGTATTTTAAATATAAAACTGAATAATGAGTGCTTTACACCGATTAAGTTTATTAAGCCAACAACCTGTGTGGTCATAAACAGCATAGGAATAAACAAAAATCTCGATTTCGCATTGCATTCTTGCACACCGAAATTGGCATTCTTACCAGCTTATCCAGTGTGTGCAAGAGTTGTGCATAAGACTCTTCAAATTTTGACGTCAAACACTGAGAAATAAAGTTTTCATGCTTTGTCAGATTTTTGGGAGTTATCAGTGTATAGCTGTGCATGTAAACCTTCTCTATGTTAACTGATGCCAGAGACTATTTAGACACTTTTTTATTTTTATGGTTACCAATATCAAAAGAGGGCAAAGAATAGAGTAGAAAAGAAATGACTGTAAATTATAGTCATCTAGATTTGTACATTTTCTGAAGAATACAGTGAGTGATGTTTGCCCATGCATAACTCACCACCATGATGAAAGGTTGTTGTGTGTGGCTGCAAGAGTGTTGTTTAGTGGTTGGCAAACAACAATAATCAGTGGCCTATTGTGACCAATAGGGTAGCATGTTAATTCATAAATCGATAAGTTACATATAAAAAAATAGCTATGGAAGATAGCATGAGATAAAACAACATGTTTGATATTATTTTACTGATGGACATGAAATATTTAGCTGTATAAATGTATATTGAAAGATTGCAGAATTGTGTATTGGATGTTTTCTCCAGTGAGACTCTGGATGGATACACTCTCATTTTCTTCAATTTAAGATAAAAACAATTGGCCCAGTGGTGTAGTAGTGTCTGAAGATGTGGCGGGCATACTGTGAATTTATGAACATTTATTTTCATAATTAACATTCCAACACTATAACTATAAAAAGGTTAACTTCTAATATTTTATATCTTTTCTTTATTATTTGGTCCAAGTCATCCATTTCAAAACTGTTTTTTTTTTTTTATACAATTTTTGTTTTAAAATGAAATAAATTAATATGTTGGCACAAATATATTTTTGTCTGCAAAACTAACTTCAAACATTTAAGCATATGCCTTCAGATCAAAAGATTTTTAAGATCATGAGAAACATTTCAGGCAAGTGAACCCAAACTTTTCAAGTGTTTCAAAACTTTAGACCGGTAGTGTATATATGTACACAGGGTTGGGAGGGTTACTTTTGAAATGTATTCCACTACAGATTACAGAATACATGCTGTAAAATGTCATTTGTAACATATTCGTTAGATTAGTAACACATTCTAAATACTTTGGATTAGTTCTTCAGCACTGGTGGAGGTCACTGTTTTCACTTGTCTTAACTATAAAAACTGTCAGTACAGTAAGACAAAATACACATGTTAAAAATACATTCTCTGAAAAAACGAAATATCTTATGCAGTGTTGTTTCTAAAACAAGATTAATCAAACTGATCATGTTTTAAGGATTTTTTGATATTTTTACAGGAAAACAATAAAAAATTATTATCAAGAAAATAATTTTTGCCCTAATATCAATGATCTTACTAGAAAAAAATAAATTATGATCTAATGTGAATTTTCTTGATAAACAAATATGATGGTGTCTGGTAACATGTGCATGTAAAATGGCTAGAAATAGCATTTTAGCTTAGCGTAAAGCTGACAATTTACACAAGGTATATTTCTATTTCTTCTGCTCCAAACTTATTTTATACTCACTTCTGCTCGTATGAATGTAACACATCATAAGAAAGTGTTTCACCGCAGTTCAAATGCACTTTGATAATAGTGAAAAATAATTACATTATTTTAATAGTCAGTCGTGAACTAAACTGGGCCGGTCTAAGGCATGAAACTCCAGGACTGAAAATGAGTCCCACACTGGCCCTGCAATAAAATGCAAAGTAATCCCTTCAGTAATGAAAATACTTTTTGAATGTAACTGTATTCTAATTACCAATGATTTAAATAAGAACTGTAGTGGAATACGGTTACTTATATTTTGTATTCCTGTTACATGTATTTCATTACTCCCCAACCCTGTATATATACACTCACCTAAAGGATTATTAGGAACACCTGTTCAATTTCTCATTAATGCAATTATCTAATCAACCAATCACATGGCAGTTGCTTCAATGCATTTAGGGGTGTGGTCCTGGTCAAGACAATCTCCTGAACTCCAAACTGAATGTCAGAATGGGAAAGAAAGGTGATTTAAGCAATTTTGAGCGTGGCATGGTTGTTGGTGCCAGACGGGCCGGTCTGAGTATTTCACAATCTGCTCAGTTACTGGGATTTTCACGCACAACCATTTCTAGGGTTTACAAAGAATGGTGTGAAAAGGAAAAACATCCAGTATGCGGCAGTCCTGTGGGCTGAAAATGCCTTGTTGATGCTAGAGGTCAGAGGAGAATGGGCCGACTGATTCAAGCTGATAGAAGAGCAACTTTGCCTGAAATAACCACTTGTTACAACTGAGGTATGCAGCAAAGCATTTGTGAAGCCACAACACGCACAACCTTGAGGCGGATGGGCTACAACAGCAGATGACCCCACCAGGTACCACTCATCTCCACTACAAATAGGAAAAAGAGGCTACAATTTGCAAGAGCTCATCAAAATTGGACAGTTGAAGACTGGAAATATGTTGCCTGGTCTGATGAGTCTCGATTTCTGTTGAGACATTCAGATGGTAGAGTCAGAATTTGGCGTAAACAGAATGAGAACATGGATCCATCATGCCTTGTTACCACTGTGCAGGCTGGTGGTGGTGGTGTAATGGTGTGGGGGATGTTTTCTTGGCACACTTTAGGCCCCTTAGTGCCAATTGGGCATCGCAATGCCACGCCTACCTGAGCATTGTTTCTGACCATGTCCATCCCTTTATGGCCACCATGTACCCATCCTCTGATGGCTACTTCCAGCAGGATAATGCACCATGTCACAAAGCTCGAATGATTTCAAATTGGTTTCTTGAACATGACAATGAGTTCACTGTACTAAAATGGCCCCCACAGTCACCAGATCTCAACCCAATAGAGCATCTTTGGGATGTGGTGGAACAGGAACTTCGTACCCTGGATGTGCATCCCACAAATCTCCATCAACTGCAAGATGCTATCCTATCAATATGGTCCAACATTTCTAAAGAATGCTTTCAGCACCTTGTTGAATCAATGCCACGTAGAATTAAGGCAGTTCTGAAGGCGAAAGGGGGCCAAACACAGTATTAGTATGGTGTTCCTAATAATCCTTTAGGTGAGTGTATATCGGTGGCCAAAAGTTTTAAATAATTTACAGATTTTACTATAATTCACCAAAGTGGCATTCGACTGATCACAAAGTATAGTCAGGACATTACTGATGTAAAAAAACAGCACCATCACTATTTGAAAAATGTCTAACTTCTATTAAACAGTATAGACAGAACCCATTTCCAGCAGTCATTACTCCAACACTTTATTCTTGAGTGATCATACTAAATTGATAATATGGTCAAAAACACATCAGTCAATCATTGTTTGAAAGCTATACAATGCTTGAAATTGCCAAACAACTGAATATTTCATACAAAGGTGTACACTACAATCTTCAAATACAAAGGACAACTGGCTTTAACAATGTGGAAGACCAGATGTACAACTAAACAAGAGGATAAGTACATCAGAGTCTCTAGTTTGAGAAATAGACATCTCACATGTCCTCAGCTGACAGCTTCATTGAATTCTACCCGCTCAACACCAGTTTCATGTACAACAGTAAAGAGAAGACTCAGGAGTCCTTATGGGTAGAATTGCAAAGAAAAAGTCACTTTTGAAACAGAAAAATAAAAATAAAAGTTTAGAGTGGGCAAAGAAACACAGATAATTGGAGAAGAGTGTTATGGATCTTAAACCCATTGAGCTTTTGTGGGATCAGCTAGACTGTAAGGTGCGTGAGAAGTGTCCGACAAGACAGTCACATCTATGGCAAGTGCCACAGGAAGTGTGGGGTGAAATGTCACCTGAGTATCTGGACAAACTGACAGCTAGAATGTCAAGGATCTGCAAAGCTGTCATTGCTGCACATGGAGGATTCTTTGATGAGGACTCTTTGAAGTAGTTTAAGAAAAAAAAAATTGCATTTAAAATTAACGTTAATCATGTTGTTAATGTCCTAACTATACTTTGTGATCAGTTGAATGCCACTTTGGTGAATAAAAGTACCAGTTTATTTCCATAAGTTCAAATTCTGTACATTATTCCAAACTTTTGGCTGCCAGTGTATATATATATATATATATATATATATATATATATATATATATATATATATATATATATACACTGTATATACTCTATATATATATCTATATATATATATATATATATATATATATATATATATATATATATATATACTCTACAGATTAGATAGATTAGAAAGAAATTCCCTACAAATTGTAAAACTTCTATTATAACCCCAATTTTTAAGGCAGGAACAGTTGATGAGTTTCAGAATTATAGACCAATTTCTATACTCCCTGCAATTTCTAAAATTCTTAGATGAGTGTGTTAAAAAATAAATAATCATCTTTATGAAACAATGAGAAGGGTCTCCCTCAAGGGTCTATTTTAGGTCCACTGTTGTTTTCCTTATATGTCAATGATTTACCAAATTGTTATAAGGAAACTAAATGTCAGTTATATGCAGATGACACAGTCACTTATGTATCAGCACAGACGCCACACTTAGCTGCAGATATATTAACAAATGAAATGACTCTCGTGTCCCAGTGCCTGCCAAACAAATGTTTGACCTTGAACTGTTCAAAAACAATGTCTCGATGTGTTTTTCAATTAGCAGGAAGGAAATGAATGGTTTTATAATTAAGATCAATCAAAAGGAAATAGAGACAGTTAATGATTTTAAATATTTAGGTGTTATTTTATATTCTCAATTGAAATTTGATGTGCATGTAAAGAGGCTGTGTAGAACAACCACAGCCACTTCTCACATTTATCTTATTGTGTGACTGTCTGGAGTCAGGTTTCTCAACTGACTGATGTATAAACAAACACCAAAAATGTGGACAAGAAACCAATTAGATGACATCGTTGTAATATTTTATGTAATGTTTATGTAATAGCTTAGCTTTGAAAATTTAATAAATTTGTCTCTCATTATAATGTTTTTTAAATGTGTAAATAATCCACATTTTCAGTTCAAGGTACACTGCTTTGGAACAACCTACCAGCTGAACTGAAAATGCAAAAAGGGTTCAACATTTTTCAAAGAAATCTAAAAAAAAAAGTGGTTCAAACTAAATGAGGTTTGTGAACACTGATGGTTGTGCACAGTCTCAGCTGTCTTTTATTATTGTTATATATTTTTTGACTTTTTGCTTTTTTGTGTGTGTGATTATTGTTTTATTGTTGTTAAAAAAGCCTAACCAGGGACTGGGGCTGCAAAGTAGCCTTTGGCTAGAAGCCTGTATGCATTGTCCCTGTTAAATAAACTAATAAATAATAGACAGACGGACGGACGGGCGGACGGACGGACGGACGGACGGACGGACGGACGGACGGACAGACAGACAGACAGATAGATAGATAGATAGATAGAATTAAGAGTGTGGTCCTCGAGTGTACAGGGTTCCAGATTTGCAACCCCTGATCTTTCTGAAGTTGAGTAGCCCTGGACTACATAGCAGGTGGCTACAGTCATGTACTGACTGTTACTGGCATCACATGGTTTTCAAGTTATTTATAATTTGTTCACCAGATGGCAGGAATCTGCCTCCAATTTATGTCACATTCTCATATTTTCTTCTTGTTTCAACTTATAGAAGTGTAGGTTCTGAAGTTTTTATTTTTATAATGTCATATATCATTTGTATATGCAAATTAATGGCAACATTTTGAAATTTGCATGTAAATAAAATCAAAACAGCATAAAATCCACAAAAGAAATGCATAATTGTTTTTGTTCTTCAGGGAAGTAAAAATGATATAATTTTCATCATCATCATAAAAGGGCTGCACATCTAAACATTCTGGTCAAATATTACCGACCCATTTTGGGTTGGTTAATTATGTTATGGCTCCTACATTGCATTTCAAGTGACTTTCTTGTTTCACTTGATTAACAAAATTACTTTAGACACTTGTGCACTTGAGGCCAAAATGAGTTCACTTCAGTTGTATTGAAAAGCATGCAAAAGCATTTATACCTTATATGGATGTCATACCCAGACTAAACTATAACTTAATATTCACACTCTGAGTTATGAAAGTACATGTATCATTATAAATACGTCTATACTCCCAGACATACACGAAGCATAGTCTAAAGTAACTAGTCTCTGGGACAATATTTACTGTTAACAGTGTTTAATTTTGCACTAGTCATAATACGTGTCTGAAACTAAAGCCTATGTGACTCATTCATCCACCATCATTGTCTAAGTAGTGCCATTGGCAATATGCAAACCCTCCAATTCAAAAGTCTTATCTCTCAATAGAAATCCCATTAACTGACTCATTATAGAAACGTGATGACTGCAAAATAAGCCAGAGGACAGGACTTTTTGCCTCTACCACCAATGCGTCACCATTGGTCCATACTGTAAATGTCAATCTGGTGCTGTTATTTGACTCATTTCTGAACATTCCATGACTTTACCCAAGGCTCAGTCTTAAAATGAAATTATTTGAAAATCCTGTTTCCATTTACTCGTCGCTTTATTATTAGTTTTTTATTTTGTTTGCTGTGGGACAAAAAGTGTCTTCATAATGCCAGAGCAGCAGCTCAAATAATGAGATATGTGCCATAAAAGTAATCTTCTATTTGTGTACTGTTTTCCAAGTCTTTTCATGCCGTGTGACTGCTTTGTGTGAGGAACAGATACAAATTTAGGTCTTTATTTAATGATCAGCGTTCCCATCTGCACTCATTTAAACATTCAAAAATGTGATGCTTTGGCTCTTGTGTGTTTTGTGACTCATTGCGGCATGCTAATGTTTGGATATACAGTATATTTGTTAATAAGTTAGGACAGCCCTCATGAAGATTTCCAGGGATTAAAACTGTCAGTTTCAATCTGTTGGTTTGGAAGACTTTGAATGCAGCACAAGTTGTTTGGTGTACTTTTATTATGCTTTTTTGGTCAGTTTTTAGAGTAAATGATTGTACTTTTTTCTGCTTGTTACATCTTTTATTGCTGAGAATTGGTACAGTTTAGGTCCGTTACATGTTTTACATGGTTCATAATTAGTTTAGGAATGGTGTTGGGTTAGGCGATCTAAAATATCGATATTGCTGAATTTAAGTATTTATGGGTATAATAAAACATTGCACTTGAACACACACAATGATTTCTAAAGACTAAAGACACACACAATGTTTCCGCCTGTGACGGAAACATCCAAACTGAGATGAGAACGGCATGAGAATGGCATTATCATGATGCAGGCAAAAAGTTGCTACGGGGCCGTATTTGTCATGAGACTGACGTGGAAGGCTCATTTGGAGAAAAACTCTACTGATTCTCAAATACGAAAAGATAACCCACAGCCTGTGTTTAAATAAGAGCCCAAATGGCCTCTCTACATCCTCTACATCCCCCTCCAGGAACCTACATTTGGTGTGGAAAAGAGCACCCTGATAGACTCATGCAGCGTGGGCTACCGATACCGAAATGAGACCAGATCATTTATAATCCATGAGTGGGTTAAGCAACAGATACATTTCAGTGTGTTCCATAGAAAGTACCTGCCTTTATGTTATGTATAGGCACAGATTAAACCACTATGGAACACAATGGAAACCAGATACCTTGTTTTTCATAACAAACTCTATCTTGTGTTGTTAATCAATTTTCAAAAACAATTTAAGCTCTTGTGAATGTAAGAATCATCTGTCATATGTTTAGCATGACCACATAAACAACAGACTACTTTCTATTTATCTGATGAAGTTCAGCGCAACAATTTAGTCTATTTACATGATTTCAATCAATGATTTCCATTCTGTATGATTTGTAGTGTAATATCTTTCCTGATTGGCTGTTCCCCCAAGGGTCACTTGTTGTATCACATTCTTAAGATATATTTATGGTATACTTTTACATTGTTTGTTGTCCCCAAGAAGACAACCCAGACACTTTGTCCAAAAATGTTGTCAATGTGCATGGGAACATGTGCGGACAATTGTGTTTCTGACTAAATGTATTCATGCAATGAATTTGGTTATTTCCTGCAATTAAATAACAGACACCAACAGACTTTTTCGATGACCTGAAATCATATTAGTTCACATTTTCGACTCTCAAAAAGACATATTAAAAAGAATTAGTATTAATAACATACGTAATAATAGATCGATTTTCTAGTGCATTCAGTCGTTATTTTTTTTTAATCGCAATTAATCGCATATTTTTTCATACTTAAAATCTGCAATTAATCAAGATTTTAAAAGTACTGAAATTTGACTCTACACTCACCACTTTATTAAGAACACTTGTACATCTGCTTATTCATGTTATTATCTAATCAGCCAATCATGTGGCAGCAGTGTGATGTATAAAATGAAGCAGATTCGGGTCAGGAGATTAAGTTAATGTTCACATCAACCATCAGAATGGGGAAAAAATGTGATCTCAGTGATTTGGACCATGGCATGATTGTTGGTGCCAGATGGGCTGGTTTGAGTATTTCTGTAAATGCTGATCTCCTGGAATTTAGTCAATAAATTGTATAGAGAATGGCGCAAGAAAAAAAACATCCAGTGAGCGCCATATCTGTGGACGAAAATGCCTTGTTGATGACAGAGGCCAGAGGAGAATGGCCAGGCTGGTTTTAGCTGACAGAGATTAGAGCTTGACCAATAGTGGACTTTGCCGATATCTATAACTAATATGTTGGGAAAAGTTGATAACCGATTAATCAGCCAATAGCTTCTTTTTTGTACAATTTATAAATAAATACAAAATATCTTAGCCTTTCCTAATATGACGTGCACAGACATTGAGGCTACAAGATTCTTAAAAGAGTAAAATCCCAAAAGCATTTTTTTGTGCGACCAAAATCCCACTAAAACCCAGACAAATTCAGATTACACAGGACTTTTAACTATAAACAAGGCCAAAATACAACAGGAACTCTTCTCTTCAGCAGTTTAGACCTATAAAGATGTCTTTATATTCCTTCAGACACATGTTATACAATTACAAATATATCCTGACCTCCTCACACATGCTCTTGACGTGCACATCCACTGTTGTTAAGAAACAATTACATCTTCTTCTAGCACTTCTTTGTGACAACAGTTCAAATGTGATTGTCTCCCCCTTGTGGACACACTACTTAGTGCAAATAATTCCAGGCGATTGACATTTGGCCCCATTGCAGTGCACCATGTGCTCTACTTGTATTTACCCATTTAAGCTTTTCATAGTCTATACAATCATCAGATGAAGAGTTGTGTAGCTATATTTCACCAAAAGAGGTTTATTAATGAGGAAAAACAATACTAGTTAAATCAAAATTGGCAATTAGCGATAGTTTCCAAAAAGCAACTATCGTCACAGATTAATAGGTAAAACTGATATATCAGTCTACCTTTACTATATTTACTTGTTTTCCTGTCAAAATGCATTTATTTCCTTCTTATTAAAACAAAAACAAAACAATATGTAACAATAATGCTTTACACATTTTCCAAAGCCTTCCATGCTATAAACATAGAAATATACTGCAACATTCAATATTTTCCAAAGTCTAAGTAGGAGATTGACTAATTGAAAGAACATAGGTTGCGTATTCATTCCAATGTGCATTAAAACTCTTAATCTCTCATCCGCCACAATATTAATCAGCCAGCAGACTGTGGCTACAGACAAATGTCTCATTCTGTGTTTTTTGTGACTTGATGTGCTTCTGTGGTAATTGCAAAGTACTTCATTTCTGTCACAAGTCCCATCTGGGCTTGTTTTGTACAATAAATAGCATTAAGAGGTCCTTTCTCCATCACTCATAGACCTTGGCAGACTTGGCAGTCGGGATGTCACGTACAAAGAACCAATATAGCAGCAACCTCAACAGTTAGAGGTAGAGAACACATTTCTGTTTGATATGCCACTTTATAATGCCACCTGGAGCTCTTTTTATTTTTACATTCTGCTACAAAATATATCTTATGAAATACCATCACAGTCATGTAGTTTTCATGAGATGAGGATCTTATGAGATTTTAACATGTCATAAATCAGCACTAATTCAAATTAAATAGGTTCATTAAGTTATTTTTTATATAATGTTTTTAACCTCTCTGTACTCTAATGCAAGATATTGTCATAGCCAGGCCAAAGAGTATCATATTATATTATAACCTAGTAAAGAATTAACAAAATGAGCATAAAACCAACATTTGCATTCCTCCCAATGTCCTTGATTAGGCAACATTTAATCTACCACACAAACAATGTCCTTCATCAGCCCACACCCTTCACCAATGATGCACTCACTCTTTCCATTATGTTGGAGGCTAGTAATAGAAACAATCACACCTCTAACAAAGTTCTATCTTCATGGCATTTTAAAACAATGACGTGTGATTGTGGGTTAATCAGATGAGATCATAATGATGAACAGGGGAATGTGTCTGCAGGGTTGTCACTTGGATTATGGCAGAAGCTTGTGGATGCAGGTTCTGATAGAGTCCTCTGATAAACAGGTGAAGCAATTCATGTGATGCCTGTGTGAGGCCTGGTTGGGAGCATGAAGTCTGTAAAAATATTGCAGGTGGCATGTTGCACAACTACAGAAGGACACATTGTGTTCATGTTATCACTATGTTCACATCACTCTGCATTGGTGCCACATGAATGAAGTCTGAAATGCTGTGTTTAGCCTAATTACATATTATATCTAGATGAAATGGCAGATTTGATCATGTGATGAAACTCAGCCTTTACTATTTTTGTTTTGAATGTGTAGCAAGAGTGTAGCGACATGAACATCAGTGCATTAACATCACAAACATTAGGTATATATGTAGTTTGAGACAATAATTCTGTTCTAAGCACAATAGGTACGTATCTTAGGCTTTGTTCACCCTAGTCATTGTGAAACACAAGAAGCCAAAAATGTTCCATCTGCTCATGATTATCATGAGAGTGTGCTTTGTTGCTGATCTTATAAGGTGCATGAGAGCCTATTAGATACGGAAGAATTACTGTATTTACACATTCATGCACATACTAAGTCAGCCACCCAACTTGGTCTCACAGTATCATGTTACCATGACTACAATTTTGCAAAGTGATTTTTACACGGCTCTTTGTACATATTGCGGCATTTTCCTGGTCAAATGAACACTAGAGGCGCTACAGCATGTTCAGTTATAAATGTATCAGTTCATAAACGCATTGCACCTCACACAAGTGCTATCTTATTACATTTAAACATACTACATTTACAAACATGTTGCGATTAAATTGCATAGTAGCTCAACTGATAGAGCATTGCATTTTCGATGCAAAGGACAGGGGTACAAGTCCTGAAGAGCCTATGATTCGACATGAAAGTGACATAGAAGTGCCACAAAATGACATGGTTGCTTTGGCAATTGTGTTTTTCTTTTTACATTTGCTCATTTGACACCATCGGTAAGGTTTAGGTTTAAGGTTTAGGGTAGGGAGTTGAGTTTTGTTGATTTATAACTCAATAGAGGATTAATGTTGCACTCTGTAATTTTTGTCCACATATAAAAAGTTTTACTTATTCAGAAATGAATAGACATTTTAAAACATATGTATAAAATCATGACCACTCATGTGAGATGAAGAGTTCAGTCATATCAGTAACCTTATAAAAACTCTTTTATTCTACATGGAGCAGGGGCGCCCTCATGGGGGCAGCCATGTTAGCATCACATGCTACTCGCTTAATCTCAGTAACTGCCTTTGTATTGGACACTTTGTTCATGGATTAAATTAATGCTGGCTAACTGTGCATAGGGAATTTCTGCAAAGGCATTGGCAACTGAAAACTACTGTGTTTGAATGATGCAGCATCCTGGCCACTAGGTGTCAGTGTAAGGAATATTTCGACATACTTTCGACAAAAATTGATGAGCACACCTTAGAAACCTCATGTGTTTGGGAGAACATTTAACTCCCTTTTAGCTCCACACAGTTGACATTTCATCTCGGAACAGCCACAATGCGTGTCATGAACCACATAATACAATTTTGCAGAAGTGTTGCCACAGTCATGTAATTTTCATGTGATCATGCTGGCTAAACCACTTAAGGCTGTTTAAGCTGTTTTATCAGTGCTGGATTGCCTTAATTTTTTCCTATCCATCTACAGATGTTCACAGCTGCTATGGCATGAGTTGATATACATTATTTTTCCTGTTTTAGTCAGTGCATTGACAGACCAGACAGTGCTGTTGTTTCTAATGACGCACTGTACTGATTACCAGCTGCTGATCAGTGTAAAATGTGAAGTATCTAAATCCTTGAATAAAAATGATGCAATAATCTGAAAAGCAGAGACAGCGTCTCAGAAACTGGTGGCTTTGAGAACACCTAAATAAACTCAGGTGAACACCATAGCCAAGTCTGACACAAATACACATAATCAGACTAGCCTGCAATTTATAGCTCCCTGTGAGTGCCTAGAGTCACCTAGAGTCAATAGCAAGTGTGTGCCAGCTCAGTTAGCTATCAGTTTATCAGTCAGGCATATTTTTTCAGGTCATGAGAAGCAGGTGGAATAGGACGAAGTATTTATCTAGTAATCATTAACCTCCATCTTCGTGACATTAAGGAGAATATTTGCTTGCAAAAATAATAAGACTAAAAGTCTAAATAAAAACACCCTATAAAACTTATATAAGTGTACAAATATGCACATGTATACTATGGTAAAAGAGTATCATATATCATATCTATATATCATCAAGTGATGACCCTTGTCACATCCAATGAGGTCCACGCTAAGACAAAGGCAAATACCTACTGGCCCTGGTACCGCATCTGGGTCAGCATAATTCACTTTGATTTAAATGTTATGATTGAACTTTAAACGTGAAAGTTCCCCACCTCATGACAATTACATGTAAAACGTTGACCTGATTATTTTACCCTGGCCGTACTTGACAAATAGAGCATGGCTCTTAAAATCAATGCAATCTATAAGATACAAGTCCTTTTTTTTTTTTTACATCGCTAAATTATTGGACCCCTTACTCCTAGTTCATGTCTATCTCCAGGCCAGTCCAGCTCCAGTGCCCTGACTGTTTCATGTATCTGTGACCCCTCTACTATATATGCTAATTCTGTCCTCTTTCCGAACCTTCAAGATGAGTGTTTGTGTCCCTTGACGTCTGCCGCATCATGGAAAATGATAACATGTTGTCTGAGGTGAAAGCTTGTTTTATGAGCAGTGGAAAACGGCACCAAATTTAGCAGATCTTAAAGTCTGGAGCTTGTCATATAGTCACACAGGAAAATGGAACAATACCTTCAAGCGCCTGAAGAATCTGGGTGTACCCAATGCAAACGCTGCCTGCCAAAGCCCCAAACTTGATCTGGAGGGCGTTTGAGGACAAGAGTTTAATGGAACAGAAGCACCAAAATGCAGATTTAACAATAGTTCAAGAGTTGACAAAAGTAAACATTATTTTGAACAGAAATGAGAAATGAGGGCTGTCTTGATGATGAGGTAATCGCATAAATGTACATTTAGCAACGAAATTGCAATATATCATCTACTTTGACTCTTTCATCAAATGTGATGTATTTCATTTCTGATGATGCTCTCTTTGTCAGGTAAACAGGTGATTGATGGCTGCATAAGGAGCTGGCTTTTAATAAAACTATGAGAGAGGTCAACAGAGAATGGCCAGACTGGTTTGAACTGATAAAGTCTACAGTAACTCAGATAACTGCTCTGTACAATTATGGTGAGAAGAATATCATCTCTGAATGCTATTCTGAGATACGGGTTGGCACTGTTTTGACAGCACGAGGAGGACCTACACAATATTAGGCAGCTGGTTTTAATGTTGTGGCTGATCACTGTATACACAACACAGACTTGAAGAAAAGGAATACTGATAGTGAATATCACATCACATCACATCCTCTGTTTAATGATTTTGAAAAAAATTGCCATCAGGAAGATATGAGCCACTAAGAATATTTTAAAATATATTTTATTCCATGATCTATTGTTTCATTGAATAACTGATTTGTATTTATAGGTTTAGTATAGGTGTTAAATCTCTCATTAAGGGGAGGTACTACAGATGAATAGACAGGTACAATTCCTGTTCTTCTATCAGAATGAAAAATTACCAGATGAATATACCCAAAAATATAAGATTGCTTTGTATTGTGACTTTCAGTCTCCCCCCCCCCCCCCTCCCAATTAATATATGCAAATTAGGAGTTGTCATTAAAGAGTTGTCTCATTAAATATGCACAAATTTGCATATTACATAAAACACAATATTAACATGGTAGATGAAGTCAGAACTTTTTGGTTTGTTTTAATGTGATGAATAACTAAGTGGTTGGTAATCTACAGAGGCTTTTGTCAAAATATTGTTCTCTCAGATAATTCTGTTAAAAAACACGATTTTCGCCTATTTATTTGCATATAATACCGCATAAAAGGAAAATGACACAAGATATCAAAAAATCCCTCTGAACATGTCTAGCTATTCCAAGTAGGAAGCAGTATGTAGAATTATTTGGCTTTACATGTTATGAGACATGAGTTGTAAAGCTCGGCATTTGTGCAAAATGTCATTTTGAGAAAATCGGCGTTACAACATTTAGAAGTGTTAGAACGTGTTTTCCACAAACCGAACAAGTTATGTTGTACATTTTCATTTACAATTCTAAACAAACTATTTATAGTGGTAATAATTGTGTGCATGTTATGAAAGTTTACAAGTTATAGAAGCAAAAAAATTAAAAAATATCAAAATTGACAAACTGAACAAAAATCATTATTTTTGCCTGTAGTACCTGGCCTTAAAACGGCTGTCTACTCTCAGAATAATATCAATTATTAATTGTAGGAAAAGAGGAGGATCTTACCATCCTATCTGCCTCTTCTTTATTATCAGTCACTTCTTTTCACAGTTCATATGAAGGCAACTATGCCAAGCATGGAACACCCCATACCACATCATGTAGAGAATACCTTTCTTTAATCAGACGAGTTGATCTGAGACTTTTTTCTTTTCTTTTTTTAAAACTTGTGCTACCTGAACCAAAAGAGATTACAAGAAATCGTTTGGCTCTCTTTCTGGTCAAAGAACTAGCTGTGTGCATTACTATGAAAACGGTGCCACCAATGGCTTTAGGACATTATTGCTATTGATCATGTTATACCATAATTTCTGTTGTTATCAATTTGTTCTTACATTAGAAAATTCTCTTTTCAGTTTTGTAGATGCCTATTCCTGTATATAATCACATTTTCACACATAACACTTACAGTATATTCCTAATATTTACATTCTTCATTTTATTTTACCATGGAGCTGCTATTGTCTGTTTGAAATATCAAGAGGGTTTTCATTCTGTGGCTTTGCAATATGTTTGCTCGTAGGCCACTGGGAAAAGTGTGGCAGCACTGTTATGGAAAGAGAGGAATGTTACCAAGTATAGGTCCCTCCATGTTTATAGCTCTGATCATTCATATTAAAGGAACGCGTTATCTCCAGAATGCTTGAGTCACAGTGTTTATGGGAGGGCAGCTTCTGTGGAATCCTCCAAACATAGCAGAGTCTATATTCTATATTAAAACCTCTTTATTGTTCTGTCATAACTTTCATTCATTATCATTATTCTCACTGCATGTAATGGAAAGCATATTTCTGCTGCAGATTAATGTCCTTATAAGGGTCTGTTTTTAAGTTCCTAAGCGTTGTTGCAGGACTGTAGCTACAGCAGAACTCCCAGACACAACACACAGTCAACCATCATCCACTCTGTGAGTGAGTATGTACAGTGTATAGTACCATACTGGTGCATTTCTCAATAACACACCTATTCCACATTGTGTGGTACTAGATAGCATTACTAGCTTTAAAAGTAGTGTGTTTATATGTGTTGTTGATATTGGTAACAAAATATTCATATATAATTCATATATATAATACAATGATTCATGGCACAAACTGATGACCTGACATAAGAGCACAAATTTGCCACAAATTATGCCAAACAGAGACATTACTTTTCTGTTTTATATTCATCAAATAAATGTCCTCTTAAATCTCACTCAAGTCTGCAAGTCTTCCTGATATTCTATTATTTTCTAATTGTCTTGAAAATGATTTGAAAGTGTTACACATTCTGGGCCTGAAAAGACCAGAGCTATCTAATAATGTTTTGTGAAACACCAAACATGATTTTGTTTTATAATGCAATGCAATTTTAGATTCAGATTTAAAGTAAAGGGTTAGGGGTATATCCAAATCGTTTCTGGGGCTACTCTGTACATATAATTGTGGCCGTTTGCAGCTGTTGTGGTTTGAATATGGCCCTTTGGGCTTCTTGAGTCGAGTTTGTCTGGTTTGCTGATTTGGGGAAGGAGGTTTTTTTATTATTCCCCTAGAAACAAATTTTCGCCTCGCATTGCTCACGCGAGTTTGACTGGTGGATTATAGATTTGTGTTTGTGTTTAAACTCGCGTTCGCGCGAGTAACGCGAACCCGTGTGTATTCCCCCTTCTCTTCTGGAAAAGGACAGGAAGAAGGGCTTCTACGACTTGGTTCATATTAAAGTACAACCAATAGCTGGAATCAAGTAGACGTGCATATTTTCAGAACTTACCAGGTAGTCCAACTTCCTCGCTCACTTTCCTCCAAGCAATGTCTTTTTTCATCCGGTCTCTGTACATGTATGATGTTGTGTCATACAATTCCGGGTGCCCACACACCGCTACAACAATTTTGTTCATTAATTTTTCCAGATTTCATCTGGTACTACGTCAGTACGTCAGTGACATCCGGACAATCTCAATGCTGATAAGCTTTCGCGACAACACGCCATGCAGATTTTTCACTTGAGTTGAAAAATGTAAACTTGCACGAATACGCAAATTAAGCGATTTTGCATGTTCGAGTTGCGCCATTCGCTTCATTTGTGCCGCCGGCACGAATTCGCATCTATTCGCATCTTTGCATTCACTTTGCATGTAATCGCGTCATGTGAAACGCTCGCTTCGCGTTGTACACCATACTTCAGTAGCACTTTCTTTGAAATGTAATTTGTTTATCCATCTATGCAACACAAACATTTCCCTGAGGAAACACTCTTGCTTATGTGACCCCATTGGACTTTTCCTGACCTTGAGTCAACAATTGCTGCAGGATTCCTTCTTTCCACTATACCTGCAGTAGTGGCTTCCCATCAAAACAACTCTGTTTGCTTCTGCTTAGAGTTCAGACCTGCTATAGGAAACAACTGCATCTGTGTTAAACAGCTGGACATGTTTGTATCTTGATGCACCTGCTCACAGTGGACGTGACTGTGAGCATTTAAACCTCAACATAAAACCAAGTAGATTCCATAGTCCTGCACCGAGTCATTGGGTTTCCCTTCATTCTCTGGTATGTGGAGGGTCAATCAGTGATGGCCTTCACGGTCAGGTTTGAATGAGAAATTAAGATAAGGATCCAATGCAATTATACTGACAGATTTGACTGTTTACAGAGCTTGCTGAATGTTGTTTATAAAGAAGCTCTGACCGTCGGCAGGGTTGGGAGTCTAGCTATCACTTGAAGATATCTGTTGTACGTGTACCACAACACAAACCGAAATGCAATCTGCATCTTGAGCTGTCAAATATGTCTCATGTCCAGACATGATGTAGACTGTTCTGGGAACAGTGGATTTGTTTTCATGCTTTAAGAAAGCACACTGCAGGTAGGCTTGCTTGATGACTAGGTTGTCAATATCAATTTAGAGTGAGACTTTGAAACCAAGCGAGAATGGTGAAAATCATGATAGCTCTGATCCAAACCTAAGTGAGCTGCCTAGACAGAGGCGTCTAGTCATAGACACACTCGCAATGAAAAGCCTGTTTCAAAAGGTAGACAGCAACATTATGCTGCTTTCTAAGATACCTTCTATTATTCAACTTCTGAGGCAGCATTGCATGCATCCTTAATGGAGAAAGCAATCTTCGAATGCATTGCAATTCCACCTCAATGGAAAAAATAAAGAAATTTGAGGACTGATATTTAACAATAACAAATAAACCTTTAAAGAGAGACCTACTGGGATTGTGGTTCATTCCATCATTAAAGACGGTAAGTACCAGACTTTTGTAAACTGTTCAAATACGTTTTTTTGTTGTTGCTTCAAATCAGTGCTTGTAATGTTGTGATTCACCTCGGAGCTTGTTGGTTTGGTTCATGGCTTGAACACTTTCAGTAAGGATTTTTATTAAATCCCTATGGAAGAAATTAATGGGAAAAGTACATCCGGAACCAAGATGCTTGAAAAAGTTGGCGGGAACTGTTGCTCTCTATACCAAATAAAAATAGTTCAATTTAAAGCTACACTTTGTAACTTTTGGCCCTCTAGCGGTTAAATAATGAAACTGCATGTGTCTTGTGGAAGAACATTGTTTTGGTTGTGGTTCGGGCGAGGCACCGGTGTACACGTGAATACAGGACATCTTATCAGAGCGAATGGACAAATAAATAACGAAAGAAAGAAAAAGACTTGAGCAGATGAGTGCCGTATCTTATGCTGCTGTTTTGACTTATTGAAAACATTGATGTTGTGAAATAAATGATGTTATAAGTGTTGGGCAACATTTGTTGACATTAGACACAATGATTGCTAGTCTGATAAAGTCAAACATTGTAAAGTTTTTATAACTGTGGGATATTCTGGCCAAATAGACCACAATAGTAACTAATTTATAGATTGTCATCGTTACAAACACACAATTTCAACACTCACATGTCCTTGGCAAGCCTTGGAGTAAAGGATTTATTTATATAAGTTGTTGCCATTATAAAAATACACACATGTGCTAAAGTTCTTCACCGATTACAGTATAAGCATTGTATTTCACATTGTGTGTGTGTGTGTGTGATGACGCAACTATGCATAAACCATATCAATAAAATATCATCCCTGTTGAGTAAGAAAAAAGCCATCTCTGTGTCGCTTTTAAATCCTTTCAGATCTCGGAATTGTCACCACCTCTGAAAAGCCAAGCCCATGTTGATTCGGGTTTTATTACGGACTCTGTCGCTTTCCCTTTTTGCTTGCAGACTCTGCTCTGTTCAGGGTTTCTTTGTTTTTACAACCGGTGATTCTCTAGAGGTTTGTAGTTTTGAATGATCCATGGTAAAGGTTTCTTGTTCGTTGAGACAACAAACTTTCAGCTACACAATATTACCACTAGAGTACTCCCACTCTAAAATATAAATCATTATTATAAGTTTATCAAAGTGTATTTGGGTAAAGTAAATGGAAGATGGGTTTTTGTTGCGCTCTCTCTCATTAATAACATTTTGTTATAAAGTTACATAGTGCAGCTTTAAGTAAGAATGGGCTACTTTAATATGTGTGTGTGTGTGTGTGCTGTGTATTGTTAATGCATATTAGAGTATCGTGTTGTTAGCTTAGCAACATGCTAATGTCAATCTCTATAGTTTCTGCCTATGAAGAGTGTTTCAAATCATTCACTTATGATGTTCAATTTCGTTTTGAATATGGTGCCTAATGGGACGTTCACACTGAATGCGTGTTTGCGTGCGTCTGCACTGTTTTTCAATATTTTTTTCATCTTTGACCATTGAGGAGCATGATGCTATTTTCGCAGCAAGTATTTATACGTTTATAGATGCCTTGTCGAGTCAAAAAGTACTTTTAAAGACTCTCAAGAAACTTGCGCTCTGTTCTTTTGGGTGCACTTCTATCTTCTTTTAGCACAAGTACGCGTTCAGTCTTAACAACCCCTTAAAAGGTAGCTGCCTATATTGATGATTTCCTGCAACTGTTACATCTTTGCTAGCTATTTCAAAGCCATGGCTTAAATTCTCAGGGAAGTTATTGATTTAAAAATATGTATATTCAAAATTCACAATAAGTAGTTTTAGATAAAAGCACCAGACAAATGCATTACATAAATCATATTTATTTAGCAACAAATTATTCACATTTTTACTCGTTCACTACTATTGAAACATGATTAACTAATCAGTAATTAACAGCAAATATTTTAGCTGATCAGTAATTACCGAATTTGATTTGCCTCTTTGAAAACTATCAACAAACTATGACTAATTTAAAACAACTACTAATTAATTACAATCACAACATTAACTCCTCAAAGTCTAAAATGTGATGGTTCTATTTTTACTGTCAACATATGTTCATTGGGTGTATTCAAGTCATCTTTATATAAATTGCATTTTTATGTATTTTTAAATAACTTAAAAGATCTAATCAGACATAACAATCTAAACTCTAGGTGAAATCAGTTTGTTATTTCTTCTATTATTAACTAATTTCCAGAGTTGTTAATAACTGTGACTAAGTGTTAATGTACTATACATATTTACTTTTCCTCTTTAATGTAATTATCAATGGAACAGTTGTATTGTTACTGAACACTTGTTAAGAGTTAACACCTTAGTCTTAGAAATATCTCATCCCCAGGGTAAACAGGTTTACAACTACACACGTGACCTCTCCGTTAAGTAATCTCAGTTCATTTTGCCTGAATCCAGACATCCTGTCAGACACAACAAGACAATGAAAAAGGCCTGTTCTGATACTGACTTCAGTAATCACTCTACAGACTGGAAAAATAACAGACAAACAACAGTTGCTCAAAACAAATGCATGCTCACCTGCAGACACAAATGCACCTGCGTACAGTGCAGTGCTAATGGCCAACCAGGAAACACTTAAAAAACAAAGGTTAAAACAAAGCCAACAGTGACAAACAAAATTTGACACATCGTAATCCATTTCAGTCCTAGTCACATCGGTTCCTGTCACCAAGCGGAGACGTGCCTTTATTTTTCCACTGTTTTCCCATTTTTTTTCTCTGAAGGAATGTGGCAGGAATGTGCAAACTGCATCCTGTTTTTTTCCTTGTGCTTAGTCAGCAGTTTAAAACATAAAGTGGAGGACACTTCATCAATACTGAAGAAGGAAAGAGGGATGCTGGAAAACCACAAGATGCATTCTTCTAAATGGCCTAGTTGCACAAAATGACATAAAATTCCCAATTTAAATTAGATCTACATGGAAACTAGAAGAAAATATAACACAAAATGTAAAAAATAGGAGAAGTGTGTAATTTCTGTGCCATTAACGTCACTAAACAGATGTGCAAAAATCAACCCTGTCTCCTGAAGTCCTCTACAAAATGACAAAACTGTAAGAAATCGCACGAGTTGGCTCATACAAAATTGAAGACTTTTACTCCCATAGAAAAATAAATAAATGAACAAACAAATACTTTCTCAAGTTTAACCCCTAACCCAAGAATAAGCCTTATTATAAAGTCTAACCTCTTACCCAATCTAAACCTAACCATGATTTTAATAGGAAGATAACTTGTATAGAAAGCACCAGGGTTTGGAATGATACGAGGAAAGTGTATTACAGGTTATTGACATACAATAAAGTTACAGTCATTTGTATTGCATAAATACAATAAATATGGAATGAGTAACCAAGTATGTTCATAGAAATGTAATTTCTTAAAATAAAGTGTTGGATAAAATGTTATGCCTGTATTGAATCAATTTGAAATTCTGTTTATTGCTAATGGTTGGTCTCTATGGGAATAAATGTCGTAACAATGTTTAGGAGCCATTGTGAGTTGTCATGAGGCTATGTTGGCAAAAATAAGTATTGTTTTCAAACTGGTTTCCTGAACACTCCCCCCATCTGCCAGTTTGTCTGCCATGGGAACAATATTCATAGCGCCAGCACACTCATGGCGAATCCTTCTTCGTTCTTCTCCAAAAAAAGTTTGGAACAGCTCAGCAATGACATACTGTTTGCAAACATTCAGATACCCTCCACGCTGCAGGGGGAGGCGTATAGAGGAACAATTAAATATGAGGACGCTCAAGACTACATGCAAAACATCAACTAATTAGACATTAAAATGTGTTATCAATGACGTCATGCCTCATTCTATAACTAGAATTCACACGAGATCAGAAAAGAAGCTGTTTAACTACTCGATGAAGATTTAAAGTAATATATAAGCAGTAAAATAATATGTAATTTGTCTTGTTTATATACTAAATGAATTATGCTATGCACTAACACGCTATACCCATGTATAGGGTGTTGGCGCATTAGCATCTTTAATGTAGTAACATGCCATAATATATACCGATTACACAATGTTAGCGTTATTTATGATGTCACTGATACTACTGCAAAGATGGGTGTATATAAGAGTGTTAATGGGTAGAATATAGACGAAAGAATGATGATTAGAGGCATGTCTTACTTTTTGGCTTTTTGGCAGATGGCACATGAGTGAAACAGCTTATTAAACAACAGAGTAAATGGGCACTTTAGAATATTTGAGTTGATTTGATTTCTTTGTAGACTTATTGAACAAATAATCGCTTAACATGTTCTTGGAAAATGTCTCTACTCGAACACTCGTACAGATGTAGGATCATTTGCACCAGCTCGCTATTAACTCTGTTGTGTTCATGTTGAGGACGAGTTTGTAACTTTACTTCTTAAAAACCATGTAAGGCACATAAACCTGTTCACCTGCTTCAGTAGAAATTTTAAATAAGCCTGCATATCTGAGCAAGATAAATTGCCAAGACTGCCACACACTGCTTAAAAAGAAATTACACATATTTTTAGGCAAACTCAAACAACTAACTTCTTTCATGGCTTTTAGTATTTTTACCATCACCTGTTTAAATGTACATGTGGAATTCTTGATTGTCTGTATTTTTTTTATATATTTTGAATTTATAAGAAATGAGATGTTAACGGT
Source organism: Xyrauchen texanus (assembly GCF_025860055.1). Taxonomy (NCBI): domain Eukaryota; kingdom Metazoa; phylum Chordata; class Actinopteri; order Cypriniformes; family Catostomidae; genus Xyrauchen; species Xyrauchen texanus. The sequence goes on from NC_068285.1 coordinate 42,847,923, forward strand.
GTATACATAAGCACTGTTTGTTTCCACCTGATAAATAGTGCACGAAGCAAAGTCATATTTTATCAATTGTTGATTGGTCAGGAGAGCGTTGCAGTTATGCTGAAACACACAATATAGTAACAACAATGCAGTGAATTGTCTGTTCACCTAGTAACTGTGTTTCCCCTTCTGTCACTCACTCGACGTTGTGTCAATGTAGTGACACTAGGGGTCGCTCTTGGGAGCCCCAAACACCTCCATTCTTTGAGAAAAGGCCAATGAGAATTGGCGGAATTTGCATGCCACTCCTCTGGACATATGAGTATAAAAGGAGCGGTTGTGTGTCAGCGAACTGAATCCCACTGCCGGTCCATTCACCATTAAATGAAGAAGAGTATGTGCTTTTTAAAGATGCCTTTCTGTCTTTGTGTAGTTCCTGGATGTGATGATTATCTCTCTGCCTCCGATGGCCACGGGCACTGCGTCACGTGTCTGGGCAGAGGTAACGTTGCAGCAGCGTTCGTGAATGGTTCATGTTCACGGCTCACGGTCACGGCTTTCCTTCTTCTGCAGGAATGCCGCTCCAGCCGCCCCCTGCGGCCAAGGTGCCGACGACCCCTTTAGGGGTCAGGTGGTGATCCTGCATGCGAAGCTGCCCGGAGGAGGCAGACCCAGCCTAGATGCTCTGGACAGCTCTTTTTCTGCTTTGGCAGACAGCAGAAAGAGAACGCTGTCTCAAAACAGAGGATTGCCCAGTGGATCATAAACGCCATCGTGCTGGCATAACAGGCCAGGCATTGCCCCTTTGGGAATACGAGCACACTCTACGAGGAGTCTGGCATCCTCGTGGGCACTGGCTGGTGGCACCTCTCTAGCAGACATCTGCAGGGCAGTGGGCTGGGCAACACACAATACCTTAGAGACTTTTTGGTCTCTGGGTTGAGCCGGTTTCATCCTGTGCATTTTCAGGTATGAACAGGTAAGGTTAGGGGACAGCTGGCCAGGCATACCGCTTGCGTACAGTGCCTTTCACTTCCGTGAGTTGAAGATGTGAGCTTCTCACAACCCTGAATGCCTGCCTCCCTAGCCCTGTGGCTCGCGAATTCGGCGGAGCAGTTCGTGCAGACTGATGCACCTGCATTGGCAGTTCACAAAACATGGTTCATCTGTTGTGGTGTTTTTCTATAGAGACCACTAGTGTCACTACATCGACACAATGTCGAGTGAGTGACAGAAGGGGAACGTGTCGGTTACTGTTGGAGGGAATGAGACGTTGTGTCCCTCTTGCCACAACGCTGAACTACCCTTGAAATGGCCAGGACCTTACTCTCGGCTCCTCAGCACAAAACCTGGATGAGTGGTTGCATTCCTGCTCCTTTAATACCTGTATGTCCAGGGGAGGGGCATGCAAATTCCACTCGCCAATTCTCATTGGCCTTTTCTCAAAGATTGGAGGTGTTTGGGGCTCCCAAGAGCGACCCCTAGTGTCACTACATCGACACAACGGAGGTTACAATAGTAACCGAGACTATTTCACTGCACAGCACCCATAGAGAACAACTAATATCTTTAGTTTGCATGCCAGGGACTATACCTACTAGTGGAGGATGGCATTTAATAAATGTGCTAAATAAACCTCCTTAACATTTTAACTATGCCGTTTTCTAAATGATAATGCACTTGATTCAGCAATATTGTAAATATAGCTATTATTTTTGAAATGTGTAATTGCATAGTAAGATATGATACTTGTTTGTACAGTGTAGTGAATTGTGAAATGAGCAGTTGGATTTAAAGTGTATTGTGGAGTTCTGTTTGACATTTAACAATGAGTGCACAATAGATTTATCTGCATATGATCACATGAACATGCTTCAACAAAGTTCAAGAATCATTTCTTTGTGATATAATATATAATTTATTCGAGAATAGATGTACAAATACATTTAATTATAAATTAAATAAATAAACAAATTGACTGCTGGACATAAACAATTCAAGTTTAAACATTCAAGTATCTGTGAAAAACACAAAGTCTTAAAGTCTTAAATAGTCCTCTTAATATGAAGAAAAAAAAGACAGGTTTGGCATAATTAAATATGAAAATAGTAGTCAAAACTCTACATATAAATAAGCATAATATACAGGACATAAATAGCCAGTCATAACAAGAATGCATTGAGGGTATTTTGAGGCTGTAATGGGAACTTTTATATATTGGACAATTACTCAACAGCCTGTTTGTACTTTAGGAAGAACAATCACAGCAGTTTTGGCAGGCTTTGAGCTATTGAACCTACTGGCATTCTGAACAATGCAAACATTGAACAGAAAGCATGCAGTAAATACTTCCACCTTCACGGAAGGAAAAAAAATGAGGGAAGGAAGAGTTGTACAAAGAAAACAGATCAACATTCCTAAGCGCTACGGCTTTTCTTTCTTTTCTCGAAAACATTTGGATAATTTCTTGAGCCATTGATAATAGAAGCTTTAGCGCTGCAAAGCAGAGAAACATATAAAAAAAAATATATATATATATACTGTATAGAGTACATCAATGAAGCTCTGATACAGAGAAAATGTCATATAAAAACAATAAGTTAAAGTAAAGACTATATTGTAAAATGTTTCTTTTCAAGAAGGAACTATTTCATTGTTAAAGGTGAAGGGTGTTATTTCTGTGTGGCACAAAACGGAATTACATAAATAATGGTTGAACGACCCTCGTCTTCCACTGGTTGTACTAATGTTGCTTTGTCGGCCTGGTCGGCATGTTCCAAAAAAAACAAAAAGGGACAGGAGGAAATATTTTAACATAAAAAAAATTCCAACCTTCATCTTATAAGCAACCAACTGTAACGTCCTGCAAATCTTCTCAAATTGATTTAGCATACAAGTGGCTGGCTGCAGTATATTCATAAAGACTACCACTTCGGATTTCAGCTTAGTCCATTGGAAATGTCACCACTTCGCTCATGTAGATGTTTATCTGTTCTTATTTTCACCAAATAAATCACATTGTCTTTGTCCTCAGCTGAAGTATTTCTGTCTTGAATTCTGAGAGACCTCTGCTAGGGTTGTGTCTGCTTCCTACGAGGCAGATCCCAAATGAATCCTCTTCATCCAGGATTTGTTTTGTTCAGATGCTCGTGAGTACATCAAACCCATCTCTCTCTAACTAATCAAGAGATTCATAGATCTGGATTTCTTTTTGGGCGACACAGAGTGTGAAGCTGTCATGAGGTTTTCCTTTACTGCCTTCCTGCAAATGGAAATGACATCTTTTTTAGCCTTAAAGCATGATATTTCATTCATATGAGCAATATATGCTAATCATGCTAATATTTATGAGTGATGGTAAATGTTTTGTTACCTGAGAGAATCGAGTAGGCGATCACCAGCTTTGTCCATGTTGTTTGACTGGTTATTAAGTTGGGTCACAATCACCATATCTGAGTCTTCAGAGCTGTAAAGACAAATAGAGGAAAAGGTTACATACTGAATTCACCAGAAAACCATTTGGTCAATTCTCAAATGCCAATCAAAATTTTGTACACACTTGACTTTTGCTCATGAGTTTACAAACTTTTTGATCTTAAGGTTTTATCCTTATATACTTTTTTAAAAGCAATTGTGCCAAACTATGAATAAGTATGGATGCAAAATAATATCTGATTTGCTTAATATTCAGTGACTAGCTCTCAAAATCCCACAGACGAACAAATTAATGGATCCTGTTCTCGTGGAAATTACGTGATTGTGGCGATATTTTTGCAAAATGTTATTATGTGGTTCTTTACACGAATCGCAGCAGTTCTGAGATGAAATGTCCACTGTGTGGCTCTAAAAGCAAGTTAAATGTTCTCCCAAACAAATGAGGTTTAAGGTTAATGCTCTATCGAGTTTTAAATCAACAAAACCGACCACCCTACCCTAAACTTTAAACCTAAACCTAACCGATAGCGTCATGAAAAACAAATGTGAGAGGAAAAATACAATTTCTGAAGCAACCGTGTCGATTTGTGGTACTTCTAATACACTTCTGGCTCACATGTCGACTTGTGTGCTCTTCAGGACTGAACCTGAGACCAGGTTGAATTAAAGGAATAGTTTACCCCAAAAAATAAAATTCTCTCATCATTCACTTACCCTGATGCCAATCTATATGTGTATGACTGTCTTTCTTCAGCAGAACACAAATTATGATTTTTAGAAAAATGTTGAAGCTCTGTAGGTACATATAATGTAAATGAATGGGTGCCATCAGGCTGCTGGTCCATAAGTCACATTTAACCGTTAAGTTAAAAAACTTTTTCATTATCAATTTATTTCTTACACCAACCTATCGATTTGCTTCAGAAGACATAAATTGATCTTCTGGAGTCGTGTGGATTACTTTTATGCTGACTAAATATGACTTTTGGACCGTCAAGTGCTGGTACCCATTTACTTACATTATATGGACCTACAGAGCTTCAACATTTCTCTAAAAATCTTAATTTGTGTTCTGCTGAAGAAAGAGAGTCGAACACATCTGGGATCGCATTAGGGTGAGTAAATTATGAGAGAATTTTCATTTTTGGGTGAACTATTCCTTTAAAGTGTCTCTCCCACGCAATCCAGGAATTCGAACACAGACAGTAGCTTACGATGACCTTGAGCAACCACAAAAATTTACAGTACATCCTCTTTTGATGAAATAAAACGTATCCAAAAATAGTTGCCCTTTGATTTGGGGATGCGGTATAACATTTCCTTAGATGAAGGTCCCTTATCTTCTCCCTTATACTCCCAGCATATCAACGCTTCCTAAAAACTCCTACACAACCTGCCTTGATCTATGCATGGCTGCCTGTGGCATCTGCGACAGGCAAAATGACACGTATGTGTTTTATTTCATTTTCAAGTTGGGGCAGGAAGGTGCAGATCTGAGCGTTTGAGCTCACCTGTTGTAGCAGAAAGTGATGCAGGTACGGTCGGCCAGGATCGCACATTCACAACGGCCGGTAGAACGCCGACGACGGGACAGAGGACTTCCGAGACCATAGGGTGTGATTTTACTGTTGGGAGACGAAGAGGAAAGAGTTAACCAAAACTGTGGAATAACAACCGCCTTCATACAGGGTGTTATTGATACAAAACTGAGGCTACAGTTCTGGGGATTTAATTGAGGGTCTAATTCCACATTGGGTCCAATCAGATTTATGGGTGTTGCAATCAAAAAGAAGGCTTATGTGAATTCAGGTAAATTGGACCACTTTCTGACAGTCATTTTTAATGGCTATCCTCTTAGACGTACTCACCTTGGTGTGTTGACCCAAATGATGTCTAGATGACAGAAATAGATGCACTCCTTGTCCAACCAGCTGCTACAGGAGCAGCGCTTGGTACGAACCCGCTTTAGAACAGGTGGATCGCTGGATGCTTCGGAAAGTGGATATCCGAACCCTAAAATTATAGAAATGTACAGAAGTTATGAGGACGGGTGTCCACAGTGACTATATTCAATTGCTTTATACACCGTTTAAAGTCATATACTGCCATTGCTACCTTAAGGAGCTATTTTTACTTGCTCTGACCCTTAAAATGAGGTTTGTTGGTGTAATCTAATGTATTCAGGTTGATTCAGAGATGTTAAATAATATTTTTGGGCTAAATAACACCAGCCGATTTGTTGAGATTACCACATGAAGCACATTTTTTTTTAATCTTTTATTAATTCTTTCATTTTTATCTGATCTACAGTATGAGATATAAGCAATGACTAGCTATTTAAACACTTGACTCCTTGTTAATATTACATATTTGTCAGTGCAAGAAATCGGTAGCAATTGTACACTGTAAAAATGTTTAGTCAGGTAGCCTACGATGTGATTCAAATAGTAACAGCTAAATTAATTGGTTTTATTCAAATATAAAATAAATGACTGCACCAACCTGACTAAATCAATGTACTTATTTAGGGTCATTTTAGATACTTAATCTTAAGGTAAAAACTTCACATTTCGACTGCAAACAATCTCCAATTGTTCTCTATATGCCATAGTTTAATAACCTGCAGCACCTATTAATGCTGATTCTGAGCCATAGCAATTCTCTTTGTATGATGTCCAAAAGTGGATCACGGTATACAACCGTAAAGAGTATAAGTACATCATTACATTTAGATTGCTAAACATGTAGCACAAAATACAGAATTCAATGTGATCAAAGTTAATTGTAATTCTTTGCACAATATAAGCTCATAAGGACAGAAAAAGTGCAAATTTTTTATAAAAAGCCATTTTTAAACCAATAACTATCATTGTAATTGACTTACCTTGCTGCAGCATGCACAGTGTAGCAGAAATAAACAGAGATGTCCGCAGTGAGAAAGACATCATAGTATCTCAAGAGTTTAACAAATCTGTTAAATCCACAAGAGGTGAGTTATGGTGTACACAGTTAGTGCAAGCAGTCCACAGCGCTCAATACAGGTGCTTGTGTTCACCTCAACCTGCCCGCCTTCCATTTATGCTCCCAAACGCTCCGCCCCCATTCCAGCAGTGTGTGGAGCAACACTGTTAATCAACAGACCCTCCCACTGCATCCTGAAATTCCCTGACATTCCTGCGTCCTCACTGGTTCAAGTGGGGGAAAAGAAAAGATGGTCACGGATCAGGGAGTGCTGTTAGTAACTCTCCTTGGATCAGTAAATGTCACAGAAAACAGGAAACCTTTTTATTTTTTTTCCAGAGGAGAGTCCGCGTGCTGCCATCATCAGAGACAGTGTGTAATGGCATGTTTTGCATGTGTCCAGGGTTACATCCTCATGCATGCAGAATAAATGCCAGATACCACTGAAGGAAAAAGCAGGACTGATATGATATGCACTCAAATCCAGGGACCACAGATAATAGATATTGCACGAGTCATGTTATCTATACTGATACATTTTATTAGCAATGTTAGAAAATTGGAAAACATGTCAGTGCAACAATATTCAGAAACATTGCCTGTTCTGTTCAAACAATGAGAGATATTGTATAAAAGATATTCAAATAGCATAACAAAACATTTCCCAAAAGTAATGCTATTCCCAACCCATATGATACATTTCATTTGACTGAAATATCTATAATAACTATAGATTTATAGTTATTTAGAATTTTGTCTTTTGTTATTGTGAGAAAAAGCACATGTCATCCAAGACACCATAATAAATGAGAAATTATTTAAACTGAAAGAACAAAAAGAGAACAGAGAGAACGTGCACATTTTCTAATAATAATATAATAATATTATAATAATTTCTAATAACAGGAATAAAAAGGGCGACTTTCATGCAATATTTGCCAAATTGTGAGCGTTTCAACTTGCATGTTATAAATGCTTAATAATTACACATAAAGCATAACATAAGATGCCATAATAAATGATTTTTGTCACAATGCAGCACAAACAGACTATTATAGTGAGATTAAAAGGAGGGATTTTGTCATTTTGTGTTTACATTCATTAATATAATGTCTGGACTCACTTGTGTTGTCACTTGTCACATTGACTTATAAAGAATGATTTTATCTAGTTCTAGTTACCTAAAGTCCTCTTCAAAAACATCTCTCAGCTCTTCATGCTCATTCACAATGTATATTATATAATAAAGCCTGATGACTATTAAACTACTGAACTTTATGCACATACAGTAGCTTACTAATGTTGAATAAGTGTTATTAAGCATTAATAACAGGTACAATAACTCACAATTTTGCAAATATTGTATGAATGTCACCCTTTTTATGTATGTTGTTATAACTGCTTATCAATGATTTATAATGTAGTTGTACAAACCCTTAGCAAAGGGAACATTAAATTCGGGAAGACAACATTTTCTGAGCTATGCGATACACATTACAGCATTATACACTTACTATGTGTCAACTTTTTCAGTTGTGTTCGATTGGTTTTGCCCCTAAATAATTTTTAGGAAAGAATTTTGACAAAAAGTTGATCCTTAAATATAAAAAATCTGAGGATTCCATTAAGTTACATGTGCTAGAAAAGTGCAACCTATGAACAATGAACATTTCCTCTGTGAAATGATTTTGCAATTTGCTTGGAGTTGAGTTTATTGTTTCTGACAAAGAGTTATGTACATATCTAATACAGTACTAGCTCTTTATAATGTAACTTTTCCCTGTCATTAAATTTGAACTTTTTGTTATTTATTTAGGGATATAGAAAGTAATCCAATATATCTGACCATTAGGAAAATGAGGTAACATTCACAAAAGTTATGCAAATTAGATATGTAACCCAATCAACTGAGGTCATGACAGCATCGTCTTTGCCAAATGGGTTTGATAACATCTTATCAATGTACTGGGCAATTGCCAGTTATTCAATATGCACAGGTCAAACAAAACTTTTTAATGCCAGATTGGAATATATATATAATAGCATGTTAGATTTGGAAATCAACTGATTAAGTTAGCTATTTAATGGCGTACCTGTTGTGTTAAAACTATATATATATATATATTCGAACAGTGAAAGAAAAGTGTATTACTCACACAGATGTAATTTTCTTTTAATTTAAATATTTTATATATTTAAACATTTATTCCATAGGCACAAATAACGGTCACTAAGACACTAACAGATTACAGACGGTAGACAATTAAGATCACAGTTATAAAAACATAGGACACTAAAGAGACCTTTCTACTGACTCTGATAAACACCAAAAGAAAGATACCCAGGGTCTCTACTCATCTGTGTGAACGTGCCTTAGGCATGCTGCATGGAGGCATGAGGACTGCAGATGTGGCCAGGGCAATAAATTACAAAGACTGTACGGTGAGACGCCTAAGACAGCGCTACAGGGAGACAGGAAGGACAGCTGATCATCCTCGCAGTGGCAGACCACGTGTAACAACACCTGCACAGGATCAGTACATCCGAATATCACACCTGTGGGACAGGTACAGGATGACAATAACAACTGCCTGAGTTCCTCCGATTTGGACGTGGAGTGTCCGTCATGTTCTGGGGCGGTGTGTCACGGCATCATCGGAATGAGCTTGTTGTCATTACAGGCAATCTCAATGCTGTGTGTTACAGGGAAGACATCCTCCTCCCTCATGTGTTATCCTTCCTGCAGGCTCATCCTGACATGATCCTCCAGCATCACAATGCCACCAGCCATACTGCTCGTTCTGTGCATGATTTCCTGCAATACAGGAATGTCAGTGTTCTGCCATGGCCAGCGAAGAGCCCGGATCTCAATCCCATTGAGCACGTCTGGGACCTGTTTGATCGGAGGGTGAGGGCTAGGGCCATTCCCCCAGAAATGTCCAGGAACTTGCAAGTGCCTTGGTGGAAGAGTGGGGTAACATCTCATAGAAAGAACTGGCAAATCTGGTGCAGTCCATGAGGAGGAGATGCACTGCAGTACTTAATGCAGCTGGTGACCACACCAGATACTGACTGTTACTTTTGACTTTGACCCCCCCCCCCCCCAGGGGACTCATTATTCCATTTCTGTTAGTCACATGTCTGGGAAACTTGTTCAGTTTATGTCTTAGTTGTTCAATCTTTTTATGTTCCTACACATATTTACACATGTTACATTTGCTGAAAATAAAAGCAGTAGAAATTGAGAGGACATTTCTTTTATTGTTGAGTTTATTTGGGAACACACATAATGACAACTGATAAAATATCAGTTTAATGTTCTATTACTTCTGTTACAGAAGAAAGATTACATAAAAAGTAAATAAAAACAACTGAATTGAAATGAGATGCACAACAACAATTTTCTCTGATGAACTGGAAAAAAATTAACAATTAGGAGTCACTGCAGGGGGGCAGGAAATGCCTGAGTGATGTCACAATCCAGTAAACAATGGCATTACAGAGACTATTTGTCTTGTTGAAAGTGTGGGGGTCAAAAGCATAAAACAATAACTAAAGTAAATATTTGTTCATGCCCAGCATGAGTGGACATAAAAAGTGTTTTTAGGTAAATCAACATAAAGATTCTGACCTATATTCCCATATCATTTAACAATCCCATTTCCCCAAATGTCAAGATGGAAAATAATTCCATACATATATATATATATATTCTCTCAGCCAATATGCTAAGTAATATGGCTTTTCCTGAGAAAGATAATAATTCTTGATTGTAATTTAATCATTACTCAGAAAACTGGCATGACATTTCAATCTCAGTCTCTCTCTCTCTCTCTCTCTCTCTCTCTCTCTCTCTCTCTCTCAGTTTCTACAGTCACAATCTAAAAATGCACCCTGATCAACTTCCTCCTGCTCTCAGCCCGGAGTCTCGCTGCAGGAATGTGCTGCTGTGTGGTGACAAACACAAAACAACTGAAAGCGTCTGTGGAATTCCTGTAAGGAATGCTCTGTTCCACTGCACTTTGAGACCTTATATGCTCCATTAGACTCTATGACCAAAAGGAAGGAGAGGAATGGAAAGAGAAAGGGGCAGGGAACAACACAGATGACATGCAAAATTTGTTGAATGATGTTATAGGGATAATGATGTCATTATGGACAGCTGGCCATGAAATAGTGAAACCTGATTTTGCACATAAAAGCATTTAAGACTATAGTTAGACAACAAAATACAGTATAACACATTAAGACCCATAGAAGTGTCAAAATAAATGACAAAGAGGCTAAACGTACTCTTAAAAATAAAGCAAAACAGTTCATATATTGTAATGTCTCAGATGCACTGGTAGATATCTGAATCTGCTGAGCATTACTGCCTGCTGCACCTCTGCAGGTGCCTTCATTTGTCCAGCTATGGGGTCATTAGCCGGGAGCCACCTGTCACGGATGTTTCGCCCCATTAATCCCAGAAAATATCCTGGTGGTGAGGAATACGGTCAGGAGTGCATTCAGAAAGTATTCAGACTCATTCATTGTTTTCACATTTTGTTATGTTGCAGCCTTATGTTAAAAAGCTTTAAATATATATTTTTTAAACATCAATCTACACTCTATACCCCATAATACCAAAGCAAAAATGAGATTTTTCATAACTTTTCATTTATTAAAAAGAAAAAACTGAAATATCACACTGACATAAGTATTCAGACCCTTTTCCATGACACTGAAATTTAGCTCTGGTGTATCCCATTTCTCTGGATCCTCTTTGAGATGTTTCTACACTTTGATTGGAGTCCACCTGTGGCAAATTCAATTAATTAGACATTATTTGGAAAGACACACACCTGTCTATATAAGGTCTCACTGCTGAAAATGCATATCAGAGCAAAAGCCAAGCCATGAGGTCAAAGGAACTGCATGTGTTGCTCAGAAACAGGATTGTGTTGATGCACAGATCTGGGGAAGGCTGCAAAAAATGTGGCTGCATTGAAGGTTCCCAAGAGCACATTGGCCTCTATAATTCTTAAATGGAAGAGGTTTGGAACAACCAGGACTCTTCTTAGAGCTGACCGCCCAGCCAAACTGAGCAATCAGAAGAGAAGGGCCTTGGTAAGAGTGGTTATTAAGAACCCGATGGTCACTCTGGTTGAGCTCCAGAGATCATGTGTGGAGATGAGAGAAACTTGCAGAAGGACAACCATCACTGCAACACTCAACCGATCTGGGCTTTATAGCAGAGTGGCCAGACAGAAGCTTCTCCTCGGTGCAAGACACAAAAAAGCACCTAAAGGACTCTCGGACTGTGAGAAAGAAGATTCTGGTCTGATGAAACGAAGATTAAACTGTTTGGCCTCAATTCCAAGCATCATGTCTGGAGGAAACCAGGCACTGCTCATCATCTGCACAATACCATCCCAGCGGTGAAGCATGGCGGTGGTAGCATCATGCTGTGGGGGTGTTTTTCAGGGGCAGGGAGAGTGGGACTGGTCTGGGTTGAAGGAAAGCTAAACGCAGCAAAATACAGAGATATCCTTCATGAAAAACCTGGTCCAGAGTGCTCAGGACCTCAGACTGGTCCGAAGGTTCACCTTCCAACAGGACATTGACCCTAAGCACACAGCCAAGACAATGTAAGACCGGCTTATGGACAACTCTGTGAATGTCCTTCAGTGGCCCAACCAGAGCCTGGTCTTGAAACCATCTCTGGAGAGATCTAAAAATGGCTGTCCACTGACAGTCCCAATCCAACCTGACAGAGCTGGAAAGGATCTGCAGAGAACAAATTTCAGAAAATCTCCAAATGCAGGTGTGAAACATTTGTCGCATCATACCCAAAAAGACTTGAGGCTGTAATCGCTGCCAAAGGTGCTTCAACTAAGTACTGAGTTAAGGGTTTGAGTACTTATGTCAATGTGATATTTCAGTTTTTCCTTTTAATAAATGAAAAGTTATGAAAAAAATTTTTTTACTTTGTTATTATGGGGTATGGAGTGAAAAATAATTAATGGGTCTGAATACTTTCTGAATGAATATATATATATATATATATATATATATATATATATATATATATATATATACTATGTATATATGGGTGTTTCTTCAACTTCTTACGCTTTTAATAATGTGAACTTCTCGAAAGTTTCTTCTTAGAAATGTTTCACACTCTCACTAGTTTATTTGTCTAGTAACAATGTCCAACAGTGACTGTACATGCATCACAGGACAATTATATGAATAGTTATATTGTTATTTTCTCTGAAAGTTTTGAAAATTCCCCATCCTAAAGACTCACAAATAAATTATATTTTGGCGAAATTAGTGCTTGATTTCAAATGATGGCCAATAAAAATATGTGGCTCACATGTGATATTTATCTTGATTTTTTTTAAACAATACTTGTCTCATATTTAATCTTAAGCATGCTCATAACTGACACTTTTGCTGGCTTGATAAACAAATGCACTTTAAAAAACTTTATAGTGGCAACATTTTTTGGTGTAGTGGAAAAAATTGGGACAGTCATAATTTTTGAGGGGAAAAACATAATTTTCACACAATAATTATTGAAATGTTTCTTTCAATTTTGTTAAAACAATCATATTTTTAAAAATGTAATGTTTTGTATTTTTTTAATGGATTTTCATATTTTATTGTTGAAAGTCTGGGTCTGGGACATGGCTAAAACAGTCAAATCTACACATAATAGGCATTTGAAGAGTAGCCACTAATAAATAATGAAGGACTGGTGAAACATTTTTTTATTTTAATGAGAACTTCATTATACTCTTTAAAGTATTTTATGTTCCCTTTCAGAGAGGTGTGTATGGAATTTCAAACATTAAAAATTCAGTCTGTTGGAATGTTGATGTTTGAGTACATCTAAGGGGGGCAATGAGTTATGGTGGTAGGGCTCACACACACACACACACACACACACACACACACACACACACACACACACACACACACACACATCCATTTCCTGCACATTCTTCTTGTGTGAGCTATAGCCTGCATTGCAATCAAGAACGTAAACAATGTTTGAGGACTGCCATTCGTAGCTCTTACACCATGAGGGTTTGACTGATAAACCCTCACTGTGATATTAAAACACCTGCTTATCTTAAATATCTGTACTCTGATCCAGTAAACGTCTGGCGATACTGTTACCCACCCAACCCTGTGACAAACAATTGCTGTAGATACTGGTGGATCATTTTGCCGCCAGTCCCTTAGGTGACACATTACAGCAGTGAATTCCCTTATCAGATACAGATCTTCCGCCAAGACTCCAAAACATCAATAATGATACATACTACTGTCAATGCCTGAGAATAAGGTCATATCAATGGCAATAAAGAGGGCGGAGCCTGAAATCACAGGGTTGATCTTATATATGGATTTATTAAATCTCTTAAAAAGCCTTATCTCAATTAAATGTATACAAATTTGTGGCAGCGGGGGCGTGGTCAAGCGCCCGTCCGGGAGAGAAGAGCGGTAAGGGCGCTCACACCTGAGCTAAATTATGTCTAACACCTGTCTCTAATTGCAGTAGAGCGAGGAGAGCGGATTAAAAGCCAGCAGCCACAGAGCAGAGGGAAGCCCGACCTACAGCAACCCAGTGTTTCCTGTATGGATATATGTGTGTATACACAGTATAGAGTGTGAATAATAAAAAAGGCTTACCTTGTGCCAGAGACCTGTTCCCTGTCCTCTTTCAAGAAAGGTGTCACAAAATTATACTACAAAAATGAAAGCTCCAGAACTGTTCATTTCTGTTGACATAAAAGTCCATTCCGATCAGAATCTCACTTTTGTATTTACAGCTTTTTTATGAAAAAAAAAAAAAATTCTAATGTGAATCGTTAGATACTATAAACAGTGTATCTGCAACTAACAATGTTTACCCAGTGCACATTATTTCTGAGGATTCAAGCCGTCTAACCTAAGAAGGAACAAAATGGTATCATCCTGAAGCTGTTTTTGGTGCTGTTTTCCTTCATGCTTTTGAGTTTATAAATGATTGCTAATCTTGTTAATCGCTAAATAAATGATAAAGATCCATAAAAAGATAAATGTCTTTAAATGTGTGTTCTTTTGTTCTTTAAGAGGAACAGGAACCAGAAAAGTTGCACAATCATAAAACAAATGAAAAAGGTGAAATGTTTCACGAGGTGACTTAACAACCCTAACAAAAAAATCGAGAGTTACCGCAAACTGGCGGCAGACATGCAAATGAGATTTGCAGGAAACTCTTTTGTTGTCACCAAAGATTTGCTGCAGTTTCACCAATACCGTCCAAGAGCTGCAAACTTCTGATAAACATTTGCAGTGAATAAAAAGCTCATTTGCACTTGAAAATAATTAGTGAATTTACGTCAAGTTTGCCAGAACGCTAGATTTAAAAAAAGTTTAAAAAGCATTATCTGTTACTTAATGACTTTTCAGCTAAATTTAAACAGTAAAACAACTATGATACACAAACTAATCTATCCAGGGGCACCAGAACCGGGGCTACAGCCCTCCCACTTTTAGCCCACACCTGTTCCAGAGCATACCAGTTCATTTACCCACTTTGAAGATTGTGTGAGTCGCAAAATGCAGCAACACCAACACTGAAACTGAGAACATTTGTTTCAAAGGTGTTGTTTGTTTTTTGTCATTATATTCCTGCAACATTTTTGCTGGAATAGTTAGTTGGATAGTTGAGCCAAACTCATCTGTCGCAGGACAGATCACTGTAAAAAGTGGTAACCTGCAATTGTTTCATTAAGGAGAACTTGATCTGACCCCTGGATTTTTGTAGTGTAACCTAAAGGAGTTAAAGCTACCCTATGTAAAATTATTTTGTTAGAAATAGAAAAAATGTAATTAATGAGCGATTACAACAACAATATGTCTTCCATACCATGTATTTTCCTTACCCCGATTTACTATGGTAAGCCTATAATAATTATTTATATTTTAGAGCTGTCTTAGAGCCATTAGAACTTCCTAAATTGACGAATGATAAAAAAGACTTTCTTGACTCTGATATTACCGGTATTTTGGAGGAGCTTGTTGAGGTAAGTAAAGCCTTGGCTGCAGGTAACGGTCAGATGGTTTTGCCACAGACATTTTTATAGAATAGATCTTATGTCACAGAACTGGCTCCACTTATGTTAGAAGTTTACACAGAGTCATTAAAGAAAGGTGAGCTACCGCCAACCAAGCCTGATCAGTCTTATTATTAAACAAGAATAAGACCCAAATGAATGTAGAAGTTATCATCCAGTTTCGCTGATCCAGTTAGATGTAAAAATATTGTCTAAAATTCTGGCTAATCAATTAAGCAGAGTAATTACACCTATTTTACATATAATTCAAGTGGGATTTATTCATGGTCGTAGTTCCTTTGATAATATTAGACATTTTATAACTATTACGTGGTCAGTGGCGAATGGTCAGACCCCAACGTCTGCCATCTCACTTGATGCCGAGAAGACGTTTTATAGGGTTGAACGGGACTGTAATTTTAAGATTTTGGAAATTTTGTGAACACTTTTATCAGGTGGATTAAATTATTCTATAAACATCTGTCAGCAGCAGTGCAAACTTAATTCAACTTAATTTCAGATTATTTTTGTCTTGGTTGGGGAACCCGGCACCATTAGCAGCCACTATAAGAGGATGATTTTCCTGGTATTGTAGCAGGGGGTGTGGTGAACAAACGTTTACTCTATGCAGATGATATAGACACTTGGCCCATTGGTCTCTTTCACCTGAGAGAGCCCCTCCCTGGTACAACATTGAATAAGCGGTCCTTGCCCCAATCTCACCATTACAAAGTCTCTATTAAATTGCCTAGAGAAGTAAAAGTGCATCCCATTATTTCACACTTCCATTCAGTATGGACAAAGTTTTCCCTTATGTACAATTTTGATACTTACCTAAATGTTTCCTCAACATATGGCTGAACACCAAATGATGTATTAACAAGTCCCCCTTTTGCTGGAAAGAATGGATGGAGAGGGGTGTTGCTATACTTGGTGACTTTTATGAAAATATAACACAACAATTGGGGATTTATTTTTTCACTATTTTTGGTAGTACACAGCCCCCTAAAGCTGCAGACACTCTTTGTATGATGCTCACAGCCTTTGGAAAGGGGCATGAAGCTTCATTGTACTATTCCTGGCTAAAGCAGAGTCTAGGGGCGGGGTTTTAACATCTCTTAAGAAGTTATGGGAGAATGTTTATGGCGAATGGGGTAGGATTTTTAAAAATGTCAAGTCTATGTCTAGGGATGCATGGGTGCTCATTCAATTTAAGATTCTGCATAGTTATTATGGGTCTGCCTCTAGATTATATAGGCTTGGCATTGAAGATACACCTACTTGCTGGCGATTTCAGTTGGAGGATGGGGACATAGTCCATGTTTCTTGTAAAGAGTCCAGAATTGTATCTGAGCTTTTAGATACTCCAATTTTATTCTGCCCCAGATTATGTATATTGGGTGATGGGGCGGTTATTCAAGTAGGTCACAAATATACAAAAAACTGGGTCCAAAATAGTGTAATCATTGTCAGAAAAATAATTCTGAGATGATGGAAGTCAATTTGCGCTCCCTCATTTTAAGAATGGTTCAATGAATTGGGCAGGGTAGCGGCATTCGGAAGAATTTCATATAAACAGTTTGACAGATTAGATGAAAATAGTAAGAAATGGGACAAATACATGACCCTAGATATGAAATCTAAAGCTTTCTGGTAAATTAAATTAGTTAATTCCAGGTGCTCTTTGTGTGTGTGTGTGTGTGTGTGTGTGTGTGTGTGTGTGTGTGTGTGTGGTTTTACCCAATATTGTTTATCACAACAGCGTAAAGTTGATTCTGGACTTAACTACAATATTGTATATTTATACATTATATACAGTTTATACAGTATCTATCTATCTATCTATCTATCTATCTATCCTTCCCATTTCATAAAAGCATTCCATTTCCCAAATGAAAAAACAATTCGATGCATTAACTATCGAAGTTTTCTGTAAAACTTAATCGGTACAGAATGTTACCAGAATGTTGAAATGAGTACAAAATCGATCAGTTTATTTGGAGTGTACTAGTATGTAGACACTGTAGTATGTACTACATTCAGTATGTAATCTGAGGTTGTATGAACAGAAATGACTACAACGACATCTAGTGGCACACTGAGGGATGAACATTCATTTCGTTTTCTGATCACCTTTTAAAATTGTATTTCCGATTTTACAAACGAGTAAATTTATTTGTTTTATGAATATGTTGCTTTGATATTTACATTAGATTACCAGTAATCTTTTAATACAACTTAACTATCTATATATCATGCTTTTTCAAATGTTGTGTCTTAAGAGCTAGTCATCTCTGCCTTAAAGTATTATTATAATTTATATATATATATATATATATATATATATATATATATATATATATTTAGATAATGTACTTTAGTTGATATGTGGTTAAGAGACTCAATACATGAAATGGCATTTAAAAAAATATATTAATTGATAAATAAGCAATGAAAAGAGAGGGAAAAAAACAGATAATAAAAAAATGTATACATGCTCTTGGAAGCATGAAAGAAACGTTTTTTTAACTAGTTTTTATTTGACCACAGAAGATTAAAATATTTTACATAAATACTTTATAAAATATTTTAGAAATACTAATGTAATTAACAGCCTTCATTAATAAAGTGTAAAGAAATCAAGATGCCGCTCCACTGAATATGTTTGCATATATTTTGACATTATAAAATTCTGACAGGACACAAGTCCATATTGTGCATATTTTATCGAAATAAAATAAACATGGCCAAAGCAACAACTAACTCTTGAAACGATCTTGTAGTACAAGTTCTTATTATTCTTTCAAACTCGGTGATAATGCTCTGTCCTGTCGGTTATCATGAGTGACTCCTTTAAATGATTACACAAGGAAGAGATCTCTCTCTCTATCTGAATACAGAACATCAGGAGGAACACCTTACTGACATTGTCCCATATCTGAAGCCATCAACATCACAAGAACAACTGAACATCAACCGGACCAGTTCATCTTCTGAGTTTGACCATGTTCTAGACTAGTTACTGCAAATGCACAAGTCTTTAAATTGTTGGCCAAAAATATTCTACTGACTGTCACATAGGCCTACATCAAAGAAAAACACATACATATGGCCATGTCTAAGAATATAGTATAAATGCATATAAAAACAAACATTTGTACAGTAGGATTTCTATTAAGATTTACAGTATAGAACATTAAGTGCTTTGTACTTGGAAAAATGAATGGAGAAAATTCTTGGATAAATGGTTTCATGCTGTAACACAAAATGTGAAAATGCCCATGGGCAGTTTGATTTTATTGGCACTGTATATAATTGTATTAAATACATACATAATAAAATGCATTCATTGTACACACATAGCATACCACACACAGATATGTGTGCATGTGTGAATGGTGTGTGTATAAAGTAGACAGCAGACAAGAAAATATACACCGATTAGCTACATCATTTATCTACACATCTGCATATAGGCTGAACCAAGCAAGAATTATTCAGGTTAGTCAGACAAACATCAGAGTCCTTAAAAGATTAGCTCATCCAAAAATGGAAATTCTGTCATCATTTACTCACCCCGATGTCGTTCCAAATCTGTATGTTAGGCACAATATTCACACTGTTTTTTGATTTCCACACAATAAAAGTTAAAAAGGACAGAACCTTCCAAGCTCCAAAAGCACCATAAAGTAGTCCATATGACACAATTACTATATCCATAGGCCTAACTATCAGGCTTCTGAAGCCACTCGATAGCTATTTGTGAGGAACAGACTGAAATATAAGCCCCCCACCCCCCAAGCTCTCACAACTCATTCGATTTTGCATGTGGGTCAATTTTGTCCGGATTAAGTTCTTCAAAAATACATTCAAATGAAATTCAAAAACACACACACACACACACACACACACGCGCGCGCGGAATTACTTACATTTCACATTATAAGTCATTCTGATATTTTTACGGAATTTAAAGTAATGTATTGTAACTGTATGGAGACAGGAAATAACAAATAATAAAAGCCTCGATAAAAGCTGAAATTCTATGAAACATTATATACTGGCATCAGTAGTTTGGAATAATATTTTAGTGCTATCTAAACAACAACAACAACAACAACAGCAACAAAAAAGCAGTTAATTATTATTTATTTTTTTATAAATTATGATTTATATTTGAAAACTTTTGTTCACGAAACCAAAGCCAGGTAGTGCAACCAACACGCACGCACGCACGCGCTAGAAAAAAAATCAGCATGAATATGCGTGATTTATACATTTATTTGTAAATATCAGATTTTTTTTTTTATTTTTCTGAAAACTTTGAATTGGAGTTACCCTTAGAAAAATTCTAAAAAAATGTATTTTACCTTGAAAAATATATTTGAAAACGTTTTTTAAATAAATGACTACGTTGTTCAATGTTATTACTTTATTATCGATATTTACGATTACAGATTTTAGAGTTCTGAAGCTTTCACGTGACTGGGCCGTTGAATTAACCACGCCCACTCATTTCAAAACCCCGCCCTCCAAAGATCATTTTGAAACCGAGAAAAAGAGCAGCATTGTTTGTCACTGTGGCTGTCAAATTCAACAGTGGCACAATAGCGCCATCAACAAATATTATGAATATTATCCTCAATGATCCGCTTCAAATACAGCGTATATGAGAATGAGCAAAATGAAAAGCGTCAATGTCTGCGGTCCGCGGACACTTTTTTGTTTGCTGTTTACAAAGTCTACAGCTGTCACAGAGACCGGTGAGATATCTCATTACACTTATTTCATTAATATCTTTAAGGGAGAAGGAACATTTTTTGCATACTTTTCCATGACAGAAATAGCTTTCAGCACCTTTAAGTCCTGATGGTTGCACCACGTGACACTAAGTCATTCATTCATTATTATTATTATTTTTTTTTTTTAATGTACGAAACCAACATGGAAACAAATATTACATTTCTACAACCTTGATACACATGTTTTAAACTCGTTTTTTTTTTAAAGATTTCAAAATTTGAACATCATGGAAACATTAATGGTCAATGCCCCATATTTTCAATCATGGCACTTATAAGTTTGATGTCAATATTGCCAGGCTTTGGTTGTCATGTGTCTTGAAACACAATGTGCCAGGTTTGAATAAGATTAGAGAGCTACAGTGGAGGTGAAGATTTTCAATGAATATGGTGGATAAGACAAATGGTGTGATGGATGAATTTTATTACACTCTAGTTTTATTTTTGTTATTCTTTTTGTCACAACAGCATTACTCCCCATTCATTTTCATTGCATGGAAAAGAGAAATGAACATTCTGTTTATCATACAGTTTTGGAACAAAATTAAGCTGAGTAAATGATGACAGAAAGTTAATTTCTGGGTGAACGATTCCTTTAACTCTTAGTGTTAATGGACGCTCTTGAACTGTCCGCTGATTGTGGTTTCTTGGGACTACGAGAATGCTTTCTCAGCTTTCCTTGAGAGATACTCTTCCAAGTCGTCATGGGAACACTCGGAACCTCCCTCTTTTTCAATACAACCTCTGATGAAGTGCCTCCATCAGAGGAAGTGTCAGAACTCTTTGAACTCATCTCCACCGAGGGCTCCGTGAACACTATCAGATGATTTCTACGATGAGGAACTTCTCCTGGAGGACTCCCGTCAGCCCTTTTGTCCTTCTTCAGCAATGTGACCCTCATCTGAGCCACACTGGGATTCAGACATGCGCTCCTCAGGAGCATATTGGAGCGTGGCTGAACCATCTGGATTCCTCCAATAGGAATGGTGAGATTGGGAGTTGTCGCTTGAGGCTGCGAATGCAGAGGCAGGTGACTTAACACTCGCTGGCCTGCCCTGGGCTGCAGGTTCCTGGAGAGACGGCCATGTGGTGGAGGCCAGGACTGTGCCATGTTCATCCTTCTCTGAGGACTGTGTGTCTAATGGAGGGAAGCCAGAAAAAACAGTTTATAGGGAAATCACCTTGTGGTTTTATGCAGAATGAAATTTTGAATGCTAATGCAATTTTTGAGTTAGAACTAAATTTTATGGACCATGGTGAAAAATACTATTTATCTATATACTATGTTACACAAAATCTAGTTGAATTGCAATAAACCATCTTGGTTCCGGAAATATTTTTCCCATCCATTTTCTCCAAAGGGTTTTCATAAAAATCTTCAAAAGAGTTCTATACCTTGAACCAATCCAACCAGCTTTAAGGTGAATTACATTACAAACCAGAAGCAAAAATAAATAAATACATAGGCCTACATTTGTTAAAAAACACAAAGGTACCAGATGGTGTACTAATGTGGCCTTCAAGTGGAGTTGGAAATATCTTAATTATGAATTCCAAGCACATGAACGACACAGCGAAGTCATATTTACAACTGGGAAACTTGGAATTCTAGATGATACATGAGTTGCCGAGTTGTGACGTTGGAAGGGGCGTGTTGTAATAAAAGATAATGAGATGCATTTTGAAGTCAGTGCTTTATTTCAATAATATTAATGTTTTATGTGACAGTCAACTAATGACAAATGAATTATTAGTTAGACAACATGCATTAATGCATCATAAAAGTAAAAGTGATGCAGGTGTGTTCAGTTGTTGTTATCCTCTGGTACAAAAAAAGAGATGTAACCGTTACCGTTGTGTATTTGTTTAAGTGTGGCGTCATGAATTTTTTGTCGTAGTAACAAATGCCCAAATCGGAGGTATGAGCATCCCAGGTGCACTTAAAGGCATGTCTTTAATGAGAGAATCGACTACAATCCTATGAATCATTGTGAATTAAGTAATCAAATAAAAAACGATTGCAAAATATAAAACTATCGATTTAAAATTGTCAATTATACTGTAATTGTCCAATTGAGGCGGCGAGAGCATAAAATCGACCGGAAGTCTTTCGTTTTCTATGGCAGCCAGCGTCTCTCAGTGGCGCGTCCATGGCCAGCGCATCTTGGGTTGTGGGCGTCAGAGGAAAGTTAAAGTGCGGGCAGAATTATGGTAATGAGCTTTGACGCGGTTCGGCAGCAACCTATTGGAATATAGAAGTGCTCCGCTCTAGTGAAGTCTAGAGAACACAACCGTGTAAATTTTGGTTCCCACCAAATGGAGGAGAAACTAATTATTGTTGATGATCGGAGATCATTTGCAGCATTCTCATAGATGACACTAATCTTGCAAACAGTTTTCAGATGACTAAAATAGAAGAGAGAGTGAGAACTTTTTCCATGTGCATGTTCCTTGTGCTTCACGCCTCTGAACAAACAGCTCATCAGACACGGCACTGACTGCTTATCTGTCATCTGTTCTTAAAAATATAATCCAGAGTGTTTCTTCAAGCATGTGTCTTTGTGTCTAACAACATATCTTGTCATAATAATAATAATAATGTACAAGAAAAAGACTTTATGATACCTCTATTGCAAAACCATTCAAATAAATGATCACAATGTATATAAATAAGGCTTATGTGGTACTATACGCATCTTCTGAAAGGCCGGGTTTAAATACGACACTCTATTTTATACAATATGTAACGGGTCCTTGTTCCATCCATGGCTTGAGAAAGCATGAAGACCTCTGTTCTAGGGTAATGGATGTTATTTCTAAACAGTGTGGTAAGCCTTGTTTTGTGGCTACAGTGTTGGAAAGCTAAAGATAGTCCTGGTTCATCCCAAATTTGTCTTTCAGACAGGAGATGGTAAACAGACAAGTTTATATTTAAGCTCAGCCATCAGTTTAAGGGTTAGTATCTCAGGTTTTGGCTTTAATTGTATGTAAAGACTGGCTTCTATTTCTAATAAAGGTGTGACACTAAAATAATACAAGGTGCACTTTCGGCATCAGGGTATTTATTTTTGGATATTTATTTTAGATATATTTGGCTGTCTTGTTTTCAGATGAATTGCATTTTGTGCACAAATAAAAACCATCTTTCTATATGTGGACTAATACAAACTTAGACAAAGAAAGAAGCATCTGCATGTTTAGCTATCAAGACCAGAAATCCACTTTTAACTGTTGAAAGACAGCTGAATGGTCGGTTAAAGTGAGCAAAACCTTACTTTGCGAGGCTTTAACCATGGAATGAACAATTTCTTCTTAAAAGTTTAGCAGAAACAGCACATATTTAGCAGACACAAATGGCACACTTACAGTACTTGAAAATAAAAGAAAGCAAAACAAAAGATAAAGATAACTTATTTGTGCCTTTGGAAAGGAGCAAACAAGCAACGATAAAGAGTTCCAAAGAAAACAAGAACGCTCACCAGTTTAGTCTTGGGGTGCAGTCTGCTGGGTGAGACCTTTGTTAAATCTCTGGGTCCGCCAGCTTGGTACTGAATAGTCACACTGGCCCCAACGGTCAAGGCAAGACTCGGTGACAAAGGTAGTATGGGTGACAGGGCTCTGATGGGGGACACACGTCTCTCAGGAAACGTAGAAGTTGGACGGCTTGAAGGAGACAGTGAGGACCGACAAGAAGATGGAGAGGGACCGCGTAACGGGGACAGGTCTCGTCCAGGAGACTGTGGCAAAGCAGGGGACATTTGCAGGCCTGGAGAGAGGCTGCGGATGGGGGATGAGCATCTCCCTGTGGTGGGTTCCAGGTGTGGAAGTGTTGCTATGGATTTTGTGGTCTTGGGAGAGGCAGCTTCTCCGTAGCGTCCTGGCCTCCGGGGACTCAAACTGTCAGGGACTGTAGGATTTTGCTCCCAGCCCGGGTTGGAAAGCCCAGGGGGCTCACGGGAGTCGAAATCATCACTGGAGAGATGTCTGCTCACAGAGGACGAGGAGGAACGAGATGCCTGTTCATCATCCTCATCATTATCTTCAGTCTCTTCCACGTCGCTCTCCTCAGCATCAGAGAACTGATGATCCACCACCACCTCCGTCTCAAAGAAAAGCGTTCCTCTTTCACCTACACAAGAGAGTCACTGTGTTAGACTAAGCAAATTTAAAACAAGAAAAGTTATGACATTAAATGAAGACTTTTGGGCATATACTGTATGGGTATTTCTTTGACTTCGGCAAATGTTATGTTCCCAGTGGAGTTAAAACTGAATTGGAAACTTTTTAACCAACTTGTAAACTTAAACTAGGAAAATCCATTATACAGAATTTAATACATGTTAAAACTATGAACATAAAATAAATAAACAACTATTTGTTGTGTAAAAATGAAACTGTCCCACAGTTGTGGCGTCATTTCCACCACACCAACCATTTTTCCCCTAATAAAGTTTTTTAATCTTAGCAAGACAAAGGAGTCAGCCATTTTATTTACAAAACCATTAAAAATGTATTTTCCACCCAAGGTCATCCAAAAATGCCTTCCCAGATATGTATGACTTTCTACTGCAGAACACAAATGAAGATTTTTAGCAGAACATCTCCGCTTTCTTGTTCCATACAATGCAAGTGAATGGTGACCAGAATTTTTTAGCTCCAAAAATCACAAAGGAAACAAAAAATAATCCATAAGACTCCAGTGTTTAATCCATGTCTTCTGAAGTGATACAACAGGTGTGGGTGAGAAACAGAACAATACTGAAGTCCTTTTTTAACTCAAAATCTTCACTTTCACACCAGAAAGTCACATGTGGTGCCTGTTCAGTTTCACTTTCACATCTGAAAGTGAAAGTTAAAGTGGAGATTGATAGTAAAAAAAAAAGGACTAAAATATTGATTTGTTTCTCACCCACACCTATTATATCACTTCAGAAGACAGATATAAACTGTGGAGTGTTATGGATTACTTTATGTCTCCTTTATGTGATTTTGGAGCTATAAAAGGTCTGATCACAATTCACTTGCATTGTATGGACCAACACAGCTGAAATATTCTTCTAAAATCTTTATTAGTGTTCTGTAGATGAAAGAAAGTCATACACATTTGGGATGGCATGAGGGTGAGTAAATGATGAGAGAATTGTCATTTTTGGGTGAACTGTCCCTTTAAGATGTGCTAGATATATCTGTGATGGGAATTTGTGACTCAAAAAAACAAAAAGAATGACGAAGATCTCTAGTGACCCATGTATATGCACTAATAGACTCTGTCAGCAGACAAATTAAATAAACTAGTGAGAGTGTAAAAATGTTCTAAAAGTTTTCTATTATGTAATGTATTACTGCACTACAATGTTATAGAATATGATATTAAGCAACAGATACAAGAGGCTGTGCTATATTGTGATTATTTATGGCTAAAAGCCGTTGTTGGGCACGATGTGAAGTGGACTGTCTACAACCCCTTCAGACGTAATGGTTACCACATAATTAAAAAATTAAGGACACAAATGTTTATTAAAATGTTTTTTTTTTTTTAAATGATTACAGGCAAACATTACATTAGAAGATATAGAGTGTTTCTCAATGCTAAGAATGCAGAGAACGGTCTTGCGTTCTTGTGAAGACTAGTCTTGCCAAACTACCTTGGAAGACTGAACTCGGAAGGACAGGAGGATGTAGAATGCATTTTGAGATTAGTTTCCTCCATGTGTTTATTACTCTATTAAAATGATGCCCAACAAAACAACAAATACTGACGCCGTAAAATGAATCTCACGAGCTGTCGGACTTTTACAAGCTTACAGCAGGAAACTCTTGAGGGAAAATGACACAAGGGAGAACTATAAGAGTTATCCGCTGTAAACAATTATCATAAAATGGCCAAATATCAAACACAAATGTTTGAAGACCCACCTCCATCATCTGTCTCAAGCTCACATTGGACCGGTCCAGGAGCGATTCCCTCTGGACATCTCTTCCCATGAGCTTTTGACTTCATGTGCTTGGTCAGATTCCCTGTGGACAGTGCGTGCAGAGAATTTCATCAGGGAAACAAAAGAAATACAAAGCCTGTGTACATCAAGTGCCTTGTCTTGAGAGTACAGTAGCAGAAATAGTTCACCTTTGTCATATAAACAACATCTGATGTTGTAGACACAGTGACAGTATCTATTCAAGACCCCATGAAATAGTTGTTCGACATATCAAAGTATTGTCCTTGTTTTTAAATAGCCAATAGGCTTTAGTTTACATTTCAACTTGGCAAAACCGTTTTTTGCTACATGGTATTGCTCGTCATTGGTAAGCAGGAGATTTGGTTTGACTGGTTAGCAGGGGCAGATAGTTCCTGCTGGTAGATGCCATACATCAGGGCTATTCAACTTCATCGACAAGTGGGCCTGATTGAAAAAAAATCTTCGGGGCATGCGATGTGGGCCAAGCCAGACTATTTTATTAATGAAAACTTTCTATCTACAAATATTGTGTTATAGTAGGGCTATAATATTTGTTCACTATATACTGTAAATAGAACATCTGTTTATAGCTTAAATTTGACCATGATAAACCTTTCCACCTAGCAGGAAATTCTGAAAAAAGTACAGGTTTTCATAATTGGTCCATAACAGAGAGAGTAAATCAGACTGATACTACATCCGTATAGCACAAGTTTACATAGTAAAACAATTGAAAAACGGTGTGAACGCCCCTAAGACAACTGACAACCTCAGGCGGGCCACTGATACTTTCAAATGGGCCGGATTTGGCCCGCGGGCTGCCAGTTGATTAGGTCTGCCAAACATCATTCTGTGGACAAAAAATATAAACATTTATATAGCACTTTTTCTAGGCACTCAAATCGCCTCACCCACCAAAAGTGTGCAGCATCCACAGTGCACCAGTACACTCACAACATACCAGCTATTGATGGAGAGGCGAGCAGAGTGACGTCGCCAATTCAGGGATGGGGATTATGATAGATAAGGGCCAATGAGGGGAATTTGGCCAGGACTTCTTTACAAGTGTCCTGGGATTGTTATTGACCACAGAGAGTTAGGACCTCAGTTTAACGTCTCTTCCAAAGGACGGTGGCTTTTTACAGTATAGTGACCCCATCACTACACTGGGGCATTAGGACCCACACAGACTGCAGGGTGAGCACCCCCTGCTGGCCTCCCCAATCCCTCTTCCATCAGAAATCTTAATTGTCCCCAGGAGGTCTCCCATCCAGGTACCGACCAGGCTCAATCCCGCTTAACTTTAGTGGGCAACCAGGCAAGAGTGAGGGTGATATGACAGCTGTTACATACCTTTGGTTTTGAAGGCAAAGTTACAGTGCTGGCAGATGTAAGGGCGAGCGTCCGTATGCAGTCGTATGTGTTTGCGCAGCATGCTGGGTTTCTTACAGCGTATCCCACACTCCTCACATACATATCGCCCTCTTCCCCGGCCACGTACATAAACGTAGTCCTCATTTGACCTGTAGCTGAAAACACAACATAAAGAGTGAGGAATTGAATGTTGTTTGAAAAGGCCAAATGCTTTTGGTAAGAAGACAATAACAGATAGGGTACAAAGGGGCAAAAGGCGTCCCTTCAGGAAATATGTTTGTTTTGTTTTTTGGTTGCAAAGTGTATACTGATGGAGAAACACAATTTTGTTTGTCTTCCATGGAATAAACAAGTCATAGGGGTTAAGAATGACATGAGGGTGAGTACATGATGGGGGGGGGGTTGTGAATTGCATTTTTTATGTTTATTTTTATTATTATTAATTAATTTAACAGATATGGACAAAAAAAAAAATTGCATCACTTCATTAACCAGAATAATGACTTACATTTCTGTCTGTTCCTCACACAAAGACATCATCTGACTTCAGAAGACATGTTTCAACATGGTAGTTGTATAAACTACCTTTATGGTACATTAACTGTGTTTTGTTTTGTCATTTTTGGAGATAAACAGCCTCCGTACTCACTTTCATAGCATTAAAAGAGCATCTCCACTAAACTTCTCATTTTGTGATCCACAGAAGAAGGAAATAGTTGAGGAGAAAATTATGAACGCATTTTTATTTTTGAGTGAACTAACCCTTTAACTGGCTTAAATGCATGCAACGTAATGTTCAGACTTGCAATATGCTTTCCACAGTGTAATGAGTTAAACAAATAGTATGGAATCTAAAAAAGCAGATAAACATTTAGGCTCACTTGGACACTGCAATTTCTCAATGTCACCTCTAGGTTAATTAAAATACTAGCAGACCATAGCCACTGGACTAGAATATACACATAAAGAGGGCTATACATTGATCTCACAGGTCTGTGTGGGAGACCTGATCCGCAATCTATAGCACCTGCACAGTATGGCTTTTAAAGGTGCTGTTAAACAACTTGATATGCTTGGCACAGACCCTCTTTTAGAAACCACACATGCATATATATCCATACACCCCCTCCACCTACCCACAGACATACATGCATACGTGTAGTCTGGCTGGGTGTTCACCCCGCTTGTGTCAAGAAAGTCCCAAAACGGGTCCGCCACTTGACCTCAAACAGAAGGCCATTTATAAATGTCAAGAACTGGGGCCCCCCCCTCCCTTCCGACCCCCTTCACCACCACCCCCAGCTCAAACATGGTCTTCTTGCATTGGAGCTCTGTGTCCAGAGCCTGGGCATATGTGCCAATGCAAACAGCTGAAAGGGATGGAAACCCTGGAACCAACCAGCTGCTCACAACCAATAACACGAGTAAAAATCAAGAACTGTGTGCCAAATTTCTTAAAAATAACAACTACTATATAATGGAGTTCAGTTTTGGTGGGCTCAGTGTTTTAGTTTTATGCTGTGCAGCTATTTATTTTGTGGTGCAATATGATATATTTCTCAAATAACTGACTAGTGTTGATTAATTATACAATATTGTAACTCCAAAACGTTAATAGGTGAAATCCAATATGCAATTTAGGTGGATCTAAAAGACAAAGCCTTAATATTTATTTATTAATAATTTTTTTAAGAATCACAATTCTAGGTTGTGGTGCGGGACGAATTAAGTACCAACGTTTCATATTTGCACTGCAAAAACAAAACAAAACCATTTTCTTAATCAGTATTTTGTCTTGTTTCAAGTAAAAATATCTAAACGTCTGTGACGGGACGGAGGGCGGGGCCCGGTCATGATTTTACACACCTGTTCCCTTATCAGGCTAATCAAGCCTCCGAGAGCGATAATGAACGACTGCGGATGGTGGTGCGCGAGAGAGAGAGAGAGAGAATGTTTACGGGCAGCTGTCCGTCATATGTGTGTGTTTGTGTCTTTTGGTTTATTTCTTTATTAAACTATTATTTATATTGTCAAGCCAGTTCTCGCCGCCTCCTTTCCATTTAACTGCTTTACAACATCCTTCAAAGATCTCAACAAAAAATTAGGGTAAGGAAAACGGTATTTTCCCTAAGTTTATTTTTCTCATTCTATTCACAAAAAGTTTTGTTTTAACCCTTAATTGCATATGTAGGGTGTTTATTGACCTGGGACGTCATTCAACCCCCTTTACCTCATCCATTTTTAAGAGTTATGTCACCACCTCTTCAGCATTTCCTTTCCATTCCCTTATTCTTATGAATAGGCTAAAGACTCATTCATTTAGCCAGACATACAACAAATTTATCCTTTAACTCACAATTAGGCTGCTTTAGTTAGGTCTGTTGGAACCAGAAACGGTGATCATGATCTATAACTCTGCTAATAATGTAATGGCATCTACACTAATATTATTCTATTTGTTTCAATGTCTCAACCTCAGGATTCATATACCATATACAGCTCTGTTTCTGCTTGGTGTCAGACTCAGTCTATTACGATGGACTTCAGGGGATAAACTGATGCCAACTCCAACTGTAAGACATGGGATACTTCACATACCACTGCCTGAACCTTGGATTTAGGATAGACCCCACCGAACTTTACCAAAAATGACCTGCTGTTGAAAATGCACTTCACTGATCTCTGCCTGCATCACCTCGGTCTAATGATGGACTACACTCTTGAAATGGAATACATCGACTATCAATTAATTGCAAACAAAAACCTTCATCAACCAATTAACAAGGACAATTGCATCTATGTGAACTTCTGCAGTTAATCCAGGATGGACTTCAAAGACATTGGTCATTAATCTTACAGTTCATACAAAATCTTTGTTTAAACACTGTCCTTTAACACTAATTTAGTTTAATAATTTTAAATCATGACTTGCACTATACGCAAGTAATATTTACATTGTATTCATGATGTTAGCCAGACGGGCACTGGCTCCACAGTGAGTCTGATTTCTCCATTAATCAACATCATATGGAGATTTGTGTTTCTGTTTTAAAAAAATTAAAAATTGGAACAAATATTATTTTCTTATTGATTGATTACCAACAGTTATGTGATCATTAGTGACGCAACAAAAAGAAAATGAAATTGAACTGACAGGGCGGCGGGCGGGGCCGTGTCGTGATTCTACACCGCCGGCCCCTAATCAGGCTAATCAAGCCTCAGAGAGAGATAAAGGCCAACTGGAGACTGCAGTGGGACAGAGTGAGAGATTTACGGGCAGCTGTCTTTGTGTGTTTGTCTCTTTTGGTTAATTTCTTCATTAAACTATTATTTATATCGTCAAGCTGGTTCTCGCCTCCTCCTTTCCCTTGAACCCCCCCTTTACAGGAACCGTTTGTACCTCGTATATGCCATAATTTTTATCAGTCCATACCGACAATGTCATGCAGAGATGACTTCATTCAGAGATTACGTTTTGCAATCTGGTCTCACAGAATGAATGTTACTATACCTACATTTATGCAAACTGAGTTTTATGTGCCGCATTCTACGTTTTGCTGCAGTTTCCTGATGAAATTAACACTAGAGGTGCTTCAACAACTGTGTGTTTTATACACTTCACAAGTACAACGTCCGATTATGACTTTATAAACACTTATTTTTTGCACTATTACTCGCACACTGCTATGTTATGATATCGAAACACTTTTACTATAACGCATCATTTTAAAAACAATACATTTTAATATACATTTTAATGCTTGTATTACAGACCCTCCTATACAGTATATACACCAGTGGTGATTTGTTAGGGCCAGCAAAGCATTCTCTGCTGGTGTAACATGCCTAATAAATAAAAACATACTTATGAATTTAAAAACACGAGATGTTCTGCATGATCATGCGATTGATTTATTAAACAGTAAAGGAGGTCTGATTTTCACTTCAAGTAAATTGGTAAGGGTAAGGATGTCTGTTTTTTTCACCTCTCATTTACTTTAAGAAACATTTTTGTTAGGTTTAGGTTCACATTTTAAGTTAGGGAGGTACGTTTTACTTATTAAATCAACAATCTAAAACTCACATTAAAAACCTTGTCTGATCAGAACACTATTTCACACGCTTTTGCTTCACAAGTAAATGTTTCTTGTTTTAAGGATGTTTAGATATTCTTACTGGAAAAAAATAAATACTGATTAAGATAAGATTTTTGCAATGTAGGGTAAAGGATGTGTTCAAATCCCTAACACTAAGTATAAGCAATACTAATAGTGATATTTGCCTTAGCACACCACTGAAATTAATAACATGTGCTTTAAGTGGAAATAAATCTGTCCAGAAACCACATAATTACCCTCCACCTGAATCGCTGCCTAAATCGGAGTTCTGAGCCTTCACGCAAAATCACTCCCCTCATTCATCAACTACAGCCTCAGAGCTTCCATTTTAAGATGCACAAACCACCTTAACTCCGCTCATTCTGGAGAGACTGGTTGGCTCTGGATAGTGCAAGACAGTAATGTGTCTTTATTACTCCTCAAAGACAAGAAAAAGATGGTGGAACAGTTCTGCCGAGTCAATTTGATGGCTGCTGTGAGCAGTATTTTGAGTAGGGTTCACTTTAGCCATCATCTCGCAGAAACGCTACATTGTTGCTAGGAAGACTTGTCTTTGTAAACTGCTTTCAGTCACGACCTACCAATTCACATCATACATAACCTTGAAGAATTGCATTTCTTTCTTGCAGTAGCATGTCTGACATCTATTGTGGTTCATTTGAGTTTGGCTTCTAGCCAGACTGATTCATAGTTTCATTTTCATTCATACCATTTAGACCACTCTTTTCCTGAGAATAATCTCTTACTGTAAAGAACTTAAGTTTAAAACAAAAAAGGGGAGCACACCTAAGCCAGGTGTTTACTGTACGATTCTTTGAGAATTATAAATAATTCTTTCCATCTTTCCGTCAGACAAACATGATCACACAGGAAGTCGGCATGCTGTTTCCGAAAGTTCCGGTATCCTAGGATCAGCGACAGTGTGCCGACTCACTGACGTGCAGCATTGCCCACCAGGCTTTTTTACATCGATTTCAGTGTGTTTACATTCCCCCAGCAGCACGTTGCATCAGCAGCATGAGAGACCCGGGTTCGTATCCACATTGAAACCATAAAGTAATCAGAGGTTGCACTTTTCCCTCTAACATTCAATTTTTACCCCACTAATGATAAGGTTTAGGTTTGGGTTTTGGTTGGGGTATACAGTCTATAAAATAGGAAGAAAAGAACTCGCTTCACAATTAGCACTTGGCGACCTCTCCTGGACATAAATGGAGCTCACATGTGCCTATACGCCCTACAACAATTACCACTTTGGCCATTGGGGGCAGTGTGTTAAATTTTGGTAAGCATATACCGATTTTTGTAAAAGAAAAGTCGACCTACTAAATCCGATTTTACTGTGTGATTAGGCTGCTCTCACGGCTGATTAATTGCCTTTGCCGTGAATCGTAACTTCCGACGAAAGATCTGACAATATCAGACATTTTGAGTTTGCCCAGCCTCAACACACTCCAGACACTCTGACTTTGCACTCTTGATTTTTCTCCATGCAAAATATTGGTAACATTAGCACAAGAGCTGATTAGGTTTGTGCCATAACATTTTTATTTTCAGTGTCAAATAAGATTTAAGAATGGCAGGACTGAAATGTAATGCCAAATGCCCAGTCAGTCATGACCAAAGTTTTAAGATGTATATTATACAGTCTGACATAATAGACCGTCTTCCTTGGCTTCTGCCCAAGATCTCACTGTTTGTACAATCTGGCAAGCAACTATCGCAAAGAACATAAAACAATCAATGAATGTGTGCCAGGCTTTAAATCCTATGTTGGTTTTCATTAATCTAAAAACACCTTAAAACATGAGTGTGCTGCCTCTCGCCCATCTCACTATCCCTTCAGCTCAATGACCAAAATCATTGATGCAGTTTGGCGTAAATGGGCCCTCTGCTGGGTTCCACAGGAAGTGACCGCCAGGCTAGGTAGTTTCCTGGCTCGAACTGTGTAACAGACGGTCCGTGTTGGCTCTGACAACCAACGGATCTCCTGCAGCGGGGCAAGAACAACACTGCTCGAAATACTGACAAACTGTTGACAGAAAGCTGCTGCATATGTGAGCACAGGCCACAGTGCAGGCATTATGATAGAATAAAATGATTTAGCAGGCAGATCTGAGAAGATTGGGAAAAGGAAAATGATCGTAGCAGCTTGTAGGTAAATATCATATAATAATTAGATTGGCATTTCCCCAAGAAAAAAAACAATGCTTTCAAGGCAGCAAAAGACTAGTGTTAAAACTTTAGGTCTGCTTAGGTTTAAGGCTTTGATTCGGTGTACAGTATTTATTCAGAAATGTATTCAGTCATCTGGAAGGTCCTGTGACTTGTAAACCAAAACGACCAAAACACAATTCTAAAGACTTAAAAATGTTTGTGCAAACAAACAGGATTACAAAAAAAAATAAAATCAAATAAATAAATAAATAAATAAAAACACTGTCACAAGCAGCTCCTCGCATTCATCACACCCCTAATGAAAACTTTTAGTTAGTGAACCGGACGATCAGTGCGTAGCAAATAGGGTTGCAGATTTTTTTTCATATCCTTGATTGATTTTCATTAACATTAATTAATAGAATACAACAAGAATATTGTTTCATAGACAAGCATATTGTTTCATTCACTCACAAATATACAGAAAAAGTTGTTTTTAAACAGATTTTACAAGGTAGTTGTTGGGATTTTTCATGAAACAAAAACAGAAAATTACAAAATGTTCACACACGATAACTTAAAGCAAATGCACCCGATTAAAACAAGCCCAAATACAACATGACACGATGCTTACAACTTGAGATAATGACCCCATTTACATCTGGTTTTAAGATGCGTCTCGGGTGATCCGATCACATGTGACCAGACAAGACACCTCCTTGTTTACACCTGGTCGTTTAAATGTGTCTCCTGTGTCAACTTGTGTTCTGATTTTGAGGTGATGACTCTTACTTCATGATGACATACATTAATCACTATGTCAGTGTGCCACTGCATGATAATAAACCACAAAAAAGTCATACAAGACAAAGAAAGCATAAAAAATATGGTGCCCTGTTTTTCCCAGATGCAGCTGAAATGTAATCTATGCAAACGCAACATTTCGAGCAGAACTATCCATTATTTTAGTGGAGTACCTTTGTAAAGCCGCTTGTATCCGGCAAAGTTTAAACTCTCGTTTAAGTGCAGCTGTTGATTGACAGGTGAGGGGTTGTGCTTTGGTGCTGTCTGGGAAGCATTCAGGATGGATAAGCGTTTACACCTCAAATGTGATGTGGTAACATGGATAACATGTTTTTTGTTATCGATCACAAAACATTTTGCTCCCTGTTTACACCTGTAATTAACACTGGCCACTTGTGATCGGATCAACTGAAATGCATCTTAATACCAGATGTAAATGGTGTCAGCATTCAAGGAGTGATACGACATGTTAAATGGCTAAAGAGAAATCGGCTACTCCTGGGTCCTACTGCCTCTTGGATACATGCTGTATTCCTCTTATTGAATAACCAGTAGATGCTTTAGATCTTTCCCATTACACCGGTTTAATTGCTATTCTTGATTGATTAAATTATGAATGGCAAATAATCATAGAATGATGAATCATTCACAACCCTAGTGGCAAACAAAATGAACTGGCACTTTTACACCCTCTGTAAGGCTGCGACTTAAACATGGATGCAAATTATCAGTGTTTTTTTCTCTCAACAACATGATTTCGACCAAGTGCAACTTCTATTCAGCAGTTACTTATTTTACAGAAAATACGGTAGTTGAAAATCTGTATCGATCCACCATTGCCATGACACTAAGCACATTGTTTTCAGTCGGCTGTGCAAGAGAAACAAAACGTAACGCAAAACTGTCTTAACAGTAGAAAGACAGCTAAAGATGCTAAAACAGATGCAAGAAAGAAAAGGCCAATCACAATTCAGTATGCTAATCGAGGCAAGAAAGAAGACCAATCAAAATGGCATAAAATTGAGAAGAAAGTTATATTGCTTGCAAGGCAGCATTGCTCTAAGATATACTGTACATCTACATTCATAAAAGTGTGACTTACCCTCCCTCACAAATCTGTACCCGTGCGGTGCATTGGGAGGTAGACAGTTGATCCTCCTTCTCCTCCGTTGATTCCTTTTCTATCTCTGTCAACTCAGCTTGCTGGACTTCTTTTGTTTCTGTGGGCTGAGTGGCATGTACCTACACTCGAGAGAGACACGGTCAAGTTCACCAACCCTACTCCGGATGCCCAGGGTGACAGAGATGGGGGATGTCTCATTCAACATTTTGCAGATAGCCTTAAAACTAATTAAGCTGGCTAGGCCAAATGTAACCCTAAAACAAGACAAAAAGTTTACTGTGAGCAAATTGTCACATTTGTAGGCCTAATACCTTTCATACTACTTAAACTCTGGTAAAAACGATCATCTTTCTTTGGTTGTTTGGCCAGCCCCCAACTTAATAATATCAATGTTAGCAAGCATCTCAGTCATTCAGGCAACACTGACAATTAATGCAAGAGTTGCTACATTTACCTCAGTAACCTTTTGTATTGGGGAGTCAGGTATCTCTTGTTTTATATCCAGAAATGGTGTCATTGCCGCCATGGTGTAGATGAGTGGGCCGTGTCTTTGTCTACAGTGCAAGAGGGACAGCATTTCCTTGCTTGTCAGGCCAGGAGGGTATGGATTGCTAGTGCTTGTAGACCATGAGGAATAAACTGAGTTTTGGTCTTCACTCTGGATGGATGGATTGGGCTTTATGTAGTTTAGATAGCACCAGGTAAAATGAAGGTTAGTGTTAAGAGTGGCAAATGCTGGTTCTTTGTTTTCTGTTGGAAAGATGACACTTTGCTCACCGAAACTTTCCTCCTTGCATTCAATCAAAATGTTATCATGTCCCCTTTCATTTCCCTGGTTATTATCCTCCTCTTCCTCCTCCTCTTTCACATGTTTCTGCTGTTGTTCACTCTCTGGGCTGAGCTCCTCACTGCTTGTGGTGGACAGCACGTGTTTGTTCACCCCAGCACTTTCTGATTTGGATATATTAGACATTGGTTGCTGCTCCATCGTTTCACACTTGGAAACCACTGCAAATGAACTGACACCAGAGTTGCCAGGTTCCTGAGGCCTTGCACCAAATGTTTGTGAAACTGTGGTATAAATGGAGCCAGCATTGAGTGGAAGGTGTGAATTAAGACGGACTGGAATTCTATGGGCTGGTAAAGGCATCAGCCGCCCAGGACTTAAAGTAACATCAAAATCGAGATGCTGATGGTGGCGATGAGTGAGGTATGGCTGGCTAACCCTTGTAGAAGAATTCCCAAAGTAATTTTGAATAGGGATCTCAAGCTTGAGTCCTGTAGTCACTGGAGAATAATGAGCTCTGGCAGCACATGTTGGATAAAGCAGACTTCCTTCTGTTGTGTGCTGATCTGTATGAATGAATGGGGTCAGTTGCATCACATTGTGTGGGGTATTATATGATGAAACATTCTGTGACTGCATGATCTGTTTTTCACCAAATGAGTGCACAGTATTGCTTGAAGACAAATGTTGGGAGGTCTTTGGTCTGTGGCATCTAGTAGGAGAGTTGGCGTTGAAGACCTTTGAAGGTTGGTCTTCCTCCTCAGGTTCTCTTACAGCAGAATGCCTCATTAGAAGGCATTTCCTCCTTTCTTTCCAACCAGCAGGGGTCCGATCTGGGGACAAACAACTGTAGTCAAATGACTTACTGCGAGATTCTGTGATAAAGTTAGCATGTTGAGGAACATGGGGTGCCTGCTCAGATGTAGAACGTCGCATTTCTCTGTGAGAACTTGTGGGAACTGTCAACGTATGAGTGGCCCGTGATCTCCTCGTTGGCATCACATCTGCATCAGCTTTGCAAGACTCCTCAAATGAAGCTGATCTACTGGAGGTGTGAGACAAACAACTGTCTTGACTCGGACTGTGAGGCAGGGAGAGTGACTCAAAGCTTGAGTCCCCTGAGGACTGGGCAGCTTCTGCAAGGCGGAGACGCTTCTTTTTAGGAGGTAACTTCTCAATTGGAAGCTGAGCCAAAGTTGGACTTCTTTGGGGCCATTGGAAATCATTGACTTTTTCAACGTCCTTCATTTTAAGGACAGTCGGAGGGGGTGATACTGTCATGGTGTTGGTGTTTGAATCTTCTGTGACTAGAATGTCTGGCACTTGGACATTGTCCTGGTGTACAAATTTATGGAAGTTTGGTTTTGTTGTCTGCTGCTTTGATTGTGAGTGAGGGGAAGAGTGACTGACATCATGACAGTGAGAGACATCATCTGGTCCTGGGGTTTTTAAGGTGCAATCATGTTTCTCAAATGAACTAGTATGCTGTATGACTGATATTCCTTTCAAAGCAGCTTCTGGACCATGTTCTTGACTTAATACAATGGTCCCTTTTATAGGCTTTTCGCAAGATGTTGAATACCTTGTTATTGGTGTAAAAGAAACTGATGGTAATGAAGGATCTTCAAGTTCAAGACTTTCTTCTTTTCTTCTTTTTCGAAATCCCAAAACACCAAGACGAGAAGTGAGTATTCTTTGAGGATCTTCCACTTGACAGACTGGAATTTCAGTTTGTTGAGAGAGATGAGCTGTGCAGCAGTGTTGTTTGTGTGTTTGATATCCCTCCATGTCATTACAAAATATACCACACACATCACACTCAAATGATTTTTGTTTTTGGCTGTGATCAGAGGAATGAAATGGTGAGCTGGAATGGGGTTGCTCTTCTGTAGTAATTTCAGCACCGATGGGCAATTCAATGGCAGGCTGTCGTCTTAGCATACCATGACGCCGATTCTGAACTGGTTGCTGGTCATCAAAGGATTGGCTGAGACGAAGGTTATGAGAAGTTTCAGACACATCATTAACACTTGCATCTGAAGGCATGGATTGACTTCTCAGAAGAGGAGCAGTGGATGTTGGATCAGCTGGTTGTTGGATACTGACAGAATGGTGCTGAAACTTCTCACAAGGTACACCAAGTGTGATGGAGCCACTGCTTTTTGAGCTCACATCTATATCTTTTGGACTATAAAGAAATGGCTCTTTAGAGTAGATCGGCTTCAACTCTGTGCTGTTTCTCCTGGAGAGTGAAAACTTTCTGGGTTTAACACTGTCAATCATACTGGTGTCTACTACTGCCTCATTGATGGTGATGAGTTTAGTGATGTGGTCAATGACTTGCCTTTTGGGTACAGTGAATGGAATTCTCTTCCCTTCTTGCCCTGCAGGATGGACATGCTGTTGATGAGCAGTCCTTTGCAAGTGTCCAAGGCGACCAAACTTTCCAAGGATGACCTCTGCATAGCTTTTGGCACTTGTGTTTGTTGGACTGTCCTGAGAGACTTCCATGCTCTCAGATCGAGAAAAATAGCCAGACTCTGTGCTTCCTTTGCTGCTCAGACCAAATGAGGATGATGCTTCATCAGATGATCCTAAAGGTGTATGTCTTCCTCTGCTAAGTCTCATTGCAAGTCTCTTTTTAACTGCATGGGAGTCATCTAAACCTTGTGACTGTCCCTCAGAGCACCTTTCTGCTGTATTTGGCCTTTGAATGGACATCTTTTGTTTTCCTAAGATGGAAGATGATGATGGTTGGCTTTCTTCATCTGATTCTGTAACTGGCTCCTCTGAACAACTCATACTTGGTCCCTCCCTGTCTCCAGTCAGACCAGCTTTCACCATATGAGTGTGGGATTTCATGTGCTTGTAAAGGTTACTTTTAGTCTTAAAGGAAAAGCCACAAGGTGTACAAGGGTAAGGTCTCTCTCCAGTGTGGGATCGGATGTGTTTTTGAAGCACACTGGGTTTAGCACAAGCTCGACCACAGTAGGAGCACACATACTTTCCAGGCTTTTGAGGTTTACGCTCACGCTTTTGTCTAGGCGTTCCTTCCACAGCCTTGTCCATGGAACAGGATGGTGCACCTGTAGTTCCAGATGGCATTCCACTAGACTGCCTCATGTTAGCATCAAGATATTCAGAACTACCAGATGCCCTTGATGACTTGACCCTTTCAATAGTGTCTGTTACCTGAGCAGTTTTTCTCTGTAACCGGAGACGTTTTCTCTCAATATTAAGTAGTTTAGGCTGTTGTTGATGGTGCTGCCTTGTTGTGGGTGGTGTAGCCTTGTTATGATCATGATACAGGGGTGCTGACCTTGGCTGGGAGCTTTCCAATGAAGACTCATTATGAGGCTTTTCTAAACCTGCAGATTGTTCCCCTGTGGTCAACTGGCTATGCGAGGTCTCCATAAAATGGGGAGAAAGCCGGAGTACAGTTTATTCCAGACTTTACAAATCACCAATAGACTAATTAATCTAGATTTTCATTGATTTGTATTTTATTCCATTAGTGATATATGAGTGTTGTACAAATTTGTCACAACTGAAGTACTCTGGACACATTATTGCTTGATGTGAGAAGTTTCTTTAGACAATGCTATGAATTACCACTACAACTTGTAGGTTTATTAATTACTGTAAGTTCTGCCCCATTTCTTTCCTTTTATTTGGAAATCCACATCAACCATGTTTACTTTAATGAATGCACTGCCTGGTTTTAAAGGTCATGGGTTCAGCATGTGGTTTAAGCTCCATCTGGTTCTGATGTTCATCCACTTCAGAAATTCTGTGAAATAACAGAAATAAATATAATTAATTGGAACTGTCATTTCAACGTGATTATATCAGATAGAATACAATACAAATTAAGGGTGGTGGTACCCAAAACCTCTAACTATCTTATCATATCTTATTTTGGAATACTGAAGGGGATATGTCAAATTAACTAAAAAATAAATATGAAGCAGCTTATTCCAATAATGCTGATTTACTTTCAATTAAATATTCAAATGATAAAAGTTAATAATTAAGTCATTTGAAATGGCTAAATGATAAAAGATCTTAGCTTAACATACTTCTGGAGTAACTGGTAATTAAATTGTAAGAAGTAAACAAGTTAAAATACCTTTGAGTAATTGTGTTTGTG
Organism: Xyrauchen texanus; assembly: GCF_025860055.1. Lineage (NCBI taxonomy): Eukaryota > Metazoa > Chordata > Actinopteri > Cypriniformes > Catostomidae > Xyrauchen > Xyrauchen texanus. The sequence goes on from NC_068285.1 coordinate 42,888,668, forward strand.
TGAACATGTTTATACTACATTGTGGGGACCAAATGTCCCCACAAGGATAGTAAAACCTGAGATCACCTACCTTGTGGGGCCCAGCCAGTGGTCCCCATAAAGGAAATGACTTACTAAACGATGTTTTTTTTTTTTTTGGAAAATGTAAAAATGCAAAAACGATTCTGTGAGGATTAGGTTTAGGGTTATGATTAGGGGATAAAAATGATAATTAGATCTGTATAAAATCCATAAAATGCATGGAAGTCTATGGAGTGTCTCCACAATTGTATAAAAACAAGTGGCTGTTTAGTATTCTTAACAAAAATGAATGTTTTTGAATATAAACCCTTGGACACTGCTTTCACTACAACACAGTAAGGAATTAGGCATCCCACTCACTGACCAGCTGGTATTGGCACCCACACTTTGCTTTAAGAGGCGGTTAGGTGTGGATCTACAGATCATGCTGGTATATATCCAAATCACTGCCAACTATGCATTCCAGCACAGCTTGGATGGATCCAACTCTAAGAGCTCACAAGACATCCAATAATGATGAGAATAGAACATATTGATGGGCATATTAAGAACACTGAATTTGATTATACACCATTTAGGGTAGAGAACATGATATGTGAATATTACTTTAAATTGCTATCAATTCTCAATACAATGGATTTATGATAGATTGTCAACAGTGTCATTGGAATTCTAAAAAATTTTTGAGGCGGATTTTCTTCAAAGTTGCATCACATTTGTGTGGTTTCTTTGTAAAAACCTGTGTCCTATTCACTAACTACACTCAATTTAGTTCAACCAGGTGCTAAGTGCATGATTCAGGAGTCTGGATCAAAGTGGTGGAATGATTCTGTACATTCCCAGTAAAGAAAGTCAGAACTAGAGATGTGCACGAGCAATCGAATATTCGTTCTGCAATAATGATTCAAATAGTAAAAAAACTATTCGAATTTCGCAAAGTATTGCTTTGCTGGCCATATATACAGTGAGATGCATGTGAAATCCTGAACACACAAACTAAAACTGGCAGTTATAACAGAATGCACTGGGTGGCGCTGTTGAGTGTGGACACAAGTTCATCACATTTGTTGAGCAAACGGTTCTGTCTGTACATTCAGATGGACACCAAAAAAATCAGGTTACTGTGAGAAAGCTGGGTTCCTGATTAAATGTACTGGATAAGCGGTGTACACTTTACTCTCATATATGTGCAGCTCGTTAGAAAGCAGCGTCCCCGTAGCAACGTAATCCTTGCGATGCTTCTGTAAACAACAACCATGGCATCTGAGAAAGTCTATGCTAGCTGAGGTAAGGGACATTCCATCATTTAAACTGGTGTGTATAAACGAGTATAGTTTTCGGAGCTCGTGTTCCTCAACAAAAACAAGACATGAGATACAAAATAAACATGATAACTATTATATGCCGAGTGTTTAGCTTACGTTACCTGCGTCAGTCTACTTCATTAGCGCATTTCTTTTTCTTCACTTTGCGTGAGCTTAAATGCTCTCATTCCAATCTTTTTTTTTTCATGCATTGCTTGTTTAAATATACAAAAATAAAAAAAACACAGGACATGATGTAAGCTTGTTTTGATTATAATTAGAAGCTTTTTAATCTTTATGACTAAAAATATATATATTTACAACGTCTCTCTCATTAATTACCTTCATTTAATCAAAGAAAATTTGAATATTCGTTTTTTAAGAGCTTAAATATTCGAATACCATATTATTGATGAATACCCATCCCTAATCAGAACGTGGTATTTTGCTGCATCCGCCACAACCTGGCACTCAGAACCGAGCTGCAAGATGGCAGGAATTGTGGCACGCAAAATGCATTCAGTACTAATTGAGTATGCATTTTTGCCATCTCATTTGCATAATTCCTGTAGTAACTTAGCACTTAAAGCAGACAACATGTTAAAATAAATGTCGCTTTCAGTAGGCACAGTTCATCCATTGTGTATTCCACCTTTTGTGTTTTAAAAAAGGGTATTATGATTTGAAGATTGATTTGAAGACAACCCAAACGGTGCTGCTGTGTAAATAAATATAAAGTATTCTTCGCAAGTGACAGAAGTGTATAGGACATTTTCTTATTTCTTCTTAAATCATAAAAGGTCTGAAACAAAATGTCTGACCTTTCCTCAGTTTCACCAAGATAAGATAAAACTACAACCCTGGTTTGCAGTCACTATTTGGTGTTCATCGTTCTTTAAATATATTTGGTTTGGATAAGTGGGTCGGACGGATAGTGTGGGAGACCTAAAACAGGTTGTCTGGACTTGGATGTGAGTCAAGCAAGCATTCATCTTTCTAGAACCACATGTTCTGTTATCCCACTTAAAAAAACACTAGTGACCTTTAACTCATTTTAGCTGAAACACAGCTCTACAACTGTTCCACAGTTCTGTACTCAAGCTACACATATTGCTTCTACAAAGAGAAAGATAAGTCTTCTAAAGTCTGGCTGCATTCTAAGGTGGACAGAATGTAAGGCTATTTTTCCAAGCGTGTTCTTGATTATGAGTCAGAATTAGGATTGAACTCAAAACACACAAGGAAGTCTTTTGAGGTAACCTCATAAAATCTGTGCAGGTAATCAACTCAACCATGATGGTAACCTTGACCTCAGACATTCAGTACATGTGCAAGTTAAAAGACATTGTGGCAGAAAACTTTACAAATCATAAATAATGTTTTAGTTTAATATGACAATTTTAGCCATCATGGCAACAGTATATCAAGCACATTGTCATTTAGATGTACCCAGTGTTTGCAAGTAACTATAATTTAAAAGAAACCACTGGTAGGCAAGGTGGACATCTGAGATAAATGATGAGATGAGGAGAGATGAGAACATGAAAACAAGAAAATATGCAAGTTTCACAATGTACGGTCACTGGGCACGTGTGAGCATTTTTAAATATTTTCTAACGAGTTCAATGACGAGTGTTACCAAACCACAGCACAATCCTGCCAAGCTCAGATGGTTAAAAACTGGTTATAATGCTTTGTCCACTCCGTTAAAACCACAAACACACACACAAAAAAGAAGCTTTACAGTACACATAACCAAATCTAAAATATGTTGTTTAAATACGTTTGAGAAACCTCGCCAGTTTCCCCCCTCTCTCTCACTAATGGGCACCCAGTGGTGGTTTCTATGGCAACGGCCCTAAACCATGCAATAGCAGATGAAAGCCAATCTGGAAGGCTAAAATTATCTTCAAGCATCCTCCCTGATTACAGAGTGAGCGCCTGACTAGTGAAGTTGCCCGTTCCCTCCAAAAATCCTAATAATTCTAGACAGGTGGTGATGGACATCAGGGAATAAAAAAAATAAATAATAAAAACAAATAAACAAATAAATAAATATAAATATAGAAATATATATATATATAGTATTTATTTTCATGTTCAAATACAGATAATAGAAATAAATCAAAATGACTAATTTTAGCTCAAACACAGCTCTATAACTGCTCCAAAAATCCTCATCTTTCTAGACAGGTTGTGATATTATGTGCAAGCAGCATTTATTTTCAAATACATCATGTTTAAATAAAGATAAAGTAATAGAATAAAATGAACTATAAAATAAAATAAAGAAAATAAAAAATATAATGAATATGTTTAGCCTCACAACTGTGGTCCCTTAAATAAAAACAAATGCATAAAGACAAATTTTACCTATAACATAGCATTTAGTTAATTGTTCTAGACAGGTGGTTATGGATATTTATTTTCAGATAAAATAATATAAACATGGAACTTCAAACAAATTACAATTATTACATCCTCACTTAATAAATGTGGATGGGAAGTGAAAGTAATATTGTAATTTTCAGCTCATTTATAAAAGAGAAATGCTGCATGTAGGAAAATATACAGTGTATATTCAGTGCATCCGGAAAGTATTCACAACTAAGGCTGGGATAAATTATTATTTTTTAAACGATTAATCTAGCGATTTATTTTTCCGATGCATCGAATAATCTAACGATTAATTTTTTTTTCAGTCCGATTCGATTATCGACTTGTGACAACACCGGTAATACCGGTTTCATTGGGGGTGGTGGTGTATAAAATGTAAAAAAAAAAAAAAAAACATTTGCCGGGAGTTTGATTGACTGGCGATCTGATCAATCAATCACAATACGCCATTTTTGTTCGACAAAGTAGTCAGGAGAGAGAAGATTAACGTCGGTGGATTTGAATTTGAATAATGGATTGTAGGCTACTGTACTGACATCTTTCCGTGGTTAAAACAACAGTCCTTCTGATGTAGGCTACATTCATGTTTAGCCTATTTGATGCTATAAATTAACCAAGGAAAAGATGATCGGTTCATGAAGCAGCTTTAACTGAGGCAATCTGTCACGACACATTAAAGAGCCACAAAATAGTAGGCCTAGTTATGGTTTAATTTTCTTTGAATGACCAAATTTGAAAGTTGAGACTTTATTAAATGTTACCTGCTTGGTCCTGTCTGTCAGCGCGTTGTCAGTGTCCTCTATGTATTTTTCACGACATTCATAGCTATAAGCACATTATTAATAGCTATAAGCGAAAACTTTAGGTGTTGACAACGTATTATAGCCTACTCCAACATCGAGTGCAAAGTGGGGAGTTGAAAAAAAAAACTTACGGTGCTCTGTCATCTGCTCCCGGGTGGCGCCTCTTCAGATGCTGGTGCATTGCTGTGCTGCTAGAATGGAAGGCCATCTCCATTTTGCAAAGATGACATATCACGGAATTGTTTCCTTTTAAATTAAAGAATTCCCATACTTTAGAGGAACGAGTGCATGTCGCCTTGCACTTCTGATAGTCTGAGGAGCCACTCGTGTTGCTACTACTCGTCGGCGCCGCCATCTTTGTTTTGGGTCCGACGAATCGACACGCATATTTTGCGTCTACGTATTTTTTGCGTCGACGTCATCGATGACGTCGATGCGTTGTCCCAGCCCTATTCACAACGCTTCACTTTTTCCACATTTTGTTATGTTACAGCCTTATTCCAATTAAATTCATTATTTTCCTCAAAATTCTACAAACAATACCCCATAATGACAACATGAAAGACGTTTGTTTGAAATCTTTGCAAATTTATAAAAAAAAAAAAAAAAAAAAAAAAATCACATGTACATAAGTATTCACAGCCTTCGCCATGACACTCAAAATTGAGCTCAGGGGCATCCTGTTTCCACTGATCATCCTTGAGATGTATCTACAACTTGATTGGAGTCCACCTGTGGTAAATTCAGTTGATTGGACATGATTTGGAAAGGCACACACCTGTCTATGTAAGGTCCCCACAGTTAACAGTGCATGTCAGAGCACAAACCAAGCCATGAAGTCCAAGGAATTATCTGTTGACCTCCGAGACAGGATTGTATCGAGGCACAGATCTGGGGAAGGGTACAGAAAAAGTCTGCAGCATTGAAGGTCCCAATGAGCACAGTGACCTCCATCCGTAAATGGAAGTTTGGAACCACCAGGACTCTTCCTAGAGCTGGCCGCCAGGCCAAACAGAGCGATCGGGGGAGAAGGGCCTTATTCAGGGAGGTGACCAAGAACCTGATGATCACTCTGACAGAGCTCCACCATTTCTCTGTGGAGAGAGGAGAACCTTCCAGAAAAACACCATCTCTGCAGCACTCCACCAATCAGGCCTGTATGGTAGAGTGGCCAGACTGGAAGCCACTCCTCAGTAAAAGCCTGAATGGCAAGCGTCATGTCTTGAGGAAACCAGGCACCACTCATCACCTGGCCAATACCATCCCTACAGTGAAGCAGTGCAGCATCATGCTGTGGGGATGTTTTTCAGCAGCAGGAAATGGGAGACTAGTAAGGATTGAGGGAAATTTGAATGCAGCAATGTACGGAGATGAAAACCTGCTCCAGAGCGCTCTGGACCTCAGACTGGGGTGAAGGTTCATCTTCCAACAGGACAACGACCCTAAGCACACAGCCAAGATAACAAAGGAGTGGCAACGGGACAACTCTATGAATGTCCTTGAGTGGTCCAGCCAGAGCCCAGACTTGAACCCGATTGAAAATCTCTGGAGAGATCTGAAAATGGCTGTGCACCGATGCTCCCCATTAAACCGGATGGAGCTTGAGAGAGATGCTTGTAGCATCATACACAAAAAGACTTTCAGCTGTAATTGGTGCCAAAGATGCTTCAACAAAGTATTGAGCAAAGGCTGTGAATACTTATGCACATGTGATTTTTTTTTTTTTTTTCGTTTGTTATTTTTAATACATTTGCAAAGATTTCAAACAAACTTCTTTCATGTTGTCATTATGGGGTATTGTTTGTAGAATTTTGAGGAAAATAATGAATTTAATCCATTTTGGAATAAGGCTGTAACTAGGGCTGGGCGATAAAACAATATCAATATTTATCTCGATAAATAAAACTCCACAATATCGACGACAAGCTTTTGAGTAATTTTCGATATTTAGCCTGTGTTCTACATCTAGACATGCATGTTGCTAAAAACACACTGGCGCGTGCTGAGCGAATGCTTTCAATTCCTTCCTAGGGAAGCCGAGCATCATGCTTGTGAGGTGGATTGTAAAATGGCAGCAGCGTGGGTAGTATCATTCCTCAGTCACAAGGGCATCTATGCCCCCATACTTGGATATCTGTATGTTAAGAAATATGAAAATAATTTTAATGTAATATATATATTCTGTCATTATGATTAAAAATGAACAGATCATCTTATAACATTCATATCCAACTGCACTCAATTGATAAACTATAAAATATTGTAATTTTTCATAGAAGATCCCTCAGACACCACTGCATTGGTGGTGTCTGGGCCCCCAATGCAGTTTTGTAAAGACTATTTACACTATTTAGGATTTTGTTTTCTCTTCTTTTTTTGGAAATTAAAAAAAAATTTGCAATGTGCAAATGTGATTCAATTCGATATCGAATGATACAAAAAATTATATTGTGATAATATTTTTTGCCATATCGGCCAGCCCTAGCTATAACATAACAAAATTTGGAAAAAGTGAAGCGCTGTGAATACTTTCCTGATGCACTGTAGGTGTGTCCACCTATCGGCCCCAGGACGGTCTCCTGCGTGTTATGTCTTATCGTACGCATAAAATAATACTTTGATTATTTGATTTGAGTTCCATGTTTTATTAAATTTATTTGGGTCCTGTGCCAACCGGACGCAGGTCCATTAACTACAAACTCATCGTTTTCAGATATTAGTAAGTTTTAGTCCCTATAGGTTCTCGGTTTTACCCGTTTAGTCTTATTTGGCTAAGTTCTATCATTGATTCTCAACTCACTGTTAAGCCCCAGTCAATTAAGTTCTGTTTTACAGATAATATGTCCTACTCTTAGTATTCCCATTTAATTCTACTTGGCTAAGTTCTATTATAGGTTCTCAGTTCAGCAGTTTAGCCTTTTACTTAACTAATGGGGTTCTTCTGAAGTAGCTTAGTTAAGCCAACTCTGACCATAGATTTGTAGTTAATACAAAATATACTAAAAATACAGTCCCTCAGAATGAATTAAAAAGGTACCTTTACCAGGTAATAGTAATACATTCAAACAATCCAATTAAAATAATAAATCAAACTCAAAATCATCAATGAATAATATAACTAAAGATGCATTCCATTCAAACATTTACCAAACATAAGAAATTCGAACTGTAAGTACCTGATAGAGAAAAGATACACACTTTGTCTGTGTGGGTCAATCTGGCTGCAGAGAGACCCATTATGAAAAGTGCACACTTTAATGTGTGGGAACGTCTACTACAGAGAAGCATGAACACCCAAACCATAAACAAATGGAATTTTGGGAGAGGTTAGGTTTGGAAGTCCTGGGGTCATACCGCATTAACATACAGGCAGGGATGGGGACAGGCCTCCAGAATTATTAAGCATTTGGCAAAGACCTTATAAATTTGTTACCATTACTTTTATCAACATTGGAAAGGGACCAGTATACCATTCGCACGGAGACATTTGAAATGATACCAAACATCAGATATGATATTTTGTTACATGCAGATCTTAGGTGAGTTTGAAGTGATTCTGAGCCGAAGGGGAAGGAGTAGAGGGGGGCAATATGCCTAAAATGGCCTGAGGTGAGATAGAGGTCAGATGTGAGATTTGTGTTTTATTATCCTTGCTCAGTAGGAAGTGTTACCTCAGGTGAAAATGTTCTTCGGTGTTCTCTTCAACTTGGTTCTCGCAGAGTTCTGTGACTTTTACGACATCTTGATGTCAGCCTTACATAAGTTTACATACACCTAGCCAAATACATTTAAACTTGGTTTTCACAATTCCTGACATCAAATCATAGAAAACCTTCCCTGTCTTAGGTCAGTTAGGATCACTACTTTATTTAAAGAATTAAAGAATAATAGTAGAGAGAATGATTCATTTCAGCTTTTATTTCTTTCATCACATTCCCAGTAAGTCAGATTTTTACATACACTTTGGTAGCATTGCCTTTAAATTGTCTTGGGTAGCCTTACTCAAGCTTCTCACAATAAGTTGCTGGAATTTTGGCCCATTCCTCCAGACAGAACCGGTGTAACTGAGTCAGGTTTGTAGGCCTCCTTGCTCGCACAAGCTTTTCGGATTGAGGTGAGGGCTTTGTGATGGCCACTCCAATACCTTGACTTTGTTGTCCTTAAGCCATTTTGCCACAACTTTGGAGGTATGCTTGTGGTCATTGTCCATTTGGAAAACCCATTTGTGACCAAGCTTTAACTTCCAGGCTGATGTCTTGAGATGCTGCTTCAATATATCCACATAATTTTACTTCCTCATGATGTCATCTATTTTGTGAAGTGCACCAGTCCCTCCTGTAGCAAAGCACCCCCACAACATGATCCTGCTACCCCCATGCTTCATGGTTGGGATGGTGTTCTTCAGCTTGCAAGCCTCATACATTTTTCTACAAACATAACGATGGTCATTATGGCCAAAATCAGAAGATCCAAGACCAGAGGACATTTCTTAAACATGCTGACATTTCTCTTCAAGATCTTTGTCTCCATGTGCACTTGCAAACTGTAAGTCTGGCTTTTGTATGGTGGTTTTGGAGCAGTGGCTTCTTCCTTGCTGAGCAGCCTTTCAGGTTATGTCGATATAGGACTCGTTTTACTGTGGATATAGATACTTGTCTACCTGTTTCCTCCAGCATCTTCACAAGGTCCATTGCTGTTGTTCTGGGATTAATTTGGACTTTTTGCACCAAACTACGTTCATCTCCAGGAAACAGAATGTGTCTCATTCCTGAACAGCATTATGGCTGCGTAGTCCCCTGGTGTATATTCTTGTGTACTAATGTTTGTACAGATGAACATGGTTCCTTCAGGTGTTTGGAAATTGTTCCCAAGGATGATAATATATCCACAGGTACACCCTTCAATTGACTCCAATTAGCCAATCAGAAGCTAATTCCCTAAAGGCTGTAATTGTGATATATTCAATTAAAAGTGAAACAATCTGTCTGTAAACATGCAAAAGTAGATAAATGACTTGCTAACATGAAATCTATGGAGTGATTAAAAATTTAATTTTAATGTCTTCAACCTAAGTGTATGTAAACTTCTGACTTCCAACTGTATATATACACTTTACACACACACACACACACACACACACACACATTTTAGGGCTGGGCGATAAAACATTTTACCCTTCTAAATGTATCTTTATTAATCAGAATGTTACAAGCCTTTAATAATAAAGAAATCGAAAAACTAATTGATTTCTGTTCTAGTTTTGTGAAAATTAATTAGATGTCTGGAATGGATAAGGAAAGACTAAAATTACTAGTTGGTAGACTAGTCTCTCACTTTAATGAAAATATACAAATGTTTTTAAAACGTTTTCTAAATTTTCTCTCGGGACACCCCTGAACCCAAATTCAGATTGCATAATTAATCGTGTTTTAACAGCGATCACGATTTCTGCCTCTCACGGTTAACTAAGCATGACCGTCTGCTATATTAGTGAGTAAGAAATAGCAAGCAGAAATTATAGACAGGTAAAATTGGAAATTGTTGTTCATTTCAATCTCTCATTCACTGTGTCTACAAATGATAGACCAAATCACAAGTTTTTTTGATGTTCATTGTTGTTTTCAGAAGTTTGCCACTCACCAATCACCGTTTCACTTTTGATCACGCTCTGAAATCTGCAGATTTTTACGAGTTTCATTTGTTTTGTATGTGCGCTGCTTTACTCTGCAGTGTATTACTCATGAGGCTCATAATGCTGTGTTTTCAGCGGTCTCAGAGTGCTTCTGTGCTCGATACACACAAATTCCATCTCATGCTCTGATTATGTGTTTAACACAAAACAGCTGTGCTGTAAGTTCGGATCGGTTTGTGTGCGTCACTAAAGTGCGCTGATCGGGTTATATTTAAAGCGCTCCAGATTTGCTTCAATTGCACACATGCGCATTACCATCACTGCCATTAAAACTTTATCTAAAAATTACTCAAGCGAGAAAACTCATATATTGGCAGTAGTTACTATATAATATAATTTATAGTTTTAACACCTTGTTCAACATGAGAGATGCTGATTAATGTATCTTTTATTTATTTTCTTTTAGAATTGATATCCAAGCTTTATTTCATCCTAATCATGCAGCCTTATAATTTTTGTGAATTATAACCATGATTCAAATGGAGCAAAATTATAACATTTCTGAGAATGTTCTGTCTGCAGTATTTTCATAGGCATAATAAAATATCACCATAACTTTTTATTATATAAAGCATTGCTCAATCAGTAAGAGATAAACAACACAATGCATCTAAGCTCTGCAGTCATACAGCCTCTGTTGATGCTCTAGAAACCACTCTTATGCATTTTTTGCTTTCCCTATTAATCCATTCTCTGTCTTCCCTAAACCAGATGCTTTTTGAGCAAAACATCAACTTAATCACAGCGACTTCATCTACACTGTCCGTGTCCATCTCCTGGGACTTAAATTTCCCCTCTTCCTAGAGGCAGAGCCCCGGGCCACTCTGGGCATCAAGACTCATTCATACGGTAGCAGCATAGAGGGGGACACATACGCAGTACAGTCAGTTCATTCATTCTTGCTTGCATTCTGTACTGACAGTCATTTGAAAAACACACACAAACGCTATGGGCAGCACACAGCCTCCCAGACTCATCGCCAGCCAGAACGCACTGTACGACCAGAGATATACCTCTCACAATTGATTATAATGCAACACAAGACATTCAGATAAGCTGAGCAACCTTAAAGACAAACAACTTTATAATGAATGTTACAGACAGCCTTTAAGAGCTCGGTGCAAGTGGATATATGTGAAATCTGGTAATCAAGCAGCAAAGACTAGCAATCATCAATCTGTTTTACCTGTTAGCTGCAGGTCTCCTCTCCAGCCCTGCTAATATGAGAGAGCAGTCAGGCTTTAAGCGAAGGCTGTGAGTGAGGGCGAGTGAGTCATAGAAAGAGAGAGACGGAGAGAGAGAGAGAGAGTGTGAATGTATGAATGAGCTGTCGTAGACGAGCGCAGTAACTGTGAGGCAATGGGGAGGTGTGATTCTGCTCGGTGGATGGTGGACTGACAGGTAGCAAGGTCTAATGCACTAATGTGGGGAGATTCTTGTTTTCTCACTTTGCTAATTTCTATTTTTTTCTACAACTCCAATTCCGAACAATCTGGGACAATATGGAAAATGCTAGTAAAAATAAGGAGTGATTTATAAATTCTATTTACCCAGTGCTATATTAAAAACATCTAGGTTACTGTTGTAACCCTCATTCCCTGATGGAGGGGAACAAGACATTGTGTCGATGTAATGACACTAGGGGTCTCTCTTGAGAGCCTCAGTTGCCTCAGAACTTGAGAAAAGGCCAATGAAAATTTTTCGAACAGAATTTGCATGTCCCTCCCCCAGACATACGGGTACAAATGAGGGTGCAATATGGCTGTTCATTCAGGTTTTGCACTGAGGAGCTGAGAATAAGGTTTGGCCGTTACAGTGGTTGGTACAGTGTTGTGGCAAGAGGGACACAACGTCTCAAATCAAATCACTTTATTGTCACACTACTGTGTACACAAGTGCAACAGTAGGTGAAATTCTTGTGTGCAGTTCCGAATAACATAGCAGTACCAATTACAATAAACAACATATTTACACAACACAATTTACATAACAAATGTACACACACTTACACAACACAATATACAATGTACAGTAAACAATACACACAATATAGAATACACATAAAATAAAAGTAAAAAATAAGGGTAAGGGTATATAAAATATATATAAAATTGTGGAGAATATATTTGACAGTCCAGTGTGTGATACAAGATGATGATTAATAAAGTGCAGTGCTAATTGTTGATCATGAGAGATCAAGTGTTCAAAAGTCTGATTGCTTGGGGGAAGAAGCGGTCATGTAATCAGCTGGTGCGGGTCCTGATGCTGCGATACCGCCTGCCTGATGGTAGCAGTGAGAGTAGCCCATGACTCGGGTGGCTGGAGTCTCTGATGATCCTTCAAGCTTTTTTCACACACACCGCTTGTTATAGATGTCCTGGAGGGAGGGAAGCTCACCTCCGTTGATGTTTCTGGCAGTTCGCACCACCCTTTGCAGGTCTTTGCGGTTGTGGGCGGTGCTATTGCCGTACCAGGCGGTGATGCAGCCAGTCAGGATGCTCTCTACAGTACTGGTATAGAACCGTGTGAGGATGTGCTGGTTCATTCCAAACTTCCTCAGCCGTCTCAGGAAGAAGAGGCGCTGGTGAGCCTTCTTCACAACGGCCTCAGTGTGGACGGACCATGTGAGTTCCTCAGTAATGTGGACACAGAGGAACTTGAAACTGCTGACTCTCCACCAGTGCTCCATTAATGGTGATGGGGCTGTGTTCTCTGTCTTTCCTCCTGAAGTCCACTACAAGCTCCTTGGTCTTACTGACGTTGAGGGAGAGGTTGTGCTCCTGACACCAGTGTGTCAGTGTGTGCACCTCCTCTCTGTAGGCTGTTTCATCATTGTCAGTGATCAGACCTACCACCGTCGTATTGTCATCAAACTTAATGATGGCATTGGAGCTATGTGTTGCCACACAGTCATGTGTGTATAGGGAATACAGGAGTGGGCTGAGAACACAGCCCTGCAGGGCTCCAGTGTTGAGGGTCAGTGATGACGAGGTGTTGCTGCCCATTCTAACCACCTGACGTCTGCCTGACAGGAAATCCAGGATCCAGCTGCACAGAGAGCTGTTTAAGACCAGAGCCCGGAGTTTCTCATCAAGCTTGGAGGGCACTATGGTGTTGAATGCTGAGCTGTAGTCTACAAACAGCATTCTCACATATGAGTTCCTTTTTTCCAGGTGGAAGAGAGCAGTGTGTATTGTAGATGCAATGGCATCATCAGTGGAGTGGTTGTTGCGGTAGGCAAACTGCAATGGGTCCAAAGAGGTGGGCAGAACAGAGCAGATGTTCTCCATCAGGGAACGGGGGTTACAAAAGTAACCTAGACGTTCCCCTTCTGTCACTCACTCAACATTGTGTCGATGTAGTGACACTAGGGGTTCCTATCCAATAAAGCCACGACACTGAACTGTTTTACGTGAACTGCTGATGCAGGTGCAAGCAAGCTGTTGCGTGCCGAAGGAGCAGACAGCATCAGGCTGCACGTAAATTTCCCCAACGCCCCATAAGACGTCATATAGATTGTAGGTTCCCGGCATCCGGGGGGGTTAACAAGCGACGTGAAGAGCCGCTGCCTTTTCTCTCTGTGTTTTCTCTCCATAGAGTGTTAGATGCGGCTGGGGCCATCTAATGCTATCACACGCATTGGGGAAGTTCCCGCAGAGACCACATCCTGAGGGCTGAGGGGGGACGGGGAGTTCCGGTCAAGCCCAACACTCATGGTGGCCTGGGCAAGCATTCCGGACATCTGCGCGTCGGCCTCAGACTGAGCGAGCAGACCCGAAGGTGGCAGCCCAGTCGAGTCCTCAACGTCAGACGCTGCAACACTCTCCGATGCAGCGGCGATTTTCTCATCCAGCTCGGGGGGGTCCGAAGGAGATCATCAGACTGGCCGTGAGGCGAGTCGGTCTTGTATTGGACCCGGACGGAGGCAAACAAGCATGCTGGGGGTGGGTGGTTCGTGGGGATTTATCCAGTGAAACTGCGCCCTCTGCATTCATCGCCAGCCTCAATCCTGTAGGAAGAAGGCGTGGGGGGCAGCTGAAGTGGCTTTCCCTCGGAGGAAGGAAAGCTGCGACCACAACGTTGCAATGGTCATGCTCTCGCAATGAGAACATGAACCATTCATAAACACTGCCTCAGTGTGATCGCAGCCCAGACATGTGAGGCAGTAGTGGAAACGTCAGCTTGCTGAACACACAACTGCTCGGCTCTGAAGGAAAAAAATCTAAATGAACAGCCATAATTGTGCTCTCCTTTGAACCCATATGTCTGGGGAGGGACATGCAAATTCGGTTCACCAATTTATCATTAGCCTTTTCTCAAATTCAGAGGCAACCGAGGCTCTCAAGAGAGACCCCTAGTGTCACTACACAACATCTAGTGAGTGACAGAAGGGGAACACTACAACAACCATGTGAATTTATTTAGTTTTTTTTTTTAAATATACACTCATTTCAAATTAGATTATTGGAACATGCACCAGAAGTCGGGACAGTTGAGTGTTTATGTGGTGATGGGGGCGTGGCTGAGCGACGTTTGTGGAGAGCCGAGACAGAGTGAGTACGGTAAGGATTTTGTGTTTGCGGTGAGAGCAGAGAGGGATTTAAAGGGCAAACCAGACCACCAGAGGAGACAGAGCAGTGCCTGAACTTGTGTGTGTGCGCATTTTTGTGTGGGCTGAAAAAACATTTGACTCACGCTGAAATGCATTGTAAAAATAAAGAATTACTAGAACTGTTCCCCTGGCCCCCACTTCCTCCTTGAGAAAGTGCAAGAACCTTGTCACGGTTTACCACTGTGTAATCACCATTTCTTCTAATAACGCATATTAAGCTGAATTTCCCCCATTCATCCATGCAGGTCTTCAGCTGCGCAATTGTAGGAGGATTTGATGCCGTATTGTGCACATCATAATGCACCACACATTCTCAATTGGAGACAGGTCAGGACTGCAGCAGGCCAATCTAGCATCCACCCTATTTGCTTACACAGCCATGCACTTGTAAATCCAGACAGTATGTGGTTTGATGTTGTCCTGTTGGAAAATGCAGGGACATCCCTAGAAAAGATGTCATCTGTATGACAGCATTTATTGCTCAAAGTTTTTTACATATCTCTCTGCATTAATGATGCCCTCACAGATGTGCACGTTACCCATGCCACACCCCCATACCATGACACACTTGAATTTTGACCAGACGGTGATAATGTAACAACGACGAGGGTCTGACGAGTAGAAATTTAGAACCCAAGTGCAGAACTTTATTTATCATCAAGAAAACCAAAACTATAAAGAGCAAAACAAACCAGAATTCATCAAACATCAGAAACATCAAACAATGCAAGACAAGAGACAGGGAGAATAGGAGGGCTATATATACAGTGCAAATAGGACTAATGAAACATACGATGATGAACTAAGACAAGACAAGAACAGAGAAATCAACTTCAAAATAAAAGTCACAATTCCTAGCGACCTCTATTGACCTTTAGGGGAAGGACGCATACATTACACATAACAGCTTGGATGTTCCTTCTCCTCTCTCCTCTTTGGCATGGAGAAAATAATGGCTTTTTTAAATGTATTTTTTTTACTACTCGTTGGTAGCACAAAACATGACTCCATGTTCCAACTAGACAGTGATGTCTAAGTGATCAGAGATCTTGCACATTCAGAAGTGGTTTAATAGCAGGTCAACTCAAAACCACATACTTCCCAGATTACAAGTGCATGGCTGTAAAAGCAGAAAGTGTGGGTGCTAGATTGGTCTGCCTGCAGTCCTGACTTGTCTCTAAGAATGTATAGCACATTATGAAGTGAAAAACACACCAACAAAAAGGCCCAAACCCCATATATATAAATAACAATTAAATTCACAAGGTAAATTATCAAATAATGTGTTGTTGTAGTGCTTTCAATACAGCACAGGGTGAATAGAATGAACTCTTTTTTGTTTTTATTAGCATTTTCCATACTGTCCCAACTTTTTTAGGATTAGGTTTGTATATTTTACAGTATCTGTTTCCTGTGTTTCTTGGCACCAGTGTTGAGGAAGCTACTTTATAACTGTAGTTTGCTTGAGGACCCAGATTTTATATTGGACATCAAGTGGCAACCAACACAGTACCAAAATTGTTTATCATACAACATTAAACAAATAAGTTTTAAATATCAAACAAGGACAAACAATGGCTACCTTTACAACTGGCTTTATTATACATTTAATTTCCGGAGAGTATCTGGATATTCTTTATCTGGATTTATAGAGATCTCGAATAGAGATCTGGTCACACTTATCCACTGAAAATGGAAAACGTCAATGACATATTACAACATGATCACACAGAAAGTCGACATGTTGCTGTCAAATGTAATACCCTGACATCAACCCCATTCTGCAGACTTACTGACAAGCACCAGCTCCCAGACATCTTTGCATCATGTAGAGTGACTGATACCGTGTTGCATTAGCAGCTTCAAAGACCTGGATTCTCCTCCCATTTTGAAACCAGGAAGTCATCATATTTGCGTATTTAATGAGAAGCGCGATTCTGAGGTTCCATTTTCCCTCTAAGATTAAATTTGTACTCCACTAGTGTAAAATCTGGTGCTTGTTGAGTATTAATTTGGCCTGGGGGTTGGTCAGGGATGGCCCTGTTTGTGAATCTTGGTGTGTTTAGAAAAATCAAAACAGTCTGGCCAATAGGTTACTAAGTGTCCATGATTACATAAGCACATCACAGTAAATTACCCTACTGACAAATGTATTTAAATGAGTAGCCTTGCTCCTTTTTTAGTTCCTCCCCAACACTGGCTGGCACAATATTTGGAAGGATATTGAAGGGGGGGGGAGTTCCAGGAAAATTTCATACATCAAACACACTTCCCCATTCAGCTTCTCCCATCAGCCGTAAATTAACAGGAGATGGAAAGAATCAGGCAGCAGATGGAAAATGGGGGTCCAGTTTGAGAGTCGCTCCACATGTCACTGGCCCAAACTCTCTAAAAGGTCTCAAATCCAGCTGAAATAAGACCAGGAACTTGACATCACCATAGTTTTTTTTTCCTTTCCATTCACAGAGAACGAAGCCCAGCAGATGTGTGCAAGAGAAACAAGCTGGTACGAAAATGGGGCAAACACATCTTTCCTGAAAAGACCAGTTTAGACCAGAGACTTGTAGCTCTAAATCAGCTCTGTAAAAAATCTCCACCATTGAGTCTAAGAAGATGAAACAGGAGACAATCATGTTCTGCAAGGCCTGTAGGTCAATACCAATTGTGGCCTAGTCTCATGGAGCCAGACTTTGGAGTATCAGTAGGGCAATCACAATTAGGATGTTTGGCTGATGATTAATTGTCAAACAAATAATTGCGATTATGACCATTTATTATCTGTTTTAGGGTTTTCACAATTATGGTGATTTAATGTTCTGTTTCAGGGCTTTTACGATTACGACAATTAATTGTCATACAAATATTAAGGTGCATGTGTGCGTCACACACCTTCAGAAGTCATTTGTTCATATATGTCAAATATGATTTCCTTTAAGGCTTTAAAAAAAATATTGCACAGGGGTAGAATGACATGAAAAATGATATATTAAATATTAAAATATTTCCAAATACTTAAAATATGTCTCTCTTTTTGGTCAGTTTTAACCTGGGTCCATCTTACATTTACACTTTTAGTTGTTTTTGTTGTTTTTTAACCCATCAGCCAACCTGAATAGCTATTATAATATAATAATAAAGTATATATATATTAAATATTGCAATAGCAAAATATTCCTGTCCAAAATTATTCCCTTTCACAAGCTATTTTAAGGCTCTCAGACTAAATCCATGCGGTTTTATTTGGTATGAAGGAAGACCTTTGAAATTCTGTGTTTTTAAAAATATATTTTGTTATTCTCCATGGTGATAAGAGTAAGCAGACTTCTCCTACTCTATGTCACGGTTTCACAATGACCAAGAACATCTGCAATTACGTGAACATTAAATTCAAATGAAACTGGACCACTTTGTGTTCTTTCAGGGGGAAAAGTCCACCCGGAGACCACATCCTGCCCAAGCTGGGGAGGTCAACATATGGCAAATACGTCACATGGGCTTACAAGCCACACATGGAAGTGACGTGGTGCTAGGTCCTGCCTAGTGAGGGAAGAGCTCTACAAACACAGCGACCGGGGGCAGAGGGGACTGGCCAATGAGACGCGGGTCCGCAGATATGACACAGGGGGATACCGTGATAACTGACACCTGTGGAGGACCTATTCCATTACAGAGTAATTAGTACTTGTAGTGGGTCTGGTCGGGAATTCCTCTGCCGAATTCGCGAGCCAGAGGGCTAGGGAGGAAGGACATCCAGGGAGCACGAGTTTTGTGGGCTCGCCAGGGAGTAAGAGCGCACGTGTTCGCCTCAGAGGATGGAAAAGTTGCTATGTGCAAGTGGTAAACCCGGTCATCTGTTCCATATTACTGATTTATACATGCTCGGACCTGAAAAACATGGGATGAGACCAACTCAACTTGGAGATTATAGAATCTCGCAAAGGTATTAGGTGTTGCCCAGCACGCTTCTCTGCAGATGTCTGCTAGAGAGGTGTCTTTGGCCAGTGCCCACGAGGATGCCACACTCCTTGTAGTGTGCACTCGAATCCGCAAGGGGGCGGGAACGGCCTACTGACAGGCCAATGCAATGGCATCGATGACCCAGTGGGCAAGCCTCTGTTTGGAGACAGCGTTCACTAGAAAAATCCTCGCTTATATTTTCGCGGGTGCAAACCTCTGCATAAGAGCACTTCAGAAGCGATTAATCTCAGCACAATAATAGCACATATAGTTCAAAATAGTTCCCTTAAAAAATCCCCTGAAAATTAATTCCAGAGCCAAATACTGATATTAAGTTAAAAAAAGAAAGAAAAAGAAAATAAAAGAATGCATTGAACTTAGTTTCATTTTCCTCCTTCCTTGGTTTCTATCTATTCCTCATTGTTCTATCCCCCCAAATAAGGCAGGTCAGCCATGGTTGTCAAAACAATGATAATACAAAACACAGAAAACAAGCCTCTGTGCCTCTGAGGCAGTGATAAAACAGACAGCTTTTGTCTCTTTATAGAGACTTTATAGCAGACAAGACTGTCTTGGTGTTTACTTCCCTGAATCTAAAGCTAGACAGTCATGTAGCCTACAGGTGAAACTCGAAAAATTAGAATATCGTGCAAAAGTTCATTAATTTCAGTAATTCAACTTAAAAGGTGAAACTAATATATTATATAGACTCATTACAAGCAAAGTAAGATATTTCAAGCCTTTATTTGATATAATTTTGATGATTATGGCTTACAGCTTATGAAAACCCCAAATTCAGAATCTCAGAAAATTAGAATATTACATGAAATCAATAAAAAAAAGGATTTTAAATACAGAAATGTCGGCCCTCTGAAAAGTATAATCATGCATATGTACTCAGTACTTGGTTTGGGCCCCTTTTGCATTAATTACTGCCTCAATGCGGCGTGGCATGGATGCTATCAGCCTGTGGCACTGCTGAGGTGTTATGGAAGACCAAGATGCTTCAATAGCGGCCTTCAGCTCTTCTGCATTGTTTGGTCTCATGTCTCTCATCTTTCTCTTGGCAATGCCCCATAGATTCTCTATGGGGTTCAGGTCGAGCGAGTTTGCTGGCCAATCAAGCACAGTAATACCATGGTCATTGAACCAGGTTTTGGTACTTTTGGCAGTGTGGGCAGGTGCCAAGTCCTGCTGGAAAATGAGGTCAGCATCTCCATAAAGCTTGTCTGCTGAAGGAAGCATGAAGTGCTCTAAAATGTCCCGGTAGACGGCTGCGTTGACTCTGGACTTAATAAAGCACAGTGGACCAACCACCAGCCGATGACATGGCTCCCCAAACCAACACAGACTGTGGAAACGTCACACTGGACTTCAAGCATCTTGGATTGTGTGCCTCTCCATTCTTCCTTCAGACTCTGGGACCTTGGTTTCCAAATGAGATGCAAAATTTGCTCTCATCAGAAAAGAGGACTTTGGACCACTGAGCAACAGACCAGTTCTTTTTTTCTTTAGCCCAGGTAAGACGTTTGACATTTGAAACCCATGTCCAGGACCCGTCTGTGTGTGGTGGCTCTTGATGCAGTAACTCCAGCCTCAGTCCACTCCTTGTGAAGCTCCCCCACACATTTGAATGGCCTTTTCCTGACAATCCTCTCCAGACTACGGTCATCCCTGCTGCTTGTGCACCTTTTTCTTCCACACTTTTCCCTTCCACTTAACTTTCTATTAATGTGCTTTGATACAGCACTTTGAGAACATCCAACTTCTTTTGCAATTACCTTTTGAGGCTTTCCCTCCTTGTGGAGGGTGTCAGTGATGGTTTTCTGCACAACTGTCAGGTCAGCAGTCTTCCCCATGATTGTGAATTCAACTGAACCAAACTGAGAGACCATTTAAAGGCTCAGGAACCCTTTGCAGGTGTTTAGCTGATTAGAGTGTGACACTTTGAGCCTACAATACTGAACCTTTTCACAATATTCTAATTTTCTGAGATTCTGAATTTGGGGTTTTCATAAGCTGTAAGCCATAATCATCAAAATTATATCAAATAAAGGCTTGAAATATCTTACTTTGCTTGTAATGAGTCTATATAATATATTAGTTTCACCTTTTAAGTTGAATTACTGAAATTAATGAACTTTTGCACGATATTCTAATTTTTCGAGTTTCACCTGTATATTGAACAAGCACAAATCTAGTGTTTTTAAAAGCAAAGTGAAAATATGATAAAATGTCATGCTTTCAAAAGCATTTTAAGCTAGGGATGCACCGATCTGATACCTGGATCGGTATCGGCTCTGATACTGATGGTTTTAGACGGATCGGGTATCGGTCCGACGAGCCCGATCCAAAGCAGAGCTCAAAAATGACATAAAAGAACCATTAAAATACAATTACAGTAGTTCATATGAGTCGTGCATTTTATTCAAAGCATTTGAAGATGTGCGATAGCTCAGTGAATCACAAAAGGATGTTTAATAAGTAAATATATAGTATGTACACACAGAGCAGCATGTCAGTGAATGGTGCTGCTCTGTTGACAAATACACACACACGCACGCGCACACGCACACACGCATGCGCACACGCACGCACGCACACGCAAGCCGCTAGCATTCGCTGCTCTTTTAAGTCTTTACAGCAGCACGCTGTATTATATATTTGAGCGCTACTCACGAACAACATCTCAATAGTACAGATGCTCAATAGTTCGGTTCACACTCAATATGCATTTACAACGGCACTGGAAGTGCTTTTATTTACCAGAATTTGAATGAGAAATGAATTAAACTACTGTGAACTTGCCTACAATCAGACACATACAGGACTTCCTGGAGAGTTCAGAATGTCAAAATAAAAGCCAGATGGTTTTAAAGTTAAAGGTGCATGATTGAGATATATATATTATATTATATATATATATATATATATATATATATATATATATATATATATATATATATATATATATATATATATATGTAACTATTATAATATATTATTATTGATTACAAATGATAATAATATTTAATTTGAATGGGTTCCAAAAAATAACTGTGAATGAAAAGTGAACTGATATCTTACAACTAAAGTGAACAAAAAGTCCAGATACAAGCTGAAAAAAAGAAGAAAAAAAAGCTTATTTTCTACTGATGACTTGAAGACTGGAATTACTGTTAATGTTGCTGCTCCATTTTCCAGTAGACTAGTTAATAATAAAGTGTTTCTTAATAAGCTATACATTTATATTGAAATAATGTGTAGTTAGAGTTTGTTACTGTTGTTATAATAATGTTTCTTTACATATTAAAGAGCACACACACACACACACACACACACACACACACACACACACACACACACACCACACACACACACACACACACACACAATTAGTTCCACACAATAATGTAAAGATATTATAAACTGATTATGCAAAAAAAACAACACTGGTATCGGATCGTGATCGTTCGATACTGAGATTTCTGATATCGGAATCGGAAGAGAAAAAGTGGTATCGGTGCATCCCTATTTTAAACTACACGCGGTTACAACAATGCATAAAAAGGGTGACTTTCATGCAATACCTGCCAAAAAGTGAGCCATTTACCTCATGTTTTAAAAGCTTAAGAATACTTCATACAAAATCAAACAACGACTGCGTGTGATGTCCAAAAACAAGTTGTTTTTGAGTTTGTTTGGGTGGTTTGTAACAGCTCGCCCGGGTGACCTTTTAGGAAAACTTTTTACAGGCTACTAATCACGTTACTGCAACTACTTTGAGGTCAACAGCTGATTCCCGTTGTGTTGATCAGTCAGTTAAGATCAGTCAACATGAACACACCGGCGTGCGGTTAATAGCGAGCTGGTGCAAACTTACCTACACCTGTACGATCGTTCACATAGAGACATTTGCCAAGAATATCAGCTCAAGAGTAATGACTTCATGAATTTTTTTACAGATAAAATTGAAATAATCAGAAATAAAATTGGAATTATGCAATCATCTGTCATAGCACCTCAGAAAACAGTGTCGAATAATTTCCCTCATGTGCAACTTCAATCCTTCGCTATCATATGTCATGAAGAGCTAACAAAACTTATCGAAACATCAAAAGCCACAACTTGTTTGTTAGATCCTATACCAACTAAGCTCTTAAAAGAGGTATCTCCTGTAATATCAGAACCTCTTCTTAATATCATTAACTCCTCGCTATGCTTAGGACATGTCCCAAGAAACTTTACAATGGCAATTATCAAACCGCTAATTAAGAAGCCACAACTTGATCCTGGAGAACTTGCTAATTATAGACCAATTTCAAATCTCCCGTTTATGTCAAAAATACTAGAAAAGGTAGTATCCTCCCAAATATGTTCATTTCTACAGAGAAATAGTATATATGAGGAATTTCAATCAGGATTTAGGCCTCATCACAGTACAGAGACTGCACTTATCAGAGTTACAAATGACTTGCTCTTATCATCTGATCGCGGCTGCATTTCTCTTCTAGTGCTTTTAGATCTTAGTGCTGCATTCGACCCGATAGATCACAACATTCTCTTGAATAGGCTGGAGAATTATGTTGGAATTTGTGGAGTGGCATTAGCATGGTTTAGGTCATATTTAGCAGACCGCTACCACTTTGTCTATTTAAATGAGGAATTGTCAAACCAAACAAAAGTAAAGTATGGAGTGCCACAGGGATCAGTTTTAGGGCCTCTGCTTTTCTCCATGTATATGCTTCCCTGGGAGATATTATCAGGAATCGTGGAATAAGTTTCCACTGCTATGCTGATGATACACAACTTTATATTTCTTCAAAACCTGATGAGATTTCACAATTCTCAAAATTAGCAGAGTGTATCAATGAAATAAAAGATTGGATGGCCAGAAATTTCCTTCTACTCAATTCTGACAAAACAGAGGTTCTAATTATTGGACCAAAAAACTCTAAAAATAAGCCACTAAAATATAATTTGACTCTAGATGGATGTACTGTTACATCATCTTCAACAGCAAAGAACTTAGGTGTTATATTTGACACCACTCTGTCCTTTGAAAATCAAATTACCAATGTTTGTAGAACAGCATTCTTCCACCTAAGAAATATAGCTAAATTAATGCATATGCTCTCGGTTGCTGATGCCGAAAAACTAATTCATGCGTTCATGACCTCAAGACTAGATTATTGTAATGCATTACTGGGAGGATGTCCAGCAAGATCAATAAATAAACTTCAATTGGTTCAAAATGCAGCAGCCAGAGTGCTGACGAGAACCAAGAAATATGATCATATTAGCCCCATTTTATCATCGTTACATTGGCTACCTGTTAAATTCCGTATTGATTTTAAAATTCTGTTAACTACGTACAAAGCTTTGAATGGTCTAGCTCCGCAGTACTTAAGTGATCTTCTAACACGCTATATTCCAACATGTTCATTAAGATCGCAAAATTCTGGCCTATTAATAGTTCCTAGAATATCAAAATCCACTAAAGGAGGAAGATCCTTTTCATATTTGGCTCCTAAACTATGGAATAGTCTCCCAAACACTGTTCGAGATGCAGACACACTCTCTCAGTTTAAGTCTAGACTAAAGACTCATCTATTTAGCCAGGCATACACCTAATTTATCCCACAATTAGGCTGCTTTAGTTGGGTCTGCCGGAACCAGAAACCAGAAACATTGAGCATGATCTCTATCTCTGCAATAAATTCAATGGCATCTACGCGTACATCTTTTTATTTGTTTCCCTGTCTCAACCTCGGGACTCCTATCCTGAGGTCACCAGAACCGGCTGGATCCAGCACCATTCCTGCTTCATGTTGGACTCCACTGCTACATGTCGCAGAATGATGATGACTAAATGCAGCCGGTGCCAGCCAAACATCACTTCAGTCTATTATGATGGACTTCAGAGGATGAAATTATGCCAACTCCTCGGTCTATTTATGGACTACGATCCTGAAATTAAATGCTTAGACTAACTATTGCCAACAAAAGCCTTCATCAGCCAATTAACAAGGACAATTGCATCTATGTGAACTTCTGCAATTAATCAAGATGGACTTCAAAGACTTTGGTCATTAATCTTACAGTTCAAACACAATCGATGTTTAAACACTGACCCTTAACACTAAGTTTAATAATTTTAAACCATGATTTTAACTATACATAAGTAATATTTACATTATATTCATGATGTTAGCCAGAGGGGAACTGGCCCCCACAGTGAGTCTGGTTTCTCCCAAGGTTATTTTTATCCATTAATCAACATCTTATGGAGTTTTGTGTTCCTTGCCACAGTCGCCTACAGCTTGCTCACTGGGGTTATTAATACAATTATCATTTAATTATTTATAAACACTATTAAAATTCGTATTTTATCTAAATTACACAATGATGATTAATCGACTTTATAGACATTACAGTTCTTATCATCTGTTAATGCTAATATTCTGTAAAGGTGCTTTGAAACGATGTGTGTTGTGAAAGGCGCTATACAAATAAAATTGACTTGACTTGACTTGAAGGTCATGCAATTTTTTGGGGGTAAATTTTTTTGTTTAATTCAGGGGGTCAAAATGTGTCCCGCAAAAGGACCCTAATCTAGCCCGTGGGATTATTAAAATTAATTATTTAAAATAAAGCTATCCAGCCCAGAGCAGAGAGTGATTGTTTTCTTTTTCTGTCAATATTGTTGCTTGATTCTCTACTAAATGATGTAACCTCTGGTTAAAGAGAGAAATAAATTCCATGTTCTCCCTTTTATATCACCCCTTTAGTACTTAAAGCAGCATAGTTTATTCTGGACTTCCGGTCCTTCCTGCTCCACTGTATCGTACATAGAACCGAATCATGAAATAACCATAACATCCCATCCCTAGTCAATATACTTCTTGTTCAAATGATAACATTTTTATAAATGGTTTTATAATTTTAATACATCATTTTTTTATATATATATATATACACACACACACACACACACACACACACACACACACACAGTATATAATATATTTACTAGTGCTGTCAGCGTTAACGCATTAACGCATGCGATTAATTAAAAATGTACAACGCGTACATTTTTTCTTATAGTGATTAAGGCGTGTACCGATTTTACATTTTATTCAGCTCCATATGGGTTCTGGGCACTCGTATGTGTCCAGAGGGGACATTACACTCGGTTACACACTACAAACAAACACAAAACAGTCCATGCCGGAGGAAGGACCTCTTATAAAACAAACGCTGACAAAAGTTACGTTCTTCACGTCTTTTTTAAGACAGCAGTTAACCACATGGAGGGTCTGTTGATGCTCAGCTCAAATGTAAGGTAATTTCAACTTTGTACCCATTGCCGCTGAGCTTCTGAAGCGGCAGCTAATGATCACCAGACCATTCGGATCAATTATATTTCCATGCCAGCGCTAAAAGCAGAACAAGACGTGCTTCTCATTTGGAGTTCAACGCGGCACTCGCTGCCCTGAAACAAATCATGTCAAATCGCATTCCATAACCAAAGTGAAAAGACAGCTTGATGATGATAAATATGGAGGAGGATGAGGGTTTAAGAGATTTAATGCAATGAATAGTAGCTCTATTATTCAGTCAACATCCCACTTTGTTAAATGTTTAATATTACTTGAATTGGTGCTAGTTTAGTGAATAGTCTTTCTACTGTGGAGTTCAGAACATGTTAATAAAGCATTATTGTTACATATTGTTTGTTTTATTGTGTTGTTCTTTCCAAAAAAGTAAATAAGTGCATTTAGACAGGAAATAAGTATAGAGTCAAATTTGAGCACTTTTCAAATCTGAGATTATTCGTGATTAAAATTTTTAATCTACTGACAGCACTAATATACTGCATACGCATGTATAAACAGTTTGACTCGCATACGTTACTGCTCAGTCCTATTCGGCCTTCGACCTTAAATGAGTTTGACACCCCTGGTTTAATTGGTGTGACGGGTATCTGAATGTTCGCCAAAGATATGCTGTTGCTCAGCTGTTTTGAACTTCCTTTTGGGTCTGAGCGAAGAATGAAGAAGCACTTCACTGTGAGTGTGCTGGGGTACATATTCAACATCAGAAACCTATGAAAATATACCTTACTGTAAAGTGATATGAAAGTATGAAGAATTTACTTTGAAAACATTAGAAATCTATGTACATACTGTTATTCGGTATGGTTTGTCATTGGTCTTTATTATATGATACCTGCTGTAAAGGAGCATGAAGAGCTGAGAAGTGTTTTTGCAGTGGAGTTTAGGACTGCATAAAACCAATTATTGACATCAACGTGACAAGCAAAGTGACAACACAAGTGAGTCAAGACATTACAGTCATGAATATAAACACAAAGCAGACTGTAGCACAAATTATACATATTATATTTATGCATTGTGACATAAATCATGAATTAAGTCATTTTATGTTTTGATTAATATAGATATGAAGATGTGTTTTTTATGCATTTATAACAGCAGGTTTAAAGGCTCACAATTTGGCAAGTATTGCATGAAAGTCACCCTTTTGATTCATTTAGCTATAACTGCACAGCACTTCATTTTAATGCATTTGCAATTGATTTATTAGTCATTAATGAACCCCTTCAAAAAAAAAAACCTTAACAAAGAGAATACTAATGTAAAGTGTTACCACATTACATTTTTAAAAATCTGTTTAAAACAAGCCCTTTGTGATTTGTGGTTTTTGGTTCAACTGACTGCACTCGGACACATTACTCTGGGGGCATTTACATAATATTCTTTCTTGTGTTCAAGAACAGCTAGACAAAGCACAACAGAATGGAACAGGTTTTTTTTAGAAGTTTGACTGTTTATTTACTTTCACGTCTGTACCTTAAAAAACAGCATAAGATGTGATGCAACATTCATCTGAATATGCATAGTCATAGCAGCAGGCCAAGGATAACAGCACAGTAGGACAACAGACAGGATACAGTACATCTTGAGACACTCAACCATTCCAAAAATCCAAACTGTCCTTGTCTTTGCCTGTCATGTCACATTAGACTAGAACATCAGACATTAGAGGAGTCTTTCCAGTGACCTCCAGGTGTTTCTGTCTGAAAACCCCACGCTCTGCACCAAAGAAGAAAAATCGAAACTCAATGTCACCTGCCAGACCAGAGAAAGACAATCATTCACCTAGTCTAAATCAAAGGCTACATACACACCTAGAACTATTGAATACTAGTTAGTAAGCCTGGGTAAAATCCATTTTCAGATTAATTGATCCCAATATCGATTCTTAAAATCTCAAGATTGATCTTTTACTCTATACCAAATTTCATGGTATGAGGCTAAAAATGTCAGTCATTAGCCACTGGCTGGTAAATTTTCTGATTCACTTGCCAGTGATTGAGTAGTATGGTGGTGAAGAGATCCTTTCACTGTATGTTGAGAGTGCTAATTTGGTTTGACTCGTTCTGTGTGTCCAAAGACGAGATCCACGCAATCCATGTGCCATCGAATAATTGTCAAATTTGATATCTTCTCTGTTGTTAATAAAAAAACAACACAAATAGAAAACCTAGTCTCATAGAATGAATGTTACTATAACTACATTTTTGCAAATTTAGTTGCTGCATTCTACGTTTCGCAAGTTTCCTGATGAAATGAACACTAAAGGCGCTACCACAAATGGGTGTTTTATTCACTTTCACACTGATTATGACTTTATAAACTATAAAAATAATAAAAAAAATTCATCACAGAAAAACTGCCATGTTATGATATTGAAAAACACTTTTACTCGAACTCGTAATTTGAAAAACTAAATTTTAACGCTTGTATTGCAGACGCCCCTACATTTACACACTTATTCCAATGTGATTAGTTGCGCAGTAGCTCACCTGATAGAGTCTGTGTTTTGAGACCAGTCAAGCACATGAGTTGACACGTGAGAAGAAAGTGTCGTAGAAGCTACACAAGATGGGGTGGTTGCTTCGGCAAATGTGCTTTTCGTGTTGCATTTGTTTATAGGACACTATTGGTTACTTTTAGGTGTAGGTTTAGGGTAAGGATGTCGGTTTTGTTCACCTCTTATTTGATTTTAGATCATTATTGGTTAGGTTAAGGTTAAAGTTTTAGGTTAGGGAGGTACGTTTTACTCATTAAAAACAAAATCTAACATTTAGCTTAAATCTCTCGTCTGATAACGACACCATTTCACTCGCTTTTGGTGCCCCAGCTGAACATTTCAATGGAACACTGCAACAAAATGTGTATTGAAGTACATCATTTAGTTTTGCAAATATGTTTGCACATTAGGTTATCCACGCAGAACTCATCACGTGCCCCACCAAGAGCGAACCACATTATAGTGACCACGAGGAGGTTATCCCATGTGACTCTACCCTCCCTAGCAACCGCGTCAATTTGGTTCCTCAGGAGACCTGGCTGGAGTCACTTGGGCGGCTGTGGCTAAGGTGGTAGAGCGGGTTGGCCTCTAATCGCAGGGTTGGTGGTTCGATTCCCGGCCCACATGACTCCACATGCCAAAGTGTCCTTGGGCAAGACACTGAACCCCAAGTTGCTCCCAATGGCAGGCTAGCACCTTGCATGGCAGCTCTGCCTTCATTGGTGTATGAGTGTGAGTGGGTGTATGTGTGAATGGGTGAATGAGTTCACAGTGTAAAGCGCTTTGAATACCGCTAAGGTTAAAAAAAAGCACTATATAAGTGCAAACCATTTACTCAGCATGCCCTGGATTCAAACTCACGACTCTGGGGGTGGTAGTCAACGTATTTACTCGCTGAGCTACCCAGGCCCCCAAATGTTGATCTTTTAAACTTTATATGCAAAATAAGCCAAAACACAGCACAGTGGTTTACAAACTGCAGGGAACAGCCACGATTAGCAAGGAGTGTGATGGAATCTCTGCTCAGTTCAATATTCTAATAGCCACTGATGCAAAAAAAATAAAAAACACAATTTGAGTTTTCAGTTCAATTTGGCTGGTATCAAACATTCACATGAGTGTGTCTGCCTGTGCCCTTGGGTCTCGTGATGAATGCAATGCTCCTGTTATGTTATTTATTGTATTTTCTTTTATACTTAATTGCAACTTTTGCTGAAAACCTTAAAACATAATTTACTCTGTTCTGCATTTAATTGCTGGCTCTTGAATAATTCCTTTAAAAACATGAAGCTATTTTTTTTACAAGAGAAACACTGAAGGCCTCGTTGTTTTTATTTAAATATTTAATATTTCTTAAAAAAATGTTTGGGGGGTAAAACAACAGTTTTATTGCATATTTGCTTAACAGAGCAACACCAAGTTAACATAGAACTGTTAATGAAGCTTGTTTCTACTCGTTTTGCCTTTTACTTAGCATGTGAAAAAAAAGCTAAATCATTAAAAAAATGTATGCATTTTTTTAACTGGATTTATTTTATTGTATTATTTTTTAAGGTGCTGTTTGGTTTATATTGCATTCATTGCACCCTCTTGTGGACTTAGAACATACAACTTTATTGCATTTTTGCGTAGATTAAAGCTTATGTCCTGGTTTTGTAAATCATGGAAATAAGCATTTTTTTCTTTAGAATTGTGATCTTTATTCTAAGCAAAGAAATTGTGATTCTCAATTTTTCCAGAATCATGCAACTCTATCTATCTATCTATCTATCTATCTATCTTGCATTAAAATGAGAATGAGCACAGTGAATGAGGGATTTTCTGTAAAGTGTGTGTGTTTAAGAGTGAGAGTCTGTATAAGTATGTGTATGTGCCATGTATGCACTGTAAATGGGGGTCTTTCATTTCCATGTGAGCATCCAGAAGGGCCACCTGAGGGGGTAAAAATAACTCCCCTGAGCGGGGGGCAGCAGTCACCCCAACACCCTCACACACCCTTGTCCATAAACCACACCTATATACACTAATATATAACATATGTTCACACACGCACACACACACTTTTGAATCAACGGAACTGATGGTCCTTCCAGCTATTACAAAAAAAAAAAATAAATAAATAAAATTTCCACTCCTCCAAATAGAACTGAAAATGGTAAAATACAGGAGGACATGTAGGGACCCCTGCACTTCAAACACACATATTAGCAGCTGCAACGTACCACGTGGCACAGTGTTTCTGGTAGACGTGTTGTTAACTGTAAAAACAACGCTATGTTTGCACAGTAAATAATACCATAAATGTGTGGCAAATAGTAATATACTGTAGTAGTTCATATTGGAAAAAGTGGGGTTAGAATATTATTGTGACAGCTTTTTATGACCATTTCTTTATTTATTATTTCAGTCATTAATTGCTCAACAAGGCTAACAATAGTTATCCTATCCATCAGTTAATTCAAAGGGAAGACTGGGGCTAGTTGTCACATGGGAAGTGTTCAAAAGGGCTATTTCTCAGTAACAATAAGGTTTGGACTTAAAAGTGTAAATACACCAATGTGTCAAGCAGTGTTTTTTTTTTTAAAAGTTGGTTTCAAACACCTTATTTAAAACTGTGTTAAATTGGAACAATTTTGGTAAATGTTATCCTCCAAACAAAATACCAATATCATATTTTTGTATAGCTGTTGGGAAAAAAAAAAGAGCACCCAATAAAACCAAATTAAGAGTAAATGTTAAGAGCTTTATTTAGAGTTTACCACATATTGAAGGTACATTTTAATTGAAAGGTTGAACTGTGCTCTCAGTACACAGGTATTTTAAATGTCACGTCAGGGCCCATTTCTATTGGTGCACGTGGTATGTTTTTGAAATATGATAAATGTAATTGTAATATGTTTCTGTTTAAATTTAGCTGAAAGCTTATAATGATTTGTTTAATGTCAAGTTCTATTGTGACAGCTTACCCCATAGTGTTCCAACACCAGGGCATGTTGTCACAAATGGTCAATGTGTGTTAAATAAACTTTATTTTTAATTGTGGCCAATCTAAACCAAATGGTGTCAGTTCACCCCATGAAACTTTGTTTCTGTATACTTATTTTATACTGTTGTACAAACAGGACCACAAGTATGTATCAAACCAAGATCCAGAGAGTGTAGGAGAACTCAAAGAAATTGCATCGCATGAGTCACCTTGCTTCCAGTAAAGAGCCTCGCTTGAGTTCCCTTACAGGCTAATTCCTGACTTACCAATCGGTGGACTATTACTGCTTTCAATGCAGCTTACTGGAAAAGCCCTGGTTATTTTACCAAAAGATGCTCAGTGGGTTTAAATAGTGTACAAAGTTATAGCACTGCAGCTGACATTTAGCAAGGAAATCATTAAAGTATTCTTGGAAATCAAGAAACTGTAATAAAAAAATAACATCGTAAATCATTTATAAATGGTAATTCAATTTGGCAATTGAGAAGTTGTGCTTCAGAGAGAAAGAAAAAGAGACAACACAGAATAGGAAAATGGACCACATTTTACAGACACAGACACTATTCAAAATGAGTGGGTGAGGTTTAGAAAGGAGGTTTGGATACTGACTGAAAAGATATAAAAGCACACATTCACATTTTGAGAGAAATCTAAAAGAAGTCCATGTCATCTGTCTTCACCACAACAACAAAGACCCTCACATACAGGTCATTCTGTGAAAATAGGTCACATTATTTCAAGCCCGTCATAAAGTTTGGAATTTTAAAGTAAATTCTAGTATTATCACTGACTGTATTTTGGTGTCGTAATAAAGGACACGTTAGAACTGAAAAAACACCATAAGAAATAGTTCTCTTTTAAAAGATTAAGTCAAGAGAGTCAAGTCAACTCTGTTACTTGCATTCAAAATGTCATTGTATTGTCATTTTTGACAATAGTTGAACTATTGAGTTTGACGAGGCCAACATAATGTACACACATAATGAAATAATTGTAATGACTGAGAAACAGATTTTAGTTTGAACTAAAAAGATAAATAAATAAAACAAACACATACATTCCCCTATATGCATTTGCAGTGGCATTGCATGACTGCTGAATTATGAACGCCACTGATGGGATTTCAAATGGTTCATTTAATATTCTTTTCTCTTTTTTTTTTTACATTTTCTCCCCAATTCGGAATGCCCAATTCCCAATGCGCTCCAAGTCCTCGTGGTGGCGTAGTGACTCGCCTCAATCCGGGTGGCGGAGGACGAATCTCAGTTGCCTCTATGTCTGAGGCCGTCAATCCATGCATCTTATCACATGGCTTGTTGAGCGTGCTACCGTGGAGACCTAGTGCCTGTGGAGGCTACACGCTATTCTATATATCCACGCACATCTCACCACGCACCCCACCAAGAGCGAGAACCACATTATAATGACCACGAGGAGGTTAACCCAACCAAGCAACCTGGCCAATTGGTTGCTTAGGAAGCCAGACTGGAGTCCCTCAGCACACCCTGGATTCGAACTCCAGGTGTGATAGACAGCATCTTTACTTGCTAAGCTACCCAGACCCCCACTCATTTAATATTCTTGATGCAATATAACACTTGCCAGCGCCCGTCAACCGTGTGCTTCGTACACTGAGAAAGAGACCCCACCACATACAAACACAAATATACACACTTTCTCACAGTGACGTCACTGCATAACAACACATCAAACTTGCTTCATTTCAAGTTGGCCGCGAGCTCATTTCTGAAAGTAGGATGGCAGGTGATCACAACGTTTCACTGAACAATCAGTTAGCGCTTTCCTCGTGAATATAAATGAGCCTTTCACTGTCATCTGTATGTTTTGGAGTGCATTTTGCTCACTTCAAAAGTTAAACGAAACAGCGCTACACCAGTCAATTATTAAAAACAACTTAATCATAGCAGCACGAGGGCAGAGCAGGTGCAGTAATTTGCAGACTGGTCACAACCGCACAACAGGCGCCAGGCCACATAAGGGCCAGATGATCATCATATTCCTGTTATAAATATAGTTAGAAAAATGGGTTTTTATTTCAAATATGATTTGATTACAGTGAACTGAAATGGGTTGCGGTGGCGCTTGTTACGAAGTCGCTAATTTTCTCTGCACTGTGCTGCTCTATTCAGTCATGCCTGTCAACAGATCCGCTTACTGCACTTAGCACCAAGATAATTTATCCACACTTTGCTTCATTTATTCTTATCATTATTATTATTTTACGTGGGAGTTTAGTAGCTGTTTCTGTAGATGACATGGTGTTGTTTGTTATTTTACGAAACCAGCACGTAGATTGCTCGATATAAAGTTGAAATGAAGTTCTTCATTACAGGAGCTGTCTGGTCCGCAGGTGCTGATCACTTTGGAAAATATGTCCAGGTGTTTGTCATCTCAAAATGAAAATAATGTGGAAATACTAACAAGCATGGAAGTTGTTTGTAACCTTGTCGAGGCACCGAACATAATTAAGTATTACAGAATTCAATCAAATAAATAATGACGGCTTTGGTAAGACAAGGTTTCAGATGTTTGCTCAGTTTACAGTGATTAATAAAAGTGACACAACGAGTGCATGTAATGGGAAAGTACCCGATGAGCATCACATCATATGACATAATAAGGGGATCTCACGTAGCCTGTGTTGTTTCTTTGGCTGGAAACTGAACAGATGCACAAAGAACAGGATTAAAATGACAGATATCAGTACTGAATACTCATAGACCTTTCTAAACAGAATAAAGTGAATCTCTCATTGCACACGCACTCTAACCTCCAAGTTTTAAGCTGCAGGGTCACCTTACTCACATACAGTACAGTGCAACAAAGCCCACCACTGAACATCGAGTCAGTCTGGGATTACATATAGACATCCTAAATATAGAAGAACTGTGGAGAATTCTCCAAGCAGCTTGGAACTTCCTCTCTGCCAACAACCAAGATGTGTCCAGATGTTCCAAGGAGAATTGGGGGTGTTTTAAAGGCAAATGTTGTCACACCAAATACTGATTTAGCTTTATGTTTACTGGACTTTGTATGATGTTAATTGATTCATGAAAACTATTATTGTCATTATTGTTTTAAGAAATCCTCAGTTTGAAAGTTTTTCACAAGTGCCTAAATCTTTTGCACAGTACTGTATGTCTAAAGAAATCTGTTTAATAATATAATCTTTCTATTGCTATCATAGTTATGATTATCAAATAAGGCCAATAAAACATTATACTGTATTATGTGTCATGTAAATGTAAATTTATCTTTAGACGTAATTTAGACCTATCGAGTGCATGTGCAGACTGCCAGTTGATTTCACACTCTTTTATCCTCTACAGTGTATAATGGCTTTCCAATTATCAAAATATATCAATATAATTTATTCAATGTCCCTTTGTCTCTATTAAAGGAATAGCTCACCCAAAAATGAACGTTTTCTGATAATTTGAACAGTAAAAGTAAACATTTTTAATTTAGGTAAAATGTACAGTATATATTTATATAACTAATTGCTTAATCTGAGAAATGTTTATAAGAGAGCAAGACGTAAGGGCCAAAGCCCTCCACCAACTGTAAGGGGCTGTTCACACCGAACGCTTTTGCAACCATCCATGTAAATGCTCGTTTCCCTTTGTTTTTTCGTTTATTCAGCGTCTCGTGCAGGAGCGCTGTTTTTTAGATGATGTGTCTAATTAAAAAGAACTTTAAAAGCATATTGAGACACCTGCTTTCTGTTTAACTGTATTTGTTGAGCAGTGTCTAGCCTTTTTTAGCACAACAATGTGATCGATCTGATGTAATCATATTACAGTAAGGATCAATTTTTTTTATTGATATCAGTTGCGTTTCTGAGTTCTTTATGTTTCTCTTAGCTGCATAAACGTATTAATTTGCTTTCTAACGTCACTAGCTTTAAATGTGCAACTTAGCTGGCTAACGAATGCATAAACATGACCAGCTGGATATAAACAAATGCAAATAGATGGTAATAGATGGTAACAATCATAACATTTAAACATTTGGGTAGGACTTGCGTGTATTTTTGTCATATTGTTGTAACCGCTTGAGGTTAGCTTTAATGTTAGCGTCCTCTCAGCCTTGTCGGCAAACATACTGCTGATCTCTACTAACGCAGCATCTAGTCAACAAATTAATAACTTTATAATGATATGACAACGTACTGTAGTTTAAGGTATACATACTTTTTCATTGTTGATATTTTAAATCTACATCTGAAGTGTTCCGCTCCATGCAGAGTTCAGTCTCACATGTCAAAATAAACACCACAAGGCATCAGTGAAGTGATAGTTTTTATTTCGCCTCTAGTGGGCGCTAGGGATTAGGGTATGGATTTTTGCCAATAACCGATAGTTCCAGAACTCTGTTATCGGTGCCGATTAATCGGCAAAACCTCTATATTGGTTGACCTCTACCCATCTCCCCTTGCATTTTTGTTGTTTATTAAATATTTAATATATCATCGTGCATTCAGCTACCAGTAAGAGTTTAATACTCTATATTAAAATTTATAAAAAGAACAAAAAAAACATAAATGTTTCTCCAAAGATTCCATCTAGGCCTGTATATAATCTTTGTTGCGGTGATGAATGGGAACATACAAATTGGCTAGGGCTGGGATAAACTATTATTTTTTAAACGATTAATCTAGCGATTTATTTTTTCGATGCATCGATTAATCTAACAAATCATTTTTTTTCAGTCCGATTCGATTTTGATTCGATTAATCGACTTGTGACAACACCGGTAATACCGGTTTCATCGGGGGTGGGGGTGTATAAAATGTAAAAAAAAATTATAATTGCCGGGAGTTTGATTGACTGGCGATCTGATCAATCAATCACAATACGCCATTTTTGTCCGACAAAGTAGTCAGGAGAGAGAAGATTAATGTCGGTGGATTTGAATTTGAATAATGGACTGTAGGCTACCGTACTGACATCTTTCCGTGGTTAAAACAACAGTCCTTCTGATGTAGGCTACATTCATGTTTAGCCTATTTGATGCTATAAATTAACCAAGGAAAAGATGATCGGTTCGCGAGCAGCTTTAACTGAGGCAATCTGTCACGACACATTAAAGAGCCACAAAATAGTAGGCCTATTTATGGTTTAATTTTCTTTGAATGACCAAATTTGAAAGTTGAGACTTTATTAAATGTTACCTGCTTGGTCCTGTCTGTCAGCGCGTTGTCAGTGTCCTCTATGTATTTTTCACGACATTCATAGCTATAAACGCATTATTAATAGCTATAAGCGAAAACTTTAGGTGTCGACAACGTATTATAGCCTACTCCAACATCGAGTGCAAAGTGGGGAGTTGAAAAAAAACTTACGGTGCTCTGTCATCTGCTCCCGGGTGGCGCCTCTTCAGATGCTGGTGCATTGCTGTGCTGCTAGAATGGAAGGCCATCTCCATTTTGCAAAGACGACATATCACGGAATTGTTTCCTTTTAAATTAAAGAATTCCCATACTTTAGAGGAACGAGTGCATGTCGCCTTGCACTTCGGCACCGCCATCTTTGTTTTGGGTCCGACGAATCGACGTGCATATTTTGCGTTGACGTATTTTTTGCGTCGACGTCATCGATGACATCGACGCGTTGTCCCAGCCCTAAAATTGGCCAATATTTAGAAGGAAAATTTAACAATACAATTATGAAATGTTATATACAAATAATTTTTTAAAGAGGCCCAATTATGCTTTTTGGGATTTTACCTTTCCTGTTGTGTGTACTATAGCTATTTCTGCATGTAAAAGGTCTGCAAAGTTACAAAGCACAAAGTCTATGCCAAAGGGAGTCTCTCCCACAGAAAACACTGCTCCTAAACTGCCTGAACCAGCTGGTTTGCACTTCAGCCATTACTTCCGTGATTTAGCCATGTCATTATGTAACACATCTGCATAAGCCCACCTAAGGGCTACTTGGGTTATGGCAAGGGCCTTTACATTTCTGACACATGCTCTAAACGGTTGACCAATCACAACAGACTGGGTCATCTGACCAATCAGAGCAGACTTTTTTTTTTTAAAGGGGGGCTTTAAAGAGACAGAAGCTAAAACAGAGAGTTTCAGACAGAGGGTGAAAAGAGGTGCTGCAGCAATGTACATTATGAGAAAAGTTATGTGTTTTTTGAACATTAAAGCATGTAAACCTATTCTAGTAGACAACAAAAAATAAATTATGACCCTGTAAATGTATATGGGCTCTTTAATTTTTCTTTATATAAATAAAATAAGTTCAGTATGCTTTTAATGATCTGACAGTTTCCTAAGAATGACCCAAATATACAACTAGAGAAGAAGGAATATTTGTGTCTACCTCTTTACCCCACCGTATCATACATGTTTCCCATACAGCATCCTGGACAAAATGAAGCACCAAACAGAACCTTCTGTGTCCTGAGAGCCACCTGAGAGGGAGTGGTGGCAGCGTAGTGGGCTAAAGCACATAACTGGTAATCGGAAGGTTGCTGGTTCGATCCCCACAGCCACCACCATTGTGTCCTTGAGTAAGGCACTTTACTTTTTATTCTGACTATTGGATTAGTGTTAAAGACACAGACACTGAAGGACATCTGTGATCTCCTGTTCTGTGAGATATAAAACAAAATGTAAAAACATTTAGAAAAATGAGTGCAAATCATTTTGTTTTTGAGACTGTTTAAGGTTTATGGATCTACGCACCCTGAACTAGCAGAGCGCAGTGATTCCATTTCTTTGGTTAGATTTGCGTTATAACAAAAGTCATATATTTCTGTCCTGTTTACTTCACCTTCTCAAGGAGCTTTTATTTTGACACAGAAAAGTCCATGTGTATTTGACAGATTACAATGTACTATGTTTCCTGAAATGCTGTAATTTCCTCCTTTTCTGTTATCTGTGCCACGTTTGTAGATTTGTATAAAAACTGTAGTGGTTATTAATGGTTATTAATGTTTGGAATTGCAAGAATGCTTGAACCTGCATTACACTGATTTCACAATGCACGTGAACTGATCTGAGAGCGCTGCCGTGCATGCATCACCGGTATCTGTCTTTAAATCACAGATTTTGTGGATTAAACATTGTGGGTTAGCAATGATGGAAAAGTACTCATCACCTGCATATATTAAGTGTTGCCTTTAGAGTAACTGTTGAGTATCTGGATGGGGTAAGATATTGAATAATTAGATTTATGCAATGTGGTTCATAAAATCATAAAAGTAAAGTAGGATTGGGGTGTAAAGGCAACTTTTAATGCACAGAGTTAACCACCAGAGGTAGCATTCTGACACATTCTGAACACGCTCACTGTATGATGCTTCAGATGGGGCGCTGAATTGATCGATGCTAATGGTTTTAGGCAGAATGCATTATCACTCAGCTAACATTAAACTGGAGGCAAAGCTCTGCGTTCACTAGGGCAAACATGAAACATGACTAGCACAGACGTGACCTAATGCAATGACTTTTGCTATTAGCAACAATTGAAATTGATGTGAAGGAGCTACCGATTAACACTCTAAAAACGAAACATTCTCAATCTTTCTCAAATTGCTCCAAGGCTCTGCAGTTGTTTGAATGAGATTACTTTGAATTAGAAAACATCCACACAATAAGTGAAAGAGTTTATACTTGATGATTCTGGCTTTTTGAGAGCTGAGGTTATGGAAAGGGAGGAGGTTTTTGTATTGAAATTTGTATTATGGTTCCTCCCCATGAGAGCAGCCTCGGAAAACAGATCAGTTCTGATAGCAAAGTGATGTCATGTGGAGAGAGACCAGATACATGTTCTCTCATTTCACCCACACCGAATCAAGAGACAGGCAAAGCACATTTCCAAATCCCTCCTGCCCTGAGATCTATAGCATTCATCCTATAAAATGGAGAGATGAAGAGAGTAGGGGTGGTAGGGGTTTGATATGTGTATATAAGTAATGAACACTATGATTGTTTCACTCTGGGGTTACTGAAAAATATTTCAATTTATTTATTTTTAAGATTTTAAGCAAATGTTAGACAATGAACAAAATCAATTCTGTTATTATGAAATCTAATCCCACATTGCGAGAGGGTGTGTGTGTAAATGCAAACTTTTGTCATCTTTCCTTCTGGCTAACAGCCTGTTCTGTCTGAAATAGAGAGAAATACAGAACGAAAGCTAAATATGCTTTGAAAGTTTGCAGATTAGATATTGTGAGTTTAAGCTTTCTGTACACTTGTCAGCGTTGCTCATGGTTCCAAACAGGATATGCTTCAGCACCGTGGACAGGGACAAATCTGGCAGGCCGAGGAAACAATATGTACGGAAAACCACTCATCCCTCATCACCATCAGAGAGAAAGAGCAGCTGGCTATTGTTTTAAGCAAAGGGCATTCTGAATCAAGTCCTAACGTCCTGATTAATCATCTTGTGAAGGCTCAATCACATTTACCTTTGCTTTGCAAAGTTCATGGGCAAAATAGTAATTTCAATGGGAATCTCCGTGAGATTCGCTGCATTGACTAATAGGAAGTTGCTTGGTTTGGTATTGACCTTATTGTGGCTCGTGCTTTGTACATAGAGTAAACCAGTGTGAATATTCACAATGGACATGGGAACCATTTTAGCGGTTAATTTCTTTAACTTCACTCTTCCGGAGTATAAAGTGCAATATAAAAAGAGGCTGCTTGACAAGTAGTTTTTGCTGGTTCACTCGTGCTTTACATGCACACGTGTCTTCACAATTTCGCTGTGCAAAGGTTACTGTGGCTGAGCCTTAAGAAATATAAAGTAGTCATTGGAGTAACAGCAGATACTTTATTCCAAAGCGTGCCACAAGGACAGTTTAAATGGATTAAAGAGTGGTTAAGCACCTTACCCAAGGGAACAATGTTGATAGTTCATAGATAATTCTTTGCCAAGATCGAACCAGCAAACCTCTGGTCAACATTAACCACTTGGCCATGAAGCTCTTCTTGACACATCTATGGAGCAATAAGGCAGATTAAGGAAATGATCCAGCACTCAGACCACTCTGCAAAAGCAAGATTTCCTACAGCTCATTGTGGGACTGGATCGTACAAAACAGTAGTTACACAGCTAGAATATGCTGTAAATTTACAAAAGAACATTTCACAGCAAACGTACTGAAATATAGTTTTAGAGTATTTTGCAGTAATAGTCAATGCTAGGGCTTTCATGATTATGAAATTTGGCTGACGATTAATTGTCCAACTAATAATTGTGATTATGATGATTAATTGTCTCAACACAAAGCAATTAACTTTTTTTTTTTTGGTGGAGAAAGTGAAACAAACATATTCTGCTGAATGAGAAGGACCTATCAAGACTACTACATGCCTTGACACGCCCACAACAAGTTACGCCCACTTTTAAATAACCAGTGAAATGTTGCAGTCTTGAAGCAGTTGGATGTAACATTAATTCACTGTGTTTGTTGTGTTTATTTGGAGTTGAGCAGCAACCCTTCAACAACCCCTAACCCTAAACCTAACCATGAAGATTAAAAATTATAAGTTGAAAAAATTATTAAATATTCCATTAATTAAAAATTCTACTGGATACAATCATACTGCCTTATCACTGGGTGGCAACAGTGAGGAGAAATGCAATGAAAATGAAGAGGAGAAAAAGCTAGCGGTGTGCTAACGGTTAACCGATTTGCTTGTGAGCTAACTGGAGAAAACAGAAAGGACAAATGTTTAATTTCTCCACTTATAATAATAATAATAATAATAATAATAATAATAATAATAATGATGATTGACAAGATTAGCTTTTTAATTAATTTATTTTTTAAGTCAAGGGAGTATTTATTGAACCCCATAAAGGGTAATTCATCATTTACCCTTTAAATATTTACATATATAACCATTTATTATGCATTTTATATATTTTATGTAGTTTGCATACATAATCTGTACTGTTTACATGTTTTACATGATTTTGCTTTACCGTAATTTCCGGACTATAAGCCGCAACTTTTTTCCCATGCTTTGAACCTCGCGGCTTATACAATGACGCGGCTAATATATTGATTTTTCCCGCTTTCAAATTTTATTAAGAAAAAATTAAAAAAACATTCTGTGACGTGCTCAGTTTTTTGGCGGCGTGAAGCTTTCATTAGACCAATGAAATTGCCGAACGGGTTAAGGTCAAAACAACTTTTTTTGTTTACTGTTTAGATTAAATCGAGCGCGCTCAAACTTCCCATCATTCTGATTACAGTAGTAATTTTGTCACCCTCACCATGGCAAAGACATGGAGAAACGCATATGATGCTGCTTTCAAGTTGAAGGCGATTGATCTGGCTGCTGCATGGGAGCTTGGTCTTAATGAGTCGATGATAAGACGCTGGAAACAGCAGCATGAGGAATTGACTCTGTGCAAAAAGACAACTAAATCTGAGGCTATTCAACTCCGACACCGAAGGAGATGACTTCAGTGGTTTCATGTGCACAAAAGGAGGAAGATAGTGACCAATGACTTTCTTGGTAGGCTACTGTTTACTGCAAATGTTTTATTACAAGCCGTGTGTGGCAGCGGGGGCGTGGTCAAGCGCCCATCCGGGAGAGAAAAGCTGTAAGGGCGCTTACACCTGCGCTTAAATTATGTCTAACACCGGTGTCTAATTTCAAGTGCCCTGCTTCACGTGTCCTTCTTGGGAAAACTGTCACACGGGCACCTGTGTGACAGTTTTCAGCAGGGCACTTGACGTTCCAGGTAAGGCTTTTAATGGCCACAGCAATGTTTACAATCAATTTTATAAAGTTTCTCAATTCTTTTATGCGCCAACACTAGACTGACGTGTGTCACTTTCTCAGCTCTGTGGCTGCTGCCTTTTTATGCCGCTCTCCTCATGCT
Organism: Xyrauchen texanus; assembly: GCF_025860055.1. Lineage (NCBI taxonomy): Eukaryota > Metazoa > Chordata > Actinopteri > Cypriniformes > Catostomidae > Xyrauchen > Xyrauchen texanus. The sequence goes on from NC_068285.1 coordinate 42,931,220, forward strand.
TACTGAAATTAGACACCGGTGTTAGACATAATTTAGCTCAGGTGTAAGCGCTCTTACCGCTTATCTCTCCCGGACGGGCGCTTGACTATGCCCCCGCTGCCACACCGTGTTTTGTTAAAGCCTATTTATTTTTGTTACAAGCCGTGTTTCGTTAAAGCCTGAGTAAAGTTAATTTGTTTCAATGTACCAGTAGGCACCTGCGGCTTATAGACAGGTGCGGCTTATTTATGTTCAAAATAATATTTTATTTAAAAATCAGTGGGTGCGGCTTATATTCAGGTGCACTCAATAGTCCGGAAATTACGGTAAGTTATTTAGCTGGCAGTGTAAATTTTACTGGCCCTTTAAGAGGAGCGGCAGCTCAGCAGGTGGGGCATACAGGTGTTTGGAATTTAGAGTATAATTAGGAGAGTGCAGTTGTATCCATGCATGTGTGATTTGTGCTTTGATGATTCCTGCTTGCATCAGCCACAACATTAAAACCAGCAGCCTTATATTGTATATAGTTCCCCCTTGTGCTCCGGAAATAGCTCTGACCCATTGAGGCATGGGCTTCACTAGACCTTTGAAGGTTTCATGTGGTATCTGGCACAAAGACATTAGCAGCAGATCCTTCAAGTCCAAGTAGAGTCACTAAAGAAGCCAAAACAGCTTGGTTCAGACCTCCTGTAAAAGTGCTAAATTAGTCAACACAATCTGTGTGGTTGGTTAAGGTCAGGTTCATTTCTAGCCTAGACCTAACTAATGGCTATTGGCAAATGCCTTCCTCACTGGCTTGGAAAGGGCTGCATTCAGCAATATGTAGGGACATTGACAGTCCTGGATTCTGCTGTTCAGAGTGCAAGGACCGTCTGCCACATTGCAGCACCTTATGGATAATGCGCACTATCCCTACTGGAAGCATACAGATGTTTTCCAGGATGATGTGGTCGGCCACTCGAGAGCTGAGGTGAGATCTGTACATTACTAAGGACTGATTGTGCCACAGGAGAAGGAACATAAGTACTTATCATGTACAGTGTTATTACCAACAAGTGAAAAAAGCACCAGTGTGCATTATTTATCACATCACAATATGAGACGCACTGGGGTAGCAATAGGTCATTTTTTGGAAAAACTAAATTTGTTTTAAAACATTTTTTTTTTTTTTTACTTTTGGGGGTTTTCTATTTTTTATTAAAAAAAATGTATAAACAATGTCTCAGCTTTAAAATGATGTCAATGTTATCATAAAATTCAATAAACAGATGTTTTGTTTTTAAAATGCAGTGTGTCAAATCACTTCACAATGTAAAAAAAAAAAAGAGCACTGCCTTTAGCATCTGTCCGATCAGCACTCCTCATTTACCTCAGTGAAGTTATCCAATGTCCATATTTAGCTTGAAAAAATGAACCCTAGAGAAAAGAATTTGGCAAAAATATATATATTCCATTACTGTCACAAATGCAACAACAGATGTGGAGTAGATACAACTCACAGCAGAGTATTTTAGTCAGTGGAAGTGCATGGATGTGCAATTTCTTCGTGGATGAACCAAATCCATCAATAGCTTAAAGATGTGTGCACAGGTGAAATCACTGATTATTGATATAAGGAACAAAACAGGTTTTAAAATTGAGGTTTAACTTTTTTAATACTAAATGACTTTGAAATTAATATATTTGTAAATAAAGTCTCAGCTAATGAACCACGTAAATAAACAGGTTTTTAAAAATAAAAAGTAAGGTTTTTGTACTTTTTGACAATTAGGGCTTTTGAATAAATGTGTTAATTATAAACAATAATGCATCCAAAATATCTATGCAATTAATCATAACCCTGACCTAATCAAATGCAAATTCCATAATATGACATATTTCCACAATCAGAATAATTCAAACTTGTAATATACCACAGGAACCTTGCCAAACACACTCACCAATAAAATGGCTGACATTTCATATTTTTTTAAATATTGGCATTGGCCGAACATTTTTCCAACTAGGATGATTAGTTTAACAAGTCAAGACGCTGCAAAAGTTAACACATGGACATGGCTGGGGAGCTCTGTAGCGCCACCTTTTGACAAAAGTGGTGGGGTCAGTTTCTTCTATGGTCACCAGACTTGCTACATATAGTTCTCATCAAGCCAGACAACTTTCAAAATTACAGTCATTAGCTCCACCCCACAGGAAGTTGCCATTTTGGATTGAATGTGAATTGTTTTAATATTGCAGGCCCTGAACTTTTGAATACTCCTCCTAGGGGATTCATGTGATTGTCACCAAATTTAGGCAACATTATGCCAAGACACTGTTGATACTAAATTGTAAACGGATTTTTGATATATTGAACAGTGTTGCCATGGTGCAGCAATACATTAAGGGCAAAAATGGGAAAAAGGAAGTGTCTCATATCTTCTGTGTGCATTGTTTTATTGAGATAAAAATTGATCTGTATGTTTGGCCATGGGGGCTGATCGCATGGATGTGGCTATTGTGGATCATGGTCACAGTGCCACCAACCGGCAGCAGGAAGTGTGGCACTTACAACAGACTTTGAAATAATCCTTTTACATTTACCCAAATCGCCATCAAAACTGATTAAAATTGTTGAAGTTATTCCAGATATGTTAAATAGTGTTGCCATGGCAACACATTAAATATTATTATTTTCTTTGTATATTCTGGCACTTGTCTTGATTAACCCTTCTATTTTCTTTGTTTATGTTTTACTTTAAAGGTATTGGGGGTCCATTTTTAACCCAACAAACTAACAGTGTGATAGTACCAAAATTAGGATTTCATTATATAATATTATATCACTTTCTTAAATTGTTTAAAAACTGCTGCTTTTTTTTTGTTGTTGCCTGATTTACCTCACAATTACAAAACTGTACAATTAATTTGCATATAAAATAAGTTAAATTATGTTAAATTCACTTCAGTGAACATCTATATTATATATGGAAATTATGCCATTTGTTAGGGGCAGATTGCTGCTATCTCATGGTAAGAAAAAAAAACTTTTTAAGTACAATTAAGTGAAATTACAACATATAACAAGCAGGTGGCTGCATAGGACCATTTAAATGTCTGGTTGTGGCAAACTGATTTTTTAATCTTACCATTACTCTTACCTAAGTAATGCATTTGGATGTATATCTAGTAATATATTTATATATTTTAGTTATGTATATTTAGTATATTTAACACATATAGTTCTCATCAAGCTGAACAACTTTCATACTCACAGTCATAGCTTCAACCAACAGGAAGTTGGCCATTTTGGATTTTCTGAAAATCGAACGCTCTGAACTTTTAAATACTCCTAGGGCATTCATGTGACCAAGCACCAAATTTGTGCAATATCATGCAAAGACAATGTAGATGCTAAATTGCAAACAGATTTTTGATAATTTGAATAGTTTCGCCATGGCAAAACAATAAACGTATGCCGAAAAATTGGAAAAAGGAAGTGCCTTATATCTTGTGAGCATTGTGTGATTTTGATGAAAATTCAGCTGCATGTTTGGTAATGGGGGCTGATCACATTGATTATGGGTCACAGTCATAGTGCCTCCAATTGGCAGCAGAAAGTATGGCACTTTTAACCGACTTTGAAATAGCCCTCTTGTGTTTAAATTAATTGCTTCAAACTTCTTTAATGTAAAATTGTACAGGAATTTTTGATAATTAAATGTTGTTGCCATGGCAACGCATACATTGTTATTATACCTTTCTTCCTATATTTGGGTGTTTTTGAGGCACTTGGCATGCTTAAAATGTCATTACATTTTGCACACACATTAGAGTCGTTGGCCATTAGGACTGGGCAAAAGTTCACCCCCTTAAAAATAGGCATATAAGGCGGCCTTTGTACCACCCCTATTTTCAACTACAGTCACCAAACTTGGTACATATATAGTTCTCACCAAGCCAGGCAACTTTCATAATTATAGTCATTAGCTCTGCCGAGCAGGATGTCGGCTATTTTGGATTTCCTGAAAATCGCAAGCTCTAAACTTTTAAATACTCCTCCCAGGGTCATTCATGTGACTGGCACCAAATTTGTGTAACACCATGCCAAGACATTGTAGATGCTAAATTGCGAACTGATTTTTGATATTTTGAACGGTGTCGCCATAGCAAAGCAATACATTTATGGTGAAAAATGGGAAACAGGAAGTTCCTTATATCTTCTGTGTGCATTGTATGATTTTTCTGAAAATTCAGCTGTATGTTTGGTAATGGGGGCTGATCACACTTACGTAATATATTATCAAGACACTGCTGATGTAAATTTGTAAAGGGATATTTGATATCTTAAATACTGTTGTAATGGCAATGTATTGTTTTTTTTTCACCTTTCTTCCTATATTTGGGTGTTTTTAAAACACTTGGCATGCTTAACATTTCTTGAAATTTTGCAAACACATCAGAGTTGTTGGCCATTAGGTCTGGTCAAAAGTTCATGCATGGGCATGTGTGTGTGTTTGTGTGTAAGACTGCCTCTGTAGCAAACAAAACAAACAACCGCCATTCGCCACTAAGTGGCGGTGACGTCACCATGACGCTTGTGCAGGCTATGTGCACGTTTAGGCCACGTGACGTGTCGAACGCCCGCTGGCAGGAGGTCACAGGACAGATCCAACCGGTGACACAGGTCGAATGACGGAGATGACTGGCTGATGTACCACCTGTGCCCCCTACTGTGCCAACTTGCAGTGCTTTAGCCACCCTGCGCTCTGCTCGTTGTTGTGAGCGTCGCTCCTCTGCCCTCCGTTGTTGTTGGAGGGCGACTGCCTCCAACTGGCCAGCAGCATCCTTCACAAGCCTCCTCCAAAGAGGCCGATCTTGACACTGCTGGTACCAGTCATCGGCAAGTCCACTCAGCTACACATCCCCCTGTACCACATCACTCCATCTCTTCTCCAGCCCGTGCTGCGCCCGCTTAGCCCCCTCTATCCGGCCGAACAAAAACTGTTTAGGCATGCGGTGGCCGGGCATGCGGGCTACATGACCCAGCCAACGCAACCTTGCCTGCCGGAGGAGCTCACCGATGGGACTTTGTCCACATCTTTCAAAGACTTGTGAGCTCCTCACACAATCCAGCCTGGTTAAACCCAGCATGGATCTTAGTATGTTTAGTCTTGGGGCTAATCACATGGATTTTACTGTTTTGGGTCACGGTCATAGCACCAACACCTGGCAGCAGAAAGTGTGGCTCTTACTACAGACTTTAAAATTGTCCTCTTACATTTACCCAAATTGCTTCAAAATGGTTTAGAATAATGTGAAATGCCAAATGCATGTGTCCACCTTGCATTGTTTTCTGAAAGCCACTGGGTGAAAATGGACCAGTTGTGCTTTGGTCCGTCATCGCTGCTTGAAGCTATATTTTCTATATACTAAGTATATATAAAAGTTATATACTTCTTCCTTTTGCTAATGTTTTAACAATTTCTTTATGTTTCAATGAATTACTTAAATGAGATAGCTAAACAGAACCAGGAAAAGCTGCTATCTACCATGTAGATTGCACAAAAATCATATTTTAAAAAATGATTTAGTTTTTTAATTAATTATTTTTTTTGTTTTGACAGGTTGAAGTTTTATGACATTTGACATTTTGGTATGATATTTTGAGTAAATTAATAATGCTGAATAAAATTTGACCCCAGAATTGAGGTTTCAAGACACGTCTACTATGGACAGATTGATGTATAGGTTTTATTATAATCTTTATTTAATGCTTTACACGTCTGCCAAAATAATGTAATATATTTGAAATATTTTTTTCTAATCATTCATTCTTCAGAGTCAGTTCTTTTCAGCGAATAGGCCAAATTGGTATAATGATCCGAATTGATTCACACATACACTCATTTCATTTGGAGCAATTTTTCACTCAGAAAACAGTAACTGGATACTTAAGAACACATAGAACAAACAACACTGGATGACATGGATATTTAACTACAACCAACAGAAGAAAAAGGATACATTTTTGAGAAGTAACTTTGTACATGAGCTAGACGGATGTCTTTGACCACTGTGATGCATGTTGCCGAGTTCTTTTGCATCTCTTATAGGAGCGCTGCATTTTTAATCTGCTGTGCCAAGTTGAAAAGAATTTAAACTGTTAAAAACGTGTCTCAAGACACGTCTGTTCCATACGTTGCATTGTGTTTAGCTTTTTTAGCGCAAGAACGTGTTTGGTGTGAACGGCTTCTCTTTTCAGTCTTTTAGAAATAATTTAGCCTGCAATTACATGGATGCTACACGTAAAAATATTGAAATAAACAAACAAAAAGCGTCTCTCAAAATCATCAGAATTGAACACCTTGGTGTTGTTTTTGGCAAAATTGTTTCCCTGGGGACCATACCCATGGGTCTCCCTAGACAATAAGGGTAAGCCTACACTTCTTTACTTGGTCAGGTTTTTGTGCATACCCTGAGATGAAATACTACTGGTGCCCATGATTTTATTGGGGTCATGACATAACCTCTTTTATAATTGTATTATCTTCCCTGATGTCCACATATAATGTTAGTAAAGTTTTCTGCACAAACAAATAGTCAGAATTTAGTAATACTTTATCATTTTCCAACCTGTCTCTGGCACTCTGTCTGAAACGCATGTTTTAAGCTCTCTGGCCCTTTAAGATTTTAAATGTAAATGGCCACTGTTATGATTGGCTAACATTGTGCAGTCCCTCCAATACAGCCATATTTGAAACTGAATCATAAGAAAATGAACAAGCTCCACAACATTATAAAACTACATTTCAGGGTTTACACATAACGTACACCCAATACATTGCATCCAAATACATTAAGCACAGCGGCACCTTAACTAAAACAAAATATACAAATAATATTAAACTTCCAGGCAGGCCGCAAGGGGGTCTTTGGAGGCCCCTGGCACTGGCCCCACTGACTTAGTTCATAATCCAACCCTAAATTTTGGTATTGTGACAATCCTAAATGCAACCTACCTGGCCAATCATGTAATCACTCTCCAAAACTGATTGACTGTAATTTCCTCAAGCTGTAAACTAATGCGGAGTCAGCAATTAGGCCAGAGCTTCATCATGGTGTGCATCACCAAATATGAGTCATGTTGTCATCACTCATCAATACACTTATCAAACAGCTAATGGACTAAAGCAGATTTGGCCCTTGCTTGGCTCTTGCCTGACTAGATTGGGTTTAATTCCTCCTGAACTGTGCTTGTGTATCATGTATCAAGAAATCAAACTCCATATTGGCTCTGATGACACTCCTTCAGAGTGCCATTTGGGCTCTGGGCCTATCAGTTTCACAATCAAGGCTTTATTCCTCAGGACTATAACAGCTGAGACTTTAAGTATGATTACAGAGGGATTGTCTTAAATAACCACAAAGAGAGAAGGCACTGTAAGGTAAATCTTACATTGGCAGAACACATTTAGCAAAGCGGTGAGCTGTGTTACATCTGGAGTTACGGGAAGGACAGTTAAGCATCAGGTTTGGGTTTAAGTGAATACTCCAGATTATTTGAGGTAGCCATTGAGCGATGTAAGAAAGAGCTGTATATTTAGTTACATAACCATTCAATTTACACACAACTTAAGGGTGGTATTAAAACCTGTTTCTTCTCCTTGGTATTCTCCATTTCTTTAATGTTGGACTCACTTGTACATTTAAGTGTGCCAGTCATTTATACACTTTGGCTATGACTTGGTTGGCATATTGCATGTTGATTTGAGCTAACAACTACCGGCCAACATAAAAAAAGGAGCTTAATCTTTCCTAAAGAAAAGGTTCACCCAAAAAGAAAGTTCTTTTATTGTTCACTCACTTGCATTTTGTTCCAAATCCATATGACTTTCACTCTTTCATGAAACACACAAGATGACATTTGTTTCCATATAGGCTAATCAAAGTGACTGGGGACTGGGCATTCTAAGCTCCAAAATGACAGAAAAGCTACATTTAAGTATCATAAAAGTAATCTTTTTTTTCAACGCTTTGTGTGATGAACAGACTGTTGTTCACTGAAAGTAACTGCAATGGACCACAAAACTCTCTCCTAACTGCTCTGCAATGGACCACAAAAGTCATATGAACTATGTACCATGGCACATCGATGTACTGTAAATGATGACAACATTTTTATTTTGGGGTGAACTATTCCTTTAATCATCATTCATTAGCAGTTTGGTGCTATAGACAGAAAAGTAGGCTTTGTGGGCCAAGGTCAATCTTGAGCAACATTGCACTTATGTCCTCTGGGGATGTCTCTTAAAAAAGAACGAAGAGATAGAGAGATAAATATGAGAACAGGTTTTCCTGAGAGCCATGAGAAGGCATGGCCTGTTAGACCTGAAAAACCCCACTTCTCCATGGAGAGTGAGTAGAACTGCCTTATCTGTATGTCAGCATACCAGAGACTATCAGAGAAACAAGGAAAGGTGCCTTTGTGGGTGCTGTAGTGAAGAACTGATTCCTTCACACCCCATTCCTGCCCAGTTCCTCAATAAGGCATTCAAGTTCAATGAATAAATGGATTGCATCGGATGGTCTCTGAATGAATCATGCAATATATTATTTTCATCTTTTTTTTACTCATTTATTAATTATGTGTATATTGGGTGTCACATTAATTAAGGAGATTTTACTTTTTAAAACCACAACAGGATATTGTACACCAGAGTATCACAGTCAAAAAATGATTATGTGTTACGGTAACAAGAATCATCATTGGAAACAATGGGAAAGTCCGGACGCGTTGCGGTAATGAAAACTGGGAGGTTAAATGTGCTTAAGTGTCCTGAAAATAATGTCACAATTGGAGGCAGACCGATATATCAGTTTAACCAATTAATAAAAAGTAGATAGCTGCTTTTTGGTGCTCTCATTATCTGCAAAAATCTATAGCTTTAGATAGTTGCCGATAGGGCTGCACAATTAATCGAAATAAAATCAAAATCACAATATTACCTTGTGCAATTGCTAATTATCACTGTTTTATTTTATTTATTTGTGGCAGAAGTAAAAAGGTCTGAGTTTGGTTCTTTTTAAAAGGACTCAAAGAATAGCCTGTCTTTTTATTAGCATAAGAACATGGGCAAAACATTTGCCAATTTTGTTTAAAAGGAATCACTTACTTTTTTGGTTTATCATATCGCAGTTCAAATCGCAATTGAACATTTTTCTAAATAATCTTCGTCCAAATCGCGCAGCGCTATAGTTGCTGAAAGCTTCTATTTTTTCAACAATCATGTGGGGATTCGCTGTATCTAAATCTTTCATCATTGACAGTATCCATCCATATTTTTTTCATAACTTCAATGCATTTTTTGTTATTTTGATTAGACGGTCAAGTGTTCTAAATTGAAGCCATCGAACATTCAAAGAAAATGTGCCCCACCAGCATATACATTGTTTCAGAAATGAAGTTGGAAACACAATGTAATATAAATAAAATGTAAATATATATTTACAAAACCCTAAATATATAGGCTATAATTATAGACTTAATTTGGTAAAGATTTATAGAGCATTGTAATGGAACCAGGTCTCCGTCATTTCAACGTAAGAGCCCTTTCTTTTGGGCTTGTTTACAGTTAAAAGTCCCACGTTATGCAGCAAATCTGGTTTTTCTGGTTATTATTGGGATTTTGGTTGAACAATAAACTGCATCTGGGATTTTATTCTTTTAGTACTCTTGTAGCCTCTGTATCTATGCCTGTCATAGTAATGAATCATTAAGAATAATTTTGACATTCTATAAATGGACTTAAAAGAAACTATCAGCCAATTAATCGGTTTTCAGCCTTTTCCACCACCTTAGATATTAATCTGTATCTGCGAAATCGTTCACCCTCTATTCACAATGTAAAAACTGTAATGGTTCCAAATTTAGGCCTAATGTTCTTTATGAAGAATATAATGTTTGTTTTCGTATTGATTTGGGGTTCAATATGACCAGAACCTTTTCTTTACAGGATTAGTGAGAATCGCCCAATTGTGCATAAACCAGTTCTTACAGCTATTGGCACTGTCATCAATAAAATTAGTTAACCAATATAGTTATTACAACCTGGTCTCACTTTAACTTACAGTGTTATTATATGTTTCTATGTAACAGTAATAGACAATGTCCATTATAGATTATTTATTTATTTACTTTTATTTTGCTGGAACAATATTAAGTTACACATTTGTTTATGGCTCTTGTGATCAATGATATTATTGTGTGATATGATCTTAATAGCAACATGAACGCTGCAACGCATGGTGTTATCGAAGATCTCAGCTGTAACATGAAACAATGAATTCACCCAAATACTGCATGCAATTAACATGTCCGACTCTGAAAATCTAAGCATCTCTCAAACGCAAGGAGTGGAAAAATTCCAAGCACAGTGCCAGATCACATTTCCAAAAGCTCTGGCCCCAAGTCTCAAGATACTCCGGTACACTCTTCAACCTGGAAATGTCAGCTAAGATCAGCCCCTTATAACAACTGGGCCAAAACCTGCTGGTAAAATAGCAGAGATATAGTGTATAATTGTTCCTATATTTGAGATGACCTCGGCATGAAAGTCCATGTCTCATTTTCTTTCTGGATCAGTTGTAATACTCCTATTTCACTACTGAAAAACCAAATACTGTTTAATTTTCAAGGAATATCTATTATTTGCTCATATTGTGATCATAACATGTCCTTGTTCAGGCTATGACTGGAAATGACAAAAAGATGGACTACAATTAAGGACACATTAACTTTAAAGATCAAAGGCGACGCGAACATCACGGAACGCTCCGATTCTATATTTAACAAGGCTGTTTAGGGGGCGTTCACACAATACCGGTACTGGCGAAATGCTGGACAGAGCGCAACAGAGAGAAAACTAAATGTCTAAACGGCTTGTGAGAGCGTTTTGAGAATTTGAACTTGAAAGGCCGTCTTAAAAACATAGTCTTGTGTATAACAATTAAAAACAGCACAGACGGAACGCTACAATGCGCCCTGTGTGAACGCCCCCTTATAGCTCCGTGGTTTATATTGGTAGCCTATGTTCTAGTTTTCGCAGTATGGATGAGGCGCTAGACCTATAGCAATAAAGACTCGTGTAATAATCACTGTTTTCTATAATGTAACACTCGCCGCGTGCAGCTTTCAATTCACGTGTGTCTATGCAACAAAGGCGATTAATAAACGGCGCGAGGCATTGATTGATTGATCTGCAAAACGCGGCTGTCATCAGGAAGTGACATTTCACATCTTTCCAGGATCGACAGGATCTTAATGACCCCCCGTTTAACCCAATCCCGCATTCTGCGATTATGTAAGATTATTGGTGATTTCATCTCATTGTGAAACAATGCCGGGAATACTGTGTGCCTGGATACTCCAACCGACAAATCCCTTTCACCCTTTGCCGTGTTGTAGATATCAACATTTGACTTCACGCATTTGCAGTAAATAATACGCGTTCGTCCACCATTGCATGATATATTTTAATTCTTCGCAATCTTGTGAGGCTGTAAAACCCGGTGATGCTAAGCTACACTAACGATAAACGATAGAAAAGCCTCTTTTTCACGACATCGTCCGATGATGTCATTTTACTTCAGTTACGCTATATTTACGTTTACTCCCGTTAACACACAGCGGCTGATCTTGCGCGTTAAAATGGCTTTCAACGAGAGGACAGATTGGAAACACATGACTATCAGTTAAGTAGTAAACATATTTTGTGCCCCCCTTTAAACCACTGACAATGCAACATTTACCCACCCTGTGATTGGCACTCAGTGTGATGCACTGTTTAAGCACTGAGCTTTAAATTTGAAATAACTGCAAGCATCTGGCAAATATGTCCTTATTTAAAGGGGTTTTACACAACGCATTTCACTTCATTGTAAGGAGGATCTGGCATATATGTCATTATTTAAAGGCTATTTTACGCACAAAGCACCAGTATCAGTATCACTACGTACAGTCGTGAACTGCTCGTGCGATATCAGAAAAGACCTTTACCTGACGGCTTGGCTGTTGCTTCCCCATCTATTATTCCACGATGAAACGGACACCCGATTACCTAGTGGCATTTAGGTCCAGAGACGCAGGTTTGTCGGATGGTGGTACACATGCCTCTCCTCGCGTTGGCCCAAGCTGAACTGCAATCGCGCGCAGAACACGCTGCCTCGATGAGCGCAAGCGCCGCGCGCACCACGCTATCCCGCACGAGACCATTGAGCGGCCCGCGCCACGCCTCCTTCAGTGAACTCTCATCAATGGCAGTGCAGCAGCACGCTTGTCATGGAAAATCCGTTTGTTACACAGTAAGGTTTCAACAGTGTGCATGCCTACAGAGACCCCAGGAAAAGTAGGACACATGAGTCACACTTAAAGGAGCAATATGTAATATTGACATCAAGAGTTTAATATGGGTACTGCAGCCCAAATTCAAAATATTGTAGAGAATTGTCTCCCCCGCCCGTTCCTCCACAGACTCGAAGCTCACGCGGGTTGCCAGGTTGAGGACACGCAACAGGAATGAGTAAACTGACAATGGCAAGTGAAGTGCCTTACACTGTAAGTTGATCAGCTAATGTATACGTTTATTGTTTGCTAATTATAAATCAGCTCATTTGAATTTTCTTATAACTCTGTCAATGTTAGCTTGATGTATTGCTGGCTTCAATGGCTGAAGACTGCTTTGTTTGCCCGCTAACTTGTTTCAAATCTGGCAACCCAGGAAGTGGGCGGGATCATACGGGCTTAAACACAAACAGAAATTCCGGCCCAGAACAGACATTTCAAAGTAGAATATACTGGCTGTAGCATTGTTTTCGGAAAAGTCAGTATTTCAATTTTGCATGTTTCCTAAATCACTGATAAAATATTATGATATTTTTACACTTTATGTAAAATGTATGAATGTCACAATATCACATCAACAGTCATAGCAAACAAAAGAATAACTTTCCTTAGAACTAATGTTATGTTTGAACCATTTTTATAATGACTTAAGACCAAACAGTGGATATGAAATCAGTTCCCCTCATGTTTGAACAGGTGTCCTAGAGTAAGCACATGTACACACACACACACATATAAGAAAGTCATTAATAATTAACTGAATGCATAATAAGGGTGTCTAAGCCATAATGTACAGTTTATTTAATGTGGAAACTAATGCAATTAATGCTCATATATCAAGTTTAACTGATTCTTGAGATAAGGGACAAAACATGTCTTACATACAAAAGTAATCTTTATTTAAAAAAAATCAATAACAATTAAATCATAACTATTAAAATGCTGGAAAAGTTTAATCTAAAGGAAATGTGTATACTCAGGTCATTTTTTACTTATATATTTTAAGTTTTATTTTTAAATGACACATACTTGGAAGCACATGTAACTTAACCTGTCCTCAGTAAGAGGTCACAATGTTAAACTGCTAAACAAAGTGTTAAAAAATGCAATTCATAAATATAAATATCAAATGAAAAGTAGGGATCTGTAAGACATCAAACAATACATTTTTATACAATAAAATTATACAAACAGTATATTTTTATACAATAAAATTATACAAACAGTATATTTTTATACAATAAAATTATACAAACAATACATTTTTTTTAAATATTTTAAAATAATAAAAAAAACTGCAACTGCATCAAAGTTGTGTCCTCAGTTTTTGAAAATGTCCTGACCAGCTTTATCTCCGAGTACCCCTTTCCCACTTCCTGCTCATGGTGGATGCAACAGTAGGACACGTGGTCCGGTATGTTTTATATTTTTCATATTTTAAACAAACCATGTCTAAGTCTCTGCAGTCACAGCTTCAACTTGTCAACTCCGTCATTCTCATTATTATAATTTCTAAGATTGTGGGATCAATTTTGGGATTTTAGTTTAGTTTATAGAGGCATCTTCAACTGAGGGGAAACAATAATGGCTCCAGTGTACAACACATGGTTAAGAATTCAAATGTTATATATAACATTTTGACAGTATTAAACAAATGATGTAAGATGCAAGTTATGAAGTGAATAAATGTCAATTTTCAGAAAGAAAAAGCATTTTTATAAAAACCTGTTCCCTTACATCATTCATTAGCTGAGACCTTTGTCTACAAATATATCCATTTAAAAATAAATTTTGTATTAAAAAAATAAAAACTCTTATCCCTTATCTCAAGAATCAGTAATTTACTAACAATAGTAAGCCAGTAATTAAGGATAATTAGTTTTGGCTTTACAAATTTGTTACTAATAAATTATTAAAATCATGACCACACATTCTAAAGTGAAAGCTTAACCTACTCAAATTATTGATTTATTTTGCATATAAACTTGGTATTCAAGTTTATTTAAATATATTAGAAAGATATTAGGAAGAGATAGTTCACCTAAATATTACAATTCTCTCATTATTTACTCACCCTCATGATATCCCAGGTGTGCATGACTTTATTTCTTCAGCAGATCACATTTGAAGAAAATTAGTCAAATATCTCAGCTCAGTCGGTCCTTAAAATACAAGTGAATGGAGATTTCTCTTTTAAAGCTCTAAAAATCACAGACAGTCAGCATAAATGTCAACCATACTACTCCAGCTGTTAAATTGATGTCTTCGAAAGCGACATAATCGCTTTAGGTGCGAAAAAGATCAATATTTAAGTACTTTTTAACTATAAAGCAATGCTTCCATTAAGCTTCAAGAGAGTGCTGAGCGTGTTGGCATGTTCCGGACATTATCTCAAGTTCTTCTCTCGGTTGACACATCTATGATGAGCACATAAACACAAAATTGTGAGTAAACAATCAGATACAAATACAGATCTAAACCAAAACCAACCAAGCTTCTGGTTAGTGTTCTTCCTTCTCACTTGTAAACAGCGCTGCTCTTCCGGCTGTGACTCATGTGCGTCAGTTCTCGCGTGTCTCACGTGCCAACGCAATTATGTTACACACGCATAACACTGCAGACCGGAAGCATTGGTTTATAATGAAAAATGATTGATCTTTTTCGCACCAAAAGTGATCGTGTCGCTTTAGAAGACATTAATTTAACAGCTGGAGTCGTATCGATGACGTTTATGCTGACTGTGTGTGATTTTTAGAGCTTAAAAAGAGAAATCTCCATTCACTTGTATTTTAAGGACCTACTGAGCTGAGATATTTCACTATTTTTCTTCAAATGTGTTTTGGTGAAAAAGGAAAGTCATACACACCTGGGATATCATGAGGGTGAGTAAATGATGAGAGGATCCCTTTAAGACAGTAATTATGATAAATTATGTGTTTTTACAAAAAAAAATACTTATCAATTGCTTAAAATAAAAACAATTACACTAAAGTGAAACATCTACTTACACAAGTTATTATTTGTATTATTTAGATATACAATATTTGGTGTTTACAGTATTTGCTGTAAATGTAAACATGTTCAGAGAGTTTTAGTGCAATTGAAATGTGTAAAACAAACAAACTTGAATAGGTAAAACTTCCACTTTAGAACAGAGGATCAAGTTGTCTTTAATAGAAGATGTTAGTCATTTATTAGTAACAGCTTTGTTAATTAACAATACTAATTAGCATTCATTACTGCCTTTGATTGTTTAGTAAACTTGATATATGATCTCTGAAATAGAGTATTCATTACATTACTTTCTACACAAAAACAAGACATTTCATTATGTTTATTTCATTTGCAAATTATGGCTATAATATCGTGGTCGTGGACCCTTAAAATAAAGTGTTGCCAATTTTATTATTATTGTTATTATTTATTTATTACATTGTGTGGACCAGTTTTGTTTGGCAACTAAAGTGGCCAAAATACGCTATCTTTATTTTAAAAAACAATTATTAAAAATCTATTACATGGAAATTTTAAACCTAACAAACATTTTATCAAATGTTTTGCTTGACAAGTGTGCTTGTGCTCTCTCTTTAAAATAATAATTATTACAAGTATGTAACTTTTTATGCAAGTGAAAACCATATGAATATATATATATCTGTGTGTGTGTGTGTGTTTTCATATATTTCCATATATCAGATTTCTGTATGGGTCATTGTTTATTCAGATGTTCTATTCCATCCCATGCTTTTTTATATATAAAATATAACAATATATGTCAAGTTGATAGTAACCTAATATAAAAAAGAAATGCATAAGGGACACTGAGTTTGAGTCTGTGTAAAAGAGGGCCACTAAACATCATTTATAAAACCATTTCCATGCCGAATGCTTTTTTCGTCTCTCCCCTGGTAGTCAAACCACACTGTAGAGCCTAAAATGAGTTCCAATGGACAACACAATGAACAACATTAGGAGCAATTACTGTTGTTATGGAGCAGGTGTAAACGGTTGCTGTTTTTCCAGTTATATAACCATGGCAGCCTCCCTAAACACCACGCTTGAATCTCAGAGGCAGGGCAGCTGAATCTTTAATTACCCTGACAGCTAATTCACGCATCTGAGGAGGGGTAATAGTGTCCCTAACCTGTGCATCACCCCCCCACCCCTGTCTGCTGTGTTGGGCCATCAAAATGGTTTTTTTTCCAAATCAAAATGATTTTTAGGATCTTCAGATATATTTACTGGAAACAAGATGAAAATACTGATAAAGAATTATGACTGTTTTTATGTTTGTTTGTTTTTTGCCACATATACACAATCTCTCTCTATTTAGACTATGTTGTGATGCAGTTACTTGTTATATAACAGAATTAGATGTGCCTTCTGCTCCCTGGAGAGAGGGAGAGAGCGAGAGAGAGAGAGAGAGAGAGAGAGAGAGAGAGAGAGAGAGAGAGGAGAGACCGAGACCGAGAGAGAGGTAGAGAGAGAGAGAGCACTGTTTACATGAACCCATCAGGAGTAACAACAAGGCAGAGAGTTAGTACCCACAGAGGGACAGCCAGCGGGTTGAAAGTGAGATAGACAGCATGAGGTCACCGTGAAATGATGCATAAATGAAAGAGGATTCCTTGGTGTAGAAGCAGAAGTGATACATGGGTTGGGAAACTCCATGGCAGCAGAGGCAGCTGAAGACTTGTGTTTGTACTTGCCAAATAATGAGCCATGTTAACTTACACTGCGTGCACAATTATACGCATGGAGAAGAAAAGGCGCAAATTAACTACAAAAGACTTGAGAAGAATTAAACGTGAATCTACCAGGAACCCATTATCCTCCAGTGCCACCATATTCCAGAACTGCAACCTACCTGGAGATCCAGAAGTACAAGGTGTCAAGTGCTCCGAGACATGGCCAAGGTCAAGATGGCTAAAACACGACCATCACTGAATATATTCACAAGATGAAGCGTCAAGATTGGGCAAAGAAACACAAAGACAGATATTTTCAAAGGTTTTATGGACAGATGAAATGAGAGTGACTCTTGATGGACCAGATGGATGGGCCCGTGGCTAGATCACTAATGGACACAAGGCACCACTTCGAGTCAGGTGCCAGCATGGTGGAGGAGGGATACTGGTATGGGCTGCTATCAATAAGGATGTTTTAAGGAGTTGAAGATGGACTGAAAATCAACTCTCAATCCTTCTGCCAGTTTCTGGAAAGTACTTTCTTCAAGCAGTGGTACAGGAAGACGTCCTCAGCATTCAAGAAGGCCATGATCTCTATGCAGGACAATGCTCCATCACATGCATCCAAGTACTCCTCTGCTTGGCTAGCCAGCAAGGACCTGAAAGATGCCCAAATAATGAGCTGGCCCCCTTCCTCACCTGACTTAAATCCTACTGAGATCTTGTGGGCCCTTCTTTACAGTGAGGGAAGACAATACACCTCTTTGAGCAGCATTTGGGAGGTTGTGGCTTCTGCTTCAATGAAAGTTGATTGAGAACAGATCGAGAAACTGACAGACTGCATGGATGAACTCATGGCAGTTATTGAAAAGAAGGGTGGCTATATTGGTCACTGAATATTTTTAAAAGGCCAAAATGGTTATTTAATTGTCATTTTGTGTTACTTATTTGTTGCACCAACTCTAAAAATTGAGAATAAACAATTGAGTTGGGAGAATTTAGTTTTGTAATTTAGTCGCCTAATAATTGTGCACATTTATATATTCCCCTGAGAAAGACAAAACTCACTTTTTCTTTGTTAAACTTTCAGGTTTGAGGTTCAATAACATTTTGGATTGACTGAGAGCATTGTGTCTGTTCAACAAAAAAATGAATCCTGAGGAATACAACTTGCCTAATAATTGTGCATGTAGTGTACTTGTTGTAAATGCTTAATAATCACTTATTTACATTATTATCAATCAAAAAATAAAATGTCCTAATTAATAATTCATATCACAATGAAGCAAAAATATATTATAGCTAGAATAAAAGGAGAGATTATGTCATTCTGTGTTTATATTCATGACTGTAATGTCTTGACTCACTTGTGTTGTCACTTTTCTTGTCACGTTGATGTCAAAAGAATGGTGCTACTCCGAGTGCTGTCCAAAATTAACTAGTTCTAGTGACCTAAAGTCCTCTATAAAAACACTTTTCAGATCTTCATTGTCATTCACAGCAGATATCATATAAGAAATCCTGATTAAACCTACTGAACTTTATGTATATAGGTTTTTAAAGTTGGCAACTCCTTAATTAATACTTTATATGTGTCCACTTTATATTATGGGATATTTGCATGGGTTTCTAATGTTGAATAATTGTCCTTATGCATTTATTACATGAAAGGTAAAACTTCTCAATATTTGGCAGAAATTACATGGAAGTCATCTTTTTATGCAAGTTGTTATAACTGCATATCAATGATTTATAATGCATTTGTATATTAATTATTACTCCTTATGAACCCCTTTATAAACTCTTAACGAAGGGAGCATTCATGTAGTGTTACTGTTTTATCC
Source organism: Xyrauchen texanus (assembly GCF_025860055.1). Lineage (NCBI taxonomy): Eukaryota > Metazoa > Chordata > Actinopteri > Cypriniformes > Catostomidae > Xyrauchen > Xyrauchen texanus. The sequence continues at coordinate 42,950,113 of NC_068285.1, forward strand.
AACAGGATGAAATATACAATACTGTCACAACACAAACATTATTCACATTAACATGATTTTAGTGTGATAAAATGGCTCACAGGGTGATTTTATCACACTAAAATCATGTAAACAATATTATGTTTATGTCTTTTGAAACAGTGAGTATTTTAATGTTTATGGATTGGCCTCAATGAACTGTGATTGCTTCTTTATTTAATTTTGGTTTTACGAGGGACAAGTCAAAATATTATTATCAACATTTTGTGGTTATCAAAATTATGCCACAAATAATGTTGATTTTGCTAATCTTGTATTGAACATGGAACATTCCATTACAATATTAGATTTTATTTATTTATTTAAAGCTGGAAATAAAAAGCAAGCACTGATAATACAATACATTTATTTTTTCCATTAGAGCAATTCAACGTGTTTTTATGCTTCAAAGACTTTAGTCATGAATTTAGCTCCATACAGCTCATTGATCAGATCTGATTTTCCACAACTCGTGTTGTTTGGAGTTCTTTGTATAATTAATGTTCTTGGAAAGATAGTTTCAATGTTTTGTCTGGATTAAAAAAAACAAAACACAGAACAGCCCATTGAAGAGACTAGCGTCAATCCCTCACAGCCTCAGTGTCTTTACCGTAAAATAAATCAAAGATGGCGCTGTTGTGAATTCACTTCATTCACTTCCATTGCAAGTGCCTCACAGTCACTGTAACCCAGATTTGAGCTTTTTCTAAAGTAAATGAGGGACATGTTGTGGTCATCAACATTATGCCAAGTCCTTATAACAAGAAAAGTTTGATGCAACAATTAATGAATAAATAAAACGTAGCCACAAAACATGTTTAAAATGTTTAATAATCATTTTTAGAAGAATGAATAAAAGTACAAGTACAAAAGATTTACATTTTCTGATGCTAACAGATCAAACTAAAAAGTGTCAAAGTAAAGCTCCAAAAATAAAGCTTCAAAAAGGCAGTTCTATCTTTATCGAAATAAAAATATTGAGGATATGTATAAGCAAATCTTCATCAGTTTCCACTGAACAATTAATATTGATTTGATCAAACTTAGTGCAATTTGGAACAAATCTGGACCCCAGACAGTAATAAAATGCCATAAAATATCCAAAAACTGATGTGAACTTGATGTCAGCACATGTGAAGTAAAGTGCACTACATTACACAAAAGAAGTGTCCTGAATATACGTTGTCTAGTTTATTACATTGTATGTTGAAGGATTTCTGAGGTGAATTGCAGGTAGATCCAATGATGTCGGTTCAGAGTTTAAGACTATATAACAAAATAAAAAATATATTAAAAGTGTCTTGTGAAGGCTTACTAGGGTTCATAGAAGAATAACAATAACTGCTGTAATGTGCTGTATGAATAAGCTCAGCATATGACAGAAACTTGGGCTGCTTCCTTCAAAATAAGACTCCTTATGGAGGCTTATTGGCATTTAGCTGAAGTCTCGGTCAGTCAGGATTAGTGGAGCCACAAGAGTCCATAGGTACAGCCCCAGTCCCAGCCAGCTTGAGCAAATCTTCACCCACACTGATGGCATACTGGTTTTCATGGCAGCGTAGTCAATTTCAGGTCTGAGAGGGTGAGAGGAAAGGGGAGGGTAAAAAAGACATGTTTATGTTCATGGGGGAATAAAAACAACAACATTTTATTGGCCATTAGAGCAGCACAATTTATTGAAATGAATCAAATTACAATTACAACTGTCACATCTAACTAATTGTAACTAATTAGTGCTATTAACTAATAGCCTACATGAAGAATTTGGCATGAAGATGCTTCACACAAAATAAGTATTTTAATGTAAATCTATTCATCAAAATCAATCGCAATTACAATATAAAGGGACATAATTAACAGTTACGATGTTTGTCATAACCGTGTAAAAGTTAATGCCTGTAACAACAATAAAATGCCACATAACCTGCAAAAAACTACATTACCAATAATGCTGAAGAGAGATCCAATGATCAGAAAGTCACTGTTGCCAGAGAAAAATACTTGAAATCTTGTAAAAGTGTTCAATATTGTCGTTTTGGATTTGATTACATCACTTGCACTGCTTTATATTAGACTTTTTTATTTTCAAATAGTTTTATGCCTCAAATCAAATTTTGTCTGTAATTCTAATGTTTGGTCCTTAGATAGAAGAGCTTCTTTAAATCCCTATAGAGAAAATAGGGAAAAAAAACAAGAACCAATGTGGCTGAAAAATTGCACAGCCACTGTGGCGCTCGATTTGGACATTCAGACACTCACTGGTACCAGTTGGTCAGGGTCATCATGATGTAGAGGGAAGCAAGGAAGAGTGAGAAATGGAAGAATGAGTAGCTGTATGTCACTCCATCCTCTTCATTATCCACCGCTCGTCTCACGCCATCCTCCGAGAAGCCATCGTTGGGGTCATCAGCCATCAGACCCTGAACTTCCTCTGTCTGCATGAGCTTATTCACCTGACTGTTGTTAGAGGAGCGGATACTACAAAGAGAGAAGCAAAAGGTCTGAGCTGCTGTATATATATATATATATATATATATATATAGTTTACTTTATGAAATAATCTGAAGATATTTACTTACAGTACTCAATATTATTTTGTAATATAATACAAATATATGTATTAAACGACATTGTGAATATCTCGATTTTTGTGTTTTTTTATATCTTATAAACCATGGCAGTAGTCTCCCGAGTTTATGGGCACCAAAACAAATACATTTTAATAGTGTCTCTGATTTAAATCTCAGTTGCAAAATCTTTCAAACTATCGGTTTAAATAAATCGGCCCACTCGTTTCTCCTGTATACATGCGGTTCGGTCAGTAAGCTTTCTACACTTTATTATTATTTTGATAATAGATTAATCTAACGATTATTCTGCATATATTGCGATGATTATTCATTAGCTCTTAACCGATTATTCTTGTGCCCGATTTAAAAGGTTGCATTAAATGAGCTTGCTAACAATAAAGCAGACAAAACGATCTTTTAAAAATACCTCTAAATGACATTCACTGAATTAAAGGGGAAAACACTTTTTATTAAGTTTAATTCAGTCAAAAAACAATAAAAAAATCAATCACTGCAAAAGAATCCTATTGTTATCAAGTTTTTTTTGTTTTGTTTTCCATAAAAAAAAAAAAAAAAAGGTCTAAAAATCCTTAAAACAAGATACATTTCTTTGAGAAGCAACATATAAGATATATTTAGACTTGCTTTAAGAGAATGTTTCTTAAATGTAAAAGTGTTGTGGCAGCGGGGGCGTGGTCAAGCGCCCGTCCGGGAGAGAAAAGCGGTAAGGGCGCTCACACCTGAGCTAAATGATAACTAACACCTGTGTCTAATTTCAGTAACGTGAGGAGAGCGGCATAAAAGGGCAGGAGCGACGGAGCATGAGAGAGAACCAAGGAAGACTGTCTCTGATGTGTTATAAAAAACTTAAGAATTAAAAACTTACCCCTTAAGTTGGCGTTTGTTTCCGTCCGTCCTTGAGCTATTTCACAGTGGTGCAGAAACCGGGACTATTTTTTTTTTTGGTTACGTAATGGAACCAAGTAAGCCCATAGAGTCCTCCCAGCTGGCGGAAATCCTCCAGTCCTCAGCTAATCTCCATCAGGGCCACCAACAAACCCTGCTTGAGCTCCGGCAGGATCAAGATCGGCGGTTCTTCGAGGTCATGCGGGCTCAGGCAGAGGACCGACTTCGCTATCCGGAGCCTCCTCAGCCAGGAGGCTGCGTCAGCCCCAGCCGCGACCCCGGACACCACGCTACGCTGCCCCGCCCATGTTACAGAAGATGGGGGTGGCAGATGATCCTGAGGCCTTCCTCGACCTCTTTGAGAGGGCGGCTGAAATCTGGGGCTGGCCGCCTGAACAATGGGCAGCCCGGCTAATTCCTCTCCTGTCGGGGAAGCACAGCTCGCGGCACAACAACTGCCAGCGGCGAGCCTCCTGGCTTATTCTGACCTGAAGAGGGCCATTCTGCAGCGGGTTGGTCGGAGCCGGAAGAGAATCGCCAGCTCTTCCGGAGCATGAAGCTGGAAAAATCCGACCGCCCGTTTGCGTTTGTTCAGCGGCTCCGGGGCGCTTGTCGGCGGTGGCTGCTCGTGAGGGACCGCGACGTCGAGGAGTTATCGATCAGGTGGTACTGGAGCAATTTATGCAAAGACTGCCCAGGAGAGCGGCGGAATGGGTCCAGTGCCACCGCCCGGCGTCGCTGGAGGCAGCTGTGCAGCTTCATGGAGGACCACCTGGCGGCGATCCGAGGGCAGATGAGCCCTCCCCTCTCTCTCTCTCCCCTTCCCTGTGTCTTCCCCTGTTTCCCCCTGTTCCCTCTCGCTCTGCTCTCTCCCCAGGACCCGTTCCTGCCCCGCATGGCGTGGAGGATACAGTCGACCAGCTTCCGGTGCGTGGGAGAACCCGCCCAACCCTTCCCGTCTTTCAGTGGCTCTCCTCCTCAGGTGGTGGCGCCCGCCAGCGCAGGTGCGGCCGTGGCGCCTGGGCGGTCTGCTGGAGGTGCGGGGACCCGGACCACTTCGGGATCAGTGTCGCTGATGGAGGTGGGGGCGGTGGTCGTGGTCTCCGATGTCCCGCAGGCTGCCCCGGTCGGGCTGGGCGTGCGGATCCGGTAAGGATCAGGGGGTACATACCAAGCTTTGATGGATACCGGCTGTAATCAGACCACCATCCACCAGCGCTTGGTTCAACCGAGGCTTTGGGCACAGCTAAGCGGGTGAGGGTGAGGTGTGTGCATGGGGATATTCACAAGTATCCCATGGTGACTCTGGCAATTAAATTCGGGGAGAAAAGCATAGTGTGGAGGCAGCGGTTAGTTCCGCCTCACCCATCCGCTAATCTTGGGTACTGATTGGCCAAATTTTAGAAATGTATTAGAGGAGTCTGTGCGGATGGGTCCTGCATGAAAGTAAAGAGATGTGTGATGTCGCGATGCTTTGGCGGGAGGCGGGCAGGGGCCGTCCTCGGCTGCTCCAGGTGATGAGGGAAGGGCGAGGGGACACCCCTCCTCTCAGGGAGTTCCTTGAGGGGATTTTCCCTTGGAGCAGTCAGCGGGATGAAACCCTTAAGCACGCCTTTGACCAAGTGAGAGTGATCGATGGTCAACAACTCCGGCCGGTGTCGCCGTTTCATATCCGTATTTCTCAGTTATTAAAGATGGGTTGTATAGAGTGGCGCTGGGGCGGCTCAAACAAAGGAGGAGGTGACACAATTGTTGATTCCGCAGAGCGCCCGGAAATGGTTTTCCAAGCGGCTCACTATAATCCTATGGCGGTCACCTGGGGAGCGGAAAACACTTTTCCGTCTAATAGCCCGTTTCTATTGGCGGGCATTGGCGGCGATCCGCAGGTGGTGTCGCGGCGTGCGCGAATGTCAGCTGGTAAACCCACGGCCACCCCAAAAGCGCCTTTCGCCCCCTTCCATTGATCGAGGTTCCCTCGAGAGAGTGGAATGGACCTCGTCGGGCCATTAGAGCGGACGTCACGCGGACATCGCTTTGTGTTAGTCCTGGTGGATTACGCAGCGGTATCCGGAAGCAGTGCCTCTGAGCAACATCTCAGCGCGCGGTGTTGCAGGGGCACTCTTCAAGATAATCTCCGGGTGGGGGTTCGAAGGAAATCCTCACCGACCAAAGCACTACTTTTATGTCACGAACACTTGCGAACTTCACGAATTATTGGGCATTAAATCGATTAGCACTAGCGTGTACCACCCTCAGGCGGATGGACTGGTGGAGCGATTTAATAAAACACTCAAAAATATGATTAAGTAAATTAGGTACCGCAAGCGCTAGGAATTGGGATAAGTGGCTGGACCCCTGTTGTTACGCAGTGCGAGAGGTTCCATAAGCCTCCACAGGGTTTTCCCCATTTGAGCTACTGTCGCGGACGGCCCGCGAGGTCCTCGGCGTCATCCGTGAAACTTGGGAGGAGGGACCTTCTAGTGCCAAAAATGAAATTCAATCGTTCTTGATCTTGAGCAAAACTCCACACGCTGGGGCAATTAACACAGGAGAATTTGCTCCAGGCTCAAGAACATAGCGCCGGCTGTATGACAGGGGTGCTCAGCTCACGAGAATTTGCACGGGAGATAAAGTGCTTGTATTACTCCCAACATCAAGCTCAAAATTACTACGCCAAGTGGCAAGGACCGTTTGAGGTCACACGACGAGTAGGGGACCTCGATTATGAAGTCAAGCGTGCCGATAGAGGCGGCGTCAAATATATCACCTCAACCTCCTGAAATTGTGGAGGAAGAGGCGGCCTCTGTGGCGTTGGCAGCGGTAGTTCGAGAAGCGGAGCTTCGGACGGAGGTAAACAAAGCCTGCGATCCTAACACCCGGTTCTGTGTGGAGACCACCTCTCACTGCGCCAACTTCGCAGAGGTTTCCGAACTGCAAAAGGAGTTTCTTGGGCGTGTTCTCTCCTCTACCGGGCCGTACAGACCTCATACAACACCACATCGAGACCGAACGGGCGTGAGTGGTGCGTTGCCGCCCTTATCAGCTTGCCCGAACATAAAAAAAATAGTTCGGGAAGAATTGGACGCGATGCTGGACATGGGAGTAATAGAAGAATCTCACAGCGATTGGTCCAGTCCGGTCAGTCCTTGTTCCCAAAAGCGGCGGGTCTGTCCGTTTCTGTGTGGATTATAGAAAAGTCAATCGCGGTGTCTAAATTTGGCGCGTACCCAATGCCCGTGTTGATGAACTGCTTTCGATCGGTTAGGTTCTGCTTCGGTTTTATTCGACCTTGGATCTAACGAAGGGTTATTGGCAGATCCCTTGACACCAATATCCCGTGAAAAAGCGGCCTTCACCACGCCGTTCGGATTACACCAATTCGTGGCGCTTCCTTTCGGTTTGTTCGGGGCACCAGCCGCGTTTCAGCGCCTCATGGATAGGATCCTCAGACCGCATACTGCTTACGCGCTGCGTATCTAGATGATATCATCATTTATAGCAATGATTGGCAGCGGCACTTGCAACATCTGAGGGCCGTCCTGAGATCGCTGAGGCGGGCGAGGCTCCACGGCAAACCGAAAAAGTCTTGTGATTGGAGCGTGTGGAGATGCGGTATCTGGGGTTCCACTTGGGTCATGGCCAGGTGCGACCCCAAATTGACAAGACCACGGCGATTGCGACTTGCCCTAGACCCAAGACCAAAAAGGGGGTGAGGCAGTTCCTGGGGCTGGCTGGCTATTATAGGCGGTTTGTTCCTAATTATTCGGATGTCACCAGCCCGCTGACTGACCTTACTAAAAGGGAGCTCGGATCCGGTCCAGTGGTCGAGCAGTGCCAACAGGCGTTTACAGACATTAAAGCTGCACTTTGTGGGGGCGGCTTTTGCATGCACCTGACTTCTCTCTCCCTTTTGTTTTGCAGGCGGGCGCTTCAGACAGAGGGCTGGGGGCGTACTCTGCTAGGTGGTGGAGGGAGAGGCGCCGGTGCTGTACATTAGCCGGAAGCTCTCCTTGAGGGAGACTAAGTACAGCACCGTGGAGAAGGAGTGTCTGGCCATCAAGTGGGCGGTTCTCACCCTCCGATACTATCTGCTGGGGCGGGCCTTCACCCTCTGCTCGGATCATGCCCCACTGCAGTGGCTCCACCGCATGAAAGACACTAACGCCCGGATCACCCGTTGGTATCTGGCCCTCCAGCCTTTTAAGTTCAAGGTGGTCCACAGACCGGGGGTGCAGATGGCTGCCGCTGACTTCCTCTCCAGGAATGGGGGGGGAGTGGTAGGCAGGCCGGATGACGCCCCGGCCTGAGTCGGGCGGTGGGGGTATTAAAAGAATTAAAAACTTACCCCTTAAGTTGACGTTTGTTTCCGTCCCGTCCTTGAGCTATTTCACAAGTGTATTTTGTATATGTGTATTTTTTCACTTGGTTATAATTTTGCCAGTGCAGTAAAGACTGAATATATTCATATTCAAGATCTATTCTCTAAAAGCATTTATAAATATCTTATATGCTGCTTCTGAGGTGAATGAATCTTTTAATAAATGATTTTGATATATTTTAAATTATTTGTATTTTTTATATTATGTTCAACATTCTCAGATAATTTTTCCTTCTGCAGTATAGCTGCTAAAGTAAATGTACGTTGTTTTAAAGGAGTTTTAGATATTTATATTGGAAAACAAGCCAAAACAAAATCAATTCAAAAACGTATTTTGTTGCAGTGTATAAGGGGTTGAAGACTTCCTCTCTCACCTTTCTGTTTAATTTAATTTATCTTTAACTCACAACTACAAATTCTCTTTTATTAATAAGCTACGTATTGACAATTTTCTACACAATAAGAAATGCACAGTGACATACAGTATTGTGCGAAGTTTTAGGCACTCGTGAAAAATTTAGCATAGTGAGAATTGTTTTTAAAATAATAACATCAATTGTTGTCATTCATCAATTAACATCATACAAAGTTCAGTAAACATAAAAAAGTTAAACCAATATTTGGTGTGACCACCTTTGCCTTCAAACGGCATCAATTCTCTTAGGTGCACATTTTTCTTGGTTGTTGGCAGATAGGATGTTCCAAGTTTGTGGCATAAGGAAATCAGTGTTCTAGTTTACATGATGTTTCAGAATGCTGCTTTCTGCTAAAACCCTGGAATGAACCGTTTCTTAAGTGCATGTAAACGTGGTCACTGATTACATTTAGTGTTATAGACCTTATTCACATAAGCTGCCATCTTTGATTTTTGACAGTTATAACAACGAGGCTGTGAGGATAGACTTCTAGTCTCTTCAATGGGCTGTAATGCAGTTTAAAGGGTTTTTGGATCATTCCACTGAAAAACCTTTCAAGAACACTCCGTAGACAAAAACCTTGAGAGAACAAGAGTTTTCTTTACAGCTTTATACCTTTTGTGCTATTGAAGAGACTGTTGGTCTATCCCTCACAGCCTCGAATAAAAATCAAAGATGGCGTAACTGTGAATAAGGTCTATTAAGTAAGAATTTTTATAGAAAGAAGATTTTTTCACGCTTACATTTTCAACATTCAAATATTTTGCAATATATACTTTGTAATTATACTGTATGGTTGGACAATATGACGATATATATCATGGCGATGAAATAAAGTACCAACTGATAGAGATATATTGCTATATCGTGTATATCGCGTAAATGTCCATGTGCACAGCGGCGTGTATCTATCAGTGGCCGTGCTTCACGTGAGACTGAAACCAGACTTGAGTAGGGAATGAGTTGCAGCCGGTAAAATTTGCACGTTGGTTTAGGGGCAGATTCACTGAAGGAATTATGCAGATCAGGCAACGGCCCAAACGCGCCAACAAACTTGTTGCTGATTCTTTGCAATTCTGATTTTGCGGGCCGATTGTGAGCACTCTATAGCGGAGGATGCAGCAGTCCACCGAGACACACTCTCTGCGATTCCAGACACCTGAATCATCTCTTTCACATGTAGAGGTTCTCTTAACTACACTGCACATCTCCATCATTTGATGAATTATTGCTGATATGATCAATAGAAAAGTTAAGAAAATGAATATGACTGCATATATTTTTCTGGCCATCTGAGACAACTCTGGAGTCCTGTTCAAAGTGCAGATTTTAAGCTTCAAATAATACCACATTAGACTTTAGTTATTTCACACTCCTGGCTCCACTCACAGAGTTTATGGGGATAATTAATTTGCATTCATGGAAGTGTTTTGATATTAAATGTTAACACAGCTCACCTGGCATACAGAGTGCACAGGAAGAAGATAACCAACCCCACAATGCCCTGGGCGCCCCACCACTGAGTATGGATCCCGGGGCACTGGTGGGAGTGGGAGCGGTTGGCCCACTCTTGACAAGACTCAACAGACTGGGGTTACACTTACGATCTGTGTGCAAAGAGAGAGGTACCACACATGGGAAATATTTTATTCATGAGCACAACAATAGTGTAATTCACCAAAATAGGTACTGATTCTGTGAATTTTGATTTAACACACATTACAGGGTCTATAATGTGGTGGATGCGAGTGGCCTATAAATGGACACAGAACTTCCATACTGTGCTACACAGGAGAATGCTCCTTAAAAGTTTAATTGCATTACATCATATTGCAGTTGGCTTGGAGTTTACTGAAGTACAGTGAGGAAAATAAGTATTTGAACACCCTGAAATTTTGCAAGTTCTCCCACTTAGAAATCATGGAGGGGTCTGAAATTGTCATCGTAGGTGCATGTCCACTGTGAGAGACATAGTCTAAAAAAAAAAATCCAGAAATCACAATGTATGATTTTTTAACTATTTATTTGTATGATACAGCTGCAAATAAGTATTTGAACACCTGTCTATCAGCTAGAATTCTGACCCTCAAAGACCTGTTAGTCTGCCTTTAAAATGTCCACCTCCACTCCATTTATTATCCTAAATTAGATGCACCTGTTTGAGGTCGTTAGCTGCATAAAGACACCTGTCCACCCCATACAATCAGTAAGAATCCAACTACTAACATGGCCAAGACCAAAGAGCTGTCCAAAGACACTAGAGACAAAATTGTACACCTCCACAAGGCTGGAAAGGGCTACGGGGAAATTGCCAAGCAGCTTGGTGAAAAAAGGTCCACTGTTGGAGCAATCATTAGAAAATGGAAGAAGCTAAACATGACTGTCAATCTCCCTCGGACTGGGGCTCCATGCAAGATCTCACCTCGTGGGGTCTCAATGATCCTAAGAAAGGTGAGAAATCAGCCCAGAACTACACAGGAGGAGCTGGTCAATGACCTGAAAAGAGCTGGGACCACCGTTTCCAAGGTTACTGTTGGTAATACACTAAGGCGTCATGGTTTGAAATCATGCATGGCACGGAAGGTTCCCCTGCTTAAACCAGCACATGTCAAGGCCCGTCTTAAGTTTGCCAATGACCATTTGGATGATCCAGAGGAGTCATGGGAGAAAGTCATGTGGTCAGATGAGACCAAAATAGAACTTTTTGGTCATAATTCCACTAACCGTGTTTGGAGGAAGAAGAATGATGAGTACCATCCCAAGAACACCATCCCTACTGTGAAGCATGGGGGTGGTAGCATCATGCTTTAGGGGTGTTTTTCTGCACATGGGACAGGGCTGACTGCACTGTATTAAGGAGAGGATGACAGGGGCCATGTATTGCGAGATTTTGGGGAACAACCTCCTTCCCTCAGTTAGAGCATTGAAGATGGGTCGAGGCTGGGTCTTCCAACATGACAATGACCCGAAGCACACAGCCAGGATAACCAAGGAGTGGCTCTGTAAGAAGCATATCAAGGTTCTGGCGTGGCCTAGCCAGTCTCCAGACCTAAACCCAATAGAGAATCTTTGGAGGGAGCTCAAACTCCGTGTTTCTCAGTGACAGCCCAGAAACCTGACTGATCTAGAGAAGATCTGTGTGGAGGAGTGGGCCAAAATCCCTCCTGCAGTGTGTGCAAACCTGGTGAAAAACTACAGGAAACGTTTGACCTCTGTAATTGCAAACAAAGGCTACTGTACCAAATATTAACATTGATTTTCTCAGGTGTTCAAATACTTATTTGCAGCTGTATCATACAAATAAATAGTTAAAAATCATACATTGTGATTTCTGGATTTTTTTTTTAGATTATGTCTCTCACAGTGGACATGCACCTACGATGACAATTTCAGACCCCTCCATGATTTCTAAATGGGAGAACTTGCAAAATAGCAGGGTGTTCAAATACTTATTTTCCTCACTGTATGTCATTTGTTCAGTTCAACCAACTCGTCACCTCATTTCCCAGCATTACCTTATGTAAACAAACAACTGCCTTACGTGAATTTTCCAATGTCTTTCTGAGAATTACTTTGTTGCAGGACATTTTTTATGAAGCTTCACCTAAACAGTTTTGGTGATGATTGTGTAGTTTATTGCCAGACCAACTGATCAACTTAGGTAATACATAAAATTTTTGGTAAACAAACAATATGTTAGACAAGACCAATTGTTTGTTCTCATTTAGTCCGTTTACATGCACAATTATGCACTAATTATACACAGATGAGCCAAAACATTAAAACCACCCATCTAATATGCAGTTGGGCTTCCGTGTGCCTCCAGAACAGTACCGACCCATCGATGCATGGACTCTACAAGAAGGTGAAGGTTTCATGTGGTATCTGGCAGCAAGACATTAGCAGCAGAGTTTTCAAGCCCTGTAAGTTGCGAGGTGGAGCCGCCATGTATCGGACTTGTTAGTCCAGCACATCCAACATATACTCAGCTGAATTGAGATAAGGGGAATTTGGAGGCCAGGGCAACACCTTCAACTCTTTATGTTCCTCCAACCATTCCCCAACAATGTGTGTAGTGTGGCAGGGTGCATTATCCTGCTGAAAGAGGCCACTGCCATCAGGGAATACCATTGCCACGAAGGGGTGTACCTGGTCTGCAACAATGTTTAGGTAGGTGGCACGTGTCAAATTGACATCCACATGAATGGCCGCTCCTAGAGTTTCCCAGTCGAACATTGCCATGAGCATTATACTCCCTCCACTGGCTTGTCGTCTTTCCACAGTGCATCCTGGTGCCATCACTTCCCCAGCTAAACGGCACACACATACACGGCTGTCTACGTGATGTAAAAGGAAACGTGGTGACCTTCTTCCACTGCTCCAAGATCAAGTTCTGACACTCATGTGTAGGCACTTTCCACGGTGGACATGGGTCATTATGGGCACTCTGACCGGTCTCGCGGCTATGCAGCTCCATATGCAGCAGGCTGCGATGCACTGTGTGTTGTGACACATTCCTCCTGTAACATCATTAAAAATCTAAATTGCCTTTGTTACCCTCGTGCATCAATGAGCCTTGGCCGCCCAACAACCGGTCACTGGTTTGTGGTTTGTCCGTCTTCGGACCACTGTTGGTAGGTACTCACCACTACTGACCGGGAGCACCCCACAAGCCTTGCCATTTCAGAGATCCTCTGACCCAGTCGTCTTGCCCTAACAATTTGGCACTTAGGTCTTTACTCCTGGCCATTTCTCCTGCATCTAACACGTTGACTACGAAAACAGATTGTTCGCTTACCATCTAACTACCCAGACCTTAACATGTGGCCTTGTTGGGAGATAATCAATGTTATTCGCTTCACCTGTGAGAGGTCATAATGTTTTGGCTCCTCAGTGTATATAATGTCAGCATGGATGCGTAATCTGGTTGTTTGTTTGAGACTTACTAGGGTTGTTACTCATAGCAGACCATGTGAGATACATTGTGTAGAGAGAGATGAGAGATGCCTGCAGCAGACCAGAGCTTGGTTGAGCTTCCTGTAACAAAAACACATGCAATATATATACAAACATATGTTAATATATATATATATATATATATATATATATATATATATATATATATATATATATATATATATAATGTACATAATATTTAAAAGGGTTATGATGTTTTAATTGAGGTTTTAATCAGAATATAGTCATGACTAAAACTAAAGACCAACGCCGCCTTTTCACTGCATCCAGCAAACGACAGATGATAGACCATAAGTCAGTAGTTTCATAAGGTTGAAATACTTAAACTTGTGTGACAACAGAAGTCCTCCAGAATGGATGAGAGTGCATAGTAAGAGAAATCAGCAGTTTTTGTCCTGAAAGTTATTCTAAAGGCCTGCGACTTCGAAAACTCTTTTTTATAAAACAGTAATGTGTAATATGTAAGGTCATGCAAAAAACCTTAAACAATGCTCTTTTATTGGGGTAATGTCCACAAGCTCCGGTTTAAGCAAAAACCAATTGCCCAAATTTGTATTGCATGTCAGCTTAATCAGTGTGCACATGTCCGATGACACACAGATCTTTATGTTTGTAATCAAGACTAAAGAATACCTGATAATCTCACAGCTTCGTAAAGTTTTCTTGTTTTGCCGCTTGATGATTTACATATAGACCCTTAATACAGGTTTATCCTGTCCCTTGCGTGTTTGTTTAGCCTTCAGCAACGAGTAGGATACCACATTTAAATCCATCTCCCAGAATTGTTTCCCCAAAATCAGTCTGCAGATTCTGTCTGGGCCTGGTTATCAGTGTGTTGTTGAAGATGTAAAAGCACATGTTCTTTGAGAGTGCAAAAGATGAGCGCAGAGCATGAGTGTAGGAATAACCTGCACTTTGGGGAGTATGGCCACCACTGAGATGATGATGCAGAAGATGAGGTTGAGACTGATGAAGACCTTGTGCTCAGTGCAGTCATCCGGCTGTGTGTAGAATATGTAGAACAAAACCACAGCAGCAAAGGCACATATATAGTGCACAAACGTGAAAGAGAGCAGGGCTGTGGAAAAAACATGCTAATATTCAAGAGAAAGCATTCAATGAGCATTACAAACGATTGTCTGATCCTGAAAAATGTAATAACAATGAATGCCCCACATAAAAGGAATAATCTAGACACATTTCCAGAAAAAATATTCAAAACTATAGAGTGGCATGCTGAAAGTGAAAAAGTGATTTCATTTTTAATATACAGTGCCATCAGATTAACATGAGATAGCTTTCTTTGCATCACACCTAGTTAGGACCCTGATTAACAATCTTAAGAATCAATCATGATTTTCCAAATGACTTGCATGCTTCTGATGCAATCCGCTCTCACCTCTGTCAGTTTGAAAGTTTACGGTGCTGGTGGGATGTTCTTGAGCGTACCTGCATACCAACATTTATTGTTCCCGTTTTCTGCATTCTCCACCCACATCTGGTTCCAGGTGTGAGCTGAAGTCCACCAGCAGAATGAGCTGGATCAAGATGAAGATGAATGACCCAACCACACCAAAGTAGTACCACACTGCAATGGAAAACATTTAGACCAAGATTAGAAATGTATCAAATGTTGGAAGTGGCCATGCAGATTAGTGCCCGACCAATTCATTGTTCGGCCGATATTATCATTTCGCAGATATATCGGTATCGGCATATATGCACAGATAAGAAAACTTTTTTCATAAAATATAATGCAGAAAACAATGCTTGGGGTGATTTAGAATTGGTGTCATAACATAGTTATGCAGAGAGCAGAGTGCGCTACGACTCCACTGTTTACAGAGCTGACCTGACAGACAGTGCAGAGTTAAGCGGTGTCTTCACGGTAAGTTGCTAACTAGTTCAGTGAAATACATACTGGAAAGTTAAACAATGACCCCATCATTTTCCCTTTTCAATATTTACATTTTACATTTATGCATTTGGCAGACGCTTTTATCCAAAGCGACTTGCAGTGCACTTATTACAGGGACAATCCCCGGAGCAACCTGGAGTTAAGTGCCTTGCTCAAGGACACAATGGTGGTGGCTGTGGGGATCGAACCAGCGACCTTCTGATTAACAGTTTACTAGTTATGTACATTAGACCACTACACCACCACCACTCCATAGACAGTGGACATTAACCCTCTCCTGACAACCTTGTCACTCATGTTTATCCCATCTGTTTGCTGTTAGCCAGCTATAGTTTGTCAGTCAGTAATGTAGCAGATTGAAAGGTAAGCATTGGAGCATCTTTTTGCAGCTCAGCAGACAGCAATTCTGTAAAGTAAATAAACAACGTCCGTCTTTTACTCTCAGATGCAGATGTAGGAGCCTGTTTATATGTGGTTTTAAAGGGATAGTTCATTCATCAATTACTACTGCATGCAAAAAAAATCAGAAATTTCAAGCAGAATGCTATTTGTTATTAAAGGGATAGTTCACCCAAAAATGAAATTTCTCTCATCATTTATTCACCCTCGTGACATCCCAGATGTGTATGACTTGATGACAAAAATGACGATTTTTAGAAGAAAAGATCAGCTTTTTTGCTCAATGGTGAACAGAACTTTGAAGATCCAAAAATCACATAAATGCAGCATAAACGTTTTAATCCTTGTCTTCAGAAGCAATATGATAGGTGTGGGTGAGAAACCGAACAATATTTAAGTCCATTTTTACTATGAATCTACTTTCACACAACCTTCATATGCACGTTCAAGAGAGTTTTTCTTCTGTTTTTTGCGGATTCACATTCTTTGTGCATATCACTACCTACAAGGCTGTTACACAAATATGATTTATTTATTCATTTCCTTTCCCTTATCCCTTCCATTTTTTTATTTCTCCTCCCTGCCCAGCAGGTGGCGATATGCAAAAAGAATGTGAATTGGCAAAAAACAGAAGAACTCTTTTGAAAGTGCATATGAGAGCTGTGTGAAAGTAGATTTATAGTAAAAATGGTCTAAATATTTAACTATTTCTTACCCACACCTATCATATTGCTTCTGAAGACATAGATTTAACCACTGGAGTGTTATGGATTACTTTTATACTGCATTTATGTGCTTTTTGACCTTCAAATTTCTGATCACCATTCACTTGCTTTGTATGGACCTACAGAGCTGACATATTCTCCTAAAATCTCTGTTTGTGTTCTGCAGAAGAATGTCATACACATCTGGGATGGCCTGAGGGCGAGTAAATGATGAATTATTTTTCATTTTTGGGTGAACTATCGCTTTAAATGAAAATTGCATGTGCGTGCGGCACATGTTCTAAGATAATGTCAGGCATACTGATTAAGTTCCATTAAGTTATGTGTCTGTATATCAAGGATCTCACTCCTTTTGACCAAATCAAATTCCTTGCACTTTTCCAGTCATTCATGATAACTGACTGGACACACATTTTTCTACAGAGATTGCATTCATAAAGGACAACTTACTTCCATTTAAATATATTAGATGCATACTATAAAAACAAACTCTATTCACTAAAGACATTTCCATTGCTTTTAAGAATGCATTAATTTCCACAACTATTCCAGTTCTGAAAATCACAATTTTAAAAATCCATAAAGCAGTTTTCCATAATTGAGGGAAGCCTAGTGTCTGTATTAGTCATTAGTCTGCATTGAAGTTCATTAAAAAATATTTTTGTTTAATAGCAGCATTTCTGGTGAGGAACTCCACTACCCATGATCCTGAAGGGAAACAATCCACCAATCAGTGAATCACAGCAAACGTAGAACGGCAAAAATCTCTGCTGTGAATGATGCAACGGAGTGTCTTCCTACACTCTCAAACTACTTGTATATTTTGCTGTTAAACCTAAAATATACTTGTGACTTGAGGAGGGTGTGGCCGGGCCGTGATGATGCAAGGCTGGTGCTGAATCTGCTGATTAGCGGGATAGCGAGATAAACAGTTGTGGTCTGGTTGTTTTATGGCTTACAACTCTTATGAAGAGATAATGAAAACCTTATGAATGAAATTAATGGAAAAAATACTTCCGGAACCAAGACAGCTAAAAAAGTGGGCAGGTCCTGTTCCGCTCTATAACTTCTAAAGGTTTAAAGAAAATGTGTTGAAATTAGTAAACCAAAAGAAGATATCAAAATCAAAAATACATTTGATTTGATTGAGTTATTCCTTATTTTCATGACTTGCTGAAAGTACAGCAATGTACCTGAATTGAATGTTCCATCTGGAATGAAGAACGCTCCCACAGTGAGAGCGACCAGTACCAAGAACTTGAAGAACCAGAAACTGAAAAACACGCAGTCACATTGGCATGAGTCATTACATAAGGATTCATCTTATGACTTCTTTAGGACAACTTCTTGTGTGAAAACATTTTCCACATTTAGAAAACACTTCCAACTTCCACCAGCAGATGGCAGGACTGATGTAAAAAAACAGAACTAATGTAAGAGCCCATCTGTCCATGATTTCAGTAGAAAGGTGTTTTTTTTTATTTTTTACCTAAGATTACAGCTGTTACAGCTCCCAGTAAAAACACACACCCGTTTTGAATTGCAGCTCGTGGATCTTTGCTGCTCCTCACACGGATCATGATGATGGAGAACAGGAAGAAGAAACAGGCCATGGCTGAAACACATCCTGTAGACCGATTTATAGCCAACGATGACATCACAGTTCACTTTCCCCTTGATGCCAGGAATAGACGAACCTCCTTCACAGAAACCAGGAATCTGTTCACAAAATAGGCTGCTGTTTAACACTGAGGCCTAAACAAATATATATATATATATATACTTCATTACAAGTGACAAAAATGTCCCTGACATATAAAATATGGTGGCATTTTTTTTATTTTATTTTTTTTTTATGTTCATTAGGTGCTACTAGATACAAATCAAAAAGGGACATGGCAAATGCACACAGCTGTCATATTCGTGTCTCAGGAGGATCGTTTGTTCAATACCTGATCATTTTTATGGGGAAACAAGGTTGGTGGTATACATCCCAGGCCACAATAATGCCTGCACCCCATGAGAACCACCGCTGTTTAAATACCTTTTTCAGCTGTGTTTCCATGCCGGGCAGGATCATGATGATGGACACTATAGTGCCCAGCAGCAGGAAGAAGGAGAAGGCCAGGCGGGTCACAGTGGAGTTGAACGATGATGAGCAACATCTTGATAAAATACAGGGCGCAGATCCGCAGAGACAAGATGCCTGCAGGATGAGAAATTACATTAAACCACATACTAACACAGCAAATATACACATTTACCTGCCTTAAACGGGGAACAACCCGACTAGATCTGTAACTATAGTGACTTTAACCATCACTTAGCTTATACATAAACTAAGTTTTTGAGAATCCTAGAAGTAAATAATAATCAATAATAATTATAATCAACAGGAATATCTGTTAAACTGAACTGGTTAAAATAAATGTTTTCAGTTTCGAATAATCAGAAGCGTGAATTGTCGTCACAAAATACAGATACGATTTACAGATGGATATTGTTTACAAACACGACATTAATAATCACACATAGCATACTTCTACGCCTTAAACGTAGCAAAGTCATGCTTTAAATCATTTCCCTTGTGTTTTCTCAAAACGGTCTGTACATAACCAAAGTCACTACGTAAACAAAACGAGGAAACGCCCCCAATTCAAAGTTGTGAAAATGTATTGATGTTTTACAAGACTTTAACCAACATAAAGAGAGAAAAAAGTTCAGTGTAAAAGAATATTATTTTGGACTTACGCAGCTCGCCAGAGAGCACAAGGCCATACAAGCACCCATGATGACGGAGAAAACACCGAAACTAAAGTCAAAACACGGAAGTCAATCCACTGGCATGAAGCTGGTTTGACGTTGGACGTTCGATATTCGCGTATTTAGGGACCGTCTCTAAAGTTACATGCGACACTGGTATAAACGTTTTGTAACTTCAATAGCGTTTGAAGACAATGACCTACAGTCATAAAACCTACTGTACATTGTTCACCCAGGTCTCAGGTATGATGCACACCTTTTACATTTTTGATATGTATGACAATAAACTGTTAAATCATATGCAAATATTCATACGTATTTCACTACTGTATGGGATCATATACAAAATATGGCAATATTTAAAGCTCAATAGCGTTTGAAGACAATGACTTACAGTCATAAAACCTACTGTACATTGTTCACCCAGGTCTCAGGTATGATGCACACCTTTTACATTTTTGATATGTATGACAATAAACTGTTAAATCATATGCAAATATTCATATGTATTTCACTACTGTATGGGATCATATACAAAATATGGCAATATTTAAAGCTCAATAGCGTTTGAAGACAATGACCTACAGTCATAAAACCTACTGTACATTGTTCACCCAGGTCTCAAAAAATTATGATACAAAATATCTTAATATATCAAACATGTTTATTTGTATTTCTTCATTTTATGTCAGTCGGCTGCCAACAAGACTCTTTCTTGGCCTTTGACACTTTTTTGGTAATTGTAGGGAACTGTACAAATTACCAATGACCAATCCACAATTATTTGCATAGGCAGCACTTCCAGTCAACCTTATGAACTCTCTTGAACTCCTTTTGTGACATAGAAAGGCATGCCACATGGAACCACCTCTTGCAACGGTGACATTCAATCTGTCAAAATATAATAATAACCTTATCAAATTGCTCAGTAATCAAGTAGTTGATCACTCAATTCCAATTAAATTTTCCAGTGTTCTGTGACCTAATCTAAAGTGAACAATTTACTCCTAAATAATTATCAATTATTCTTTTTACTATGAGCTGATTAAACAATAATAATTGTGTAACAGTGACAACGAATCGAGAACTCACGATTTTGTATACAGCCTATTAAATATTAACAATGTAGTACTGTATACTCATTATAAAGTGTTACCAAAATTGTATAATCAGTGCTACGCTACCTACCCAAAATGTTTTTGCACCACCACTGGGGGTTTTGAGGCAGCACATAATGAGCAACAATGTCCCTCTTGAATACTGAAAACAGTTAGAGTTACAGTATATGTTAGCTGTGTTGACAAATGGTACATACTGTAAATAGCATAACATACATTACCATATGTTTACTACTTAAATTTTATTGATCTTGCATTCCTCATGTATGAAAGAATAGTATGGTGTTACAAAGTGTGTGGTTTAATGTGATAAAACAAATTACACTTTATGACAGGCGTTTTTGTACAATAAATAAAATACCTGAGCCTTTCAGAAGTTCCTCTGCCATCGTCAGTCGCAGATGTGTCATGTGCTCCCTGGCTGAGTTTATTGCAAAATGGCAAGGGATACTTGGAAAAGCACCAACAACTTCTTTTGCCATCTACATAATTCAAGATAAGTTAAGGTTTTTTTTTTTTCCAGGGAGATTGTTTCACCACATCAGCAATACATACAACAACAAAAAATACATACTGTACATCTAAGTCCATAAATCATATTCAGTAGACTATTTGGATCATCTTCATGTACAGTGACTAAATTACTAAATGTAAAAAAAATGACAAAATTTACAGTATTTAGCCTCAATTTACCATTTCCATTCTGCTTTATTGTCTTGGTGCACTCAATGGTTAATTTAAGACTGAACCAAATCAACATTTTGCACCACAAATTTATAAAAAATGTGTTAGAGTTTATTATAAGCATTTTTTTTCACAGTTTAATGAGGAAAACCAACCTGCATTACAAACACTCCACAGCTGTACCCGTCACGTTGTTTGGAATGGTTAATTAGTCCTCCATTCCATTTTATGTCCACCCAGTCATTTTTACTGAGACAGATTCGTCTCATCTTGAAGAACTCTCTAGGCAGTGTAAATAAAGACAATCATTAACATACTAAATGTAAACAATCTTTGAGTTTGTTACTACTTTGTTGAGTCTAAATGTAGAGAAAAGTTACAGTATATAACAAGCAAAAATCTAACCGAAATCTATTGGCTGCATGCATGGATTTTTCTTCTTCGTCATGTCCCTTTGGGTCTATCACAAACACCTGGCTGGATGCTGCATGGAGATACTGTGCAAGATAATAAAAAAAGATGAAACTAAATAGATAATAGATAATTAACAGATAATAGATAACTAAATAACTAAATTTCATACATTAAACTAAACTTGATTCCTTCCTTCATTCATTCATTCATTCATTCATTAATTCATTCATTCATTCAACTACACCAGACAGCCTTTGTTTGTTTATATTTGAATTTTGATGGTTGGTATTTGAAGTCTTGGTTCATTTGAATGTATCTGAATTATGAACATCATATATAGAATAGAGTAACTATATCTAATGTATTAAAAAGGACCATAAAATGTATTCACCAAAAACATCCAATGATTCTCGTTGACATTCAGGAAACTTGTAATTCCCTCAGTAGTCATGAAAGTCCACCTGCAATTTCATTGATACATTTCATTGTTATATAACTGTCTTAAATGATTAAAGATAATAAAAGATAAAGATTATGTTTACCTTTGAGAGAATGTTTCAGCCGTACTTTGTCTCTTTCGGTCATTAATTATGACATCTGCTGTGTATTGATCTAGTACATAAATCCTATGTCCCTGGTCACTGTTATTCACTAACACATGCAAATAACATTGCATTGTCTAAGATCAAAAGAGAAAAAATAAATGATAGTTGCTTCATTTAGTGTTTCATTGACATTGATAACATTGTCATCTTTACATTTCTATATTCCTGTATGTTCACAGATTATTTTTCAGTTGCAAAGCATTTCCCAAAGATATGAATATTTTTTTTCTTACCTCTCCCATCAGCCATTTATGTGGCTGGAGTGTTTTCAACTCTGAATGATGCAGGATATAAGACCTTTTTTTGTCTTTTGACTGTATGATGGCAACAACTATCTCACATGCTTTCTTAGACCACAGAGCTTTGACCTGAAATGAGATATTTGAATAAAATACAAAAGATGGTATGAGTTACTGTAATGTAAGCAAGTTTTATTTTAAAATATAGAATGAAAGATCCACACTCGCTTGTGTCTTTTTAATAAATTACAAATTAGTATTAACAAATCTTTCGTTCTTAATTTCGTTCTAAATTTAGATCAATTACAAAACAATTACAATTGCAAAAAGAAAAAGGTTAAGTGCAGTGATTTGATCTTTTTTTATTTGTTGAACAAAAGCTTTATGGCATGATTGAGAATTTCATAATACCTGGGCTGATGTGACCTCTGAATGACCCTCAGATGTTTTCTTTGTTTTGCGTCTTTTTGGTTGTGGCACTACTTCTGGTGGATCAAAATACTTTGAATGATGTTTGGCTGATCTTTCGGATAGGGATCTCTTGGCCCATTGCTCCTCTTGTTGGTCAATGGTCTGTTGCTTTGGAGATGCAACTTGGGACAAACTACCAAGATTATGCATCATCTGATGTTGTGTATACCTTCCTTGCAGAGAGTTAAACATCTTTGTAATGAAATCAGCTGGCCGCAGGAACCTCTTTCGATGTAATATGTGATTCTTCACGATTGAGAACCACTGCTCCACATGGCAATTTGGCTCCCTTGTTTTTATTTCTTTGGGTCTCTCTTTGGAGAATCTGCTCAGGTCCCCAAGCAACATGCCACTCCAAAGGGGAAAATGCCCATGTAGTTGCTCAGGAGGAAATTGATGATCCCTGGGCAGTAGAATTCATTCTTTGTGTCGCTCTCTGTCTGTGTGCACCTGGTCTTCTCTAGAACACCATTGAATAAATGTGTGAAGGGAGATGTGCCACATATCGTCTTGATGTTACTGCTCCTCTCCATGTCTTCTATGTATGGTGGAAGTGTTTCATCCATAGTAGTAGGCTTGGACTTCAGGATTTTTTGGTCTAGTGTGTTCTTTGCTGCCATAACTGCATTGGACTCGTTTGCTGACATGAACAACATAGCCATATCCTGAAAGTGGTTAAGTGCTTCTTGTAGGGTGGTGCTGTTAAGAAGAAGGCCAAAACAATAGGTGGCATATTCCTTTACAGCATACTCGCCAGTTTTCTTAGAAAATCCTTGAGTTACAGCCTTTATTATATGAGCAGAACAAAGATGGAGCAGTGTGAAATTGAATGAATCTGCACTTTTCACTTTTTGGCTGACAATTAAATGTGCTCTGTTTAAGTAGGATGAGACACTTTCTTTATTGAAGGCCAGGAGGACACTACCAATGAGTGCCCAGCTAAAATCAGTCTCAACCTGGTGGACCTTCCGTGTTGTTATCTGGCCCAGTTGTCTCAGTGTTTCCATCTGCCAAAACGTGAGAGTTGGTATGGAGTGCTCATTTGATATGAACTCAGACACAGGAAGAGGTGGCTTATCCTTACCCTTTCCAGGGAGAACAAGAGCATAATAGAGGATCCTTTTGGTTTGATTGGGGATGCGTGACATGACACTGCCTGTAGCATCTAGATGCAATGTGACTGGGGGTGAGTTTTTTAAATGATCTGCCAGTATTCAGTAGGCCACAATCTGTGTACAAGTGGACACCAAATGGGTCCACTTGTAAGTGTTGAATATAGCCTGCCACTTGAGAAGCAGTACCACTGCACTCCTTCATTATCTTCTGACAGAGCATCATCTCCATGATAACATCATCGTGGAGTCTGGTGCTTTTCCTGACTTCACTAGATATTACCCTTAAGACGTCCAAAGAAAGGCATCTGGAGATGTTGCCAGCCAAGATCTCGTCTGGTGGTGTGTTTCTCAGTGATTTATAGTAGTGCTGACTTACTCCTTTTTCTAATGCTGCAGCAATTTTTCCTCTTTTGGTGAATTTGGCATTTCTGAATTTTAAATCTTTTTCTTTGTGGGTGACTTCGCCAATTCAGTAAAACATGGATATCAATATGCTTCTGGCATGGTTTGGGCTTTGTATGAATGGTAAATTTGTATTTTGCTGAGCAATCTTCAAAAATACAGATGGCAAGTGCCTGGAAATAAGGTGCTCTTTTTTACGACTTTTCCTGCATTTTACATGCTGATACTTAAATGCCAATACACAGCAGGGATTTACTTTTGTGAATGCTTCATACAAGACATACATATGAATATTTGCATATGATTTAACAGTTTATTGTCATACATATCAAAAATGTAAAAGGTGTGCATCATACCTGAGACCTGGGTGAACAATGTACAGTAGGTTTTATGACTGTAAGTCATTGTCTTCAAACGCTATTGAGCTTTAAATATTGCCATATTTTGTATATGATCCCATACAGTAGTGAAATACATATGAATATTTGCATATGATTTAACAGTTTATTGTCATACATATCAAAAATGTAAAAGGTGTGCATCATACCTGAGACCTGGGTGAACAATGTACAGTAGGTTTTATGACTGTAGGTCATTGTCTTCAAACGCTATTGAAGTTACAAAACGTTTATACCAGTGTCGCATGTAACTTTAGAGACGGTCCCTAAATACGCGAATATCGAACGTCCAACGTCAAACCAACTTCCTCTTCCCTCTAGACGCTTACGAACTGAAACAACATTGACTGTGCAATGATTGGCTGAGAGACTAATCGCTGAATTCATACACCAATCATATGAAAGGAAAGACTAATCGCTGAATTCATACACCAATCATATGAAAGGAAAGACTAATCGCTGAATTCATACACCAATCAGACGAAGGAGCAGATTTCTCAAGCGTAAGGGTGGCGGTACAGACTGTTTATTTAAAAGTTTACCTGCGTCTGTTATCCACAGGTCGATTTCTATTGAAATACATTACATTAATGTTCTTATCAAAGCAAATTTTCAAACCAAGCGATCTGTGAAAACATTAAGCTTTTACTGTCATGAAGAACACTAGATGCCGCAAATCACCGGTATGTACCCTACTTAAAACTTAAAAATGTGTGGAGGCTATAAACATTTTCCTGGATTTTGTTTTCACAAATTGGTTCTAACTGAGACAAAAGCAAAGACTCATACAGCTTTCTTACTAATGTTATTGTGAATTGAAGACTAATTCTTACTATTATATTGCATAGTTCAAAGTAACACTTAATTATTTATTTTAATTAGAATTAAGAAAAATACATTAAGAAAATTATAATTTCTGAATATTTTATAGTGCAGGTAATGGTACATACAACATTTTAACTTTTCAAATATTTATCATGAATTAAATGCTGATATGTGAGTAAAAATGAACTATTTACAAAGCAATCAAAATAATGTATATATATATATATATATATATTATAAGCAAGGTTGGCCCTAGCATTTTGGGGGAACACATCTTAAACAGTGACTGGGTGGTGTTTTACATCAGCGTCTGTCTGATTTGGCAGCAAAGAGGATTTTCTGCTTGAGTCCAGTGATATTCTTTTAACCATCTACATATAAATTCTAGATTATATTCTAGAATTGAGATTATTTACCTTTAAATAGGTATTAACTTCCCATTAATATGCATATAATACATTTTAACACAAAATACTTCTGTATTAAACATTTCAGACAGTTCTATTAACTACACCACGTGACAGAAGGATTGTGCCAAACTGAGAACTCTTAATTAACTTCAATAACGAGCATACAGTATACAGATTGCAACATTGGCATGACAAAACATAGGGTTAGAAACCTCATCTAATGGCAACTGAAGCTTTATAAGTACACTGAAACATTTGGGAGTGCACACAAATCACCAATACCAAGAAAATTCACAAATAAAATGGTCTCTACACTTAATACAGTGATATATTTAAAGTATCCATCAGCTTTACATTGTTTTGTAAGTTATTTTTCACATTCATACTTGCAAAAACAGGAAAGGAGAGATTGCCTTACGTCTAATGAATATATAAGTTATATGACCATTACCCTGATGGGGTGGTTCCTCTTGAACGATCTGACCAGCTTAAAAACTGGCAAATCTCGTCTCATATTTATTCGATATGGCAAACTTAATTTCATTTTTAAATACAGGACAATCCCACATTTGACAGGAAAATCCCATATTTTACGGGACAGGTGTCCACCCTAATGTGGAGCCTTTACATTTGCAATTCTTTGAGTGGCAGTTATTTCTTCTTCCATTAGATTTGTACCTTTCTTGGAGAAAGTTTGAATTGACTTTTCTCTCAAACATCCCTTTTGGTGAACCTTATGTCTGCCAATTACTAAATCTCCGGATATGTAGAACTTCAAGATTCCCGAGTCCATGATAATGAATTTATCACTGCAGTGCCCACCGTATGCCGCAGAGAACAACACTTGGGGCCACAGCAACAAGATATTTTACTATAATAGCTGGATGACTCTCCTCTTTAATTCCTGTTCCTGGGATTTCATTTAATTTGTTGGATATTGGGACATTTAACAGTCAAAAAACAGTCTCAACACATTAACAGAAACCCTGATTTGAGTAGTCTTTTTACTAGTCAAACTTTTAAAGCTTAACGAGTACTAGATTAACCATTTACTCGGCAGCTCCATCCCTAATAATTTAATTAACAGCCCTAGTCCAAATATTTTCTGTAAATGCTGTGATATTCTGGAGTCATCCCTGTCTCTGTGATGTTTGTGTGGTGTCTCTCTTTTATGCTGTGATGTACTTTCATGACAGTTATTGTGTTTAGAGGTCATTTCAGTTTGTCCATTGACAGAGTCATCTCTATATTCAAGCTTTGCCTTTGTTAACAAGCATGTTTGGCCTTCACTATGTGTGGGTGTCTGTGTGTGGGAAATCAATGCAGGTAGAATGGGTTCCTTCAATTAGTTTTCTCCTTTTCTTGTAGGAAATCAAGCGCTTTCTTTAAAAAGAGATCTTGATTTGAAAAAGAACATTTCTGTGCCAAAAAGAAAGTCCAGGGGCCTCATCTTCATGTATAAAACTTGGCATAGATTTTATTCTAAAAGTGTGCGTACACACAGAAGTCAGATTTTGCATATGCACAAAAGCTTTCAGATGAAAAATGGTATGTACACCAGAAACTGTGCAAAATCCCTTTATAAATTGCGAATATTGTGTGTATATGCACATGCTTTATTCCCCACCCTGTCTCCTCCCTTATATAACCATATATGGAACATACACCTGTTTTTACTATGCATAACAGAGTTCACCACAGATTGGGTTGTCATTGCGTTTCGCAATCCCAATGGAATTGCATTGGGATTACTAGTAACTACTGCCCCAGTTAGTGTGAAACGCAGGACATGCTATGCCAATGCTGTCCAGTGCTGCACCTGTGTGTGGCTTTACAGCACCAGTCTTTGCAATGGTCGTGTTGACTTCTGAATACATCTGTTGTTCTAGGCCATTCTACCTGAATCAGAGTCAAGTGCGCATCAAAGATCATCTTTATCTGAATGTTGTCTTTTACCTCAAAAAGTGATTTCTGTAATACAACCCCTATTCCCAAAAAGTGGGACAGAATGCAAAATAACAGTAAAAACAAATATTTGATTAAATTCACCCTTTGCTATATGAAAAGCACTACAAATAAACATTATATGATGGTTTACCTTGTGAATTTCATTTTTTTTTATGTACAGTCAATTCAAATCAGATGATTGCAACATGATACAAAAAAGTTGAGACAGGGGCAATTTAAGACTAATAACAATTTGTCGAGTGAAAATGAAAAGGTGATGTGAAACAGGAGATGTTACAGTTGAGGCAATTGTGTAATAGTATATAAGGAGCCTCCAAAAACAGCCGAGATATTCAAGAGCAAGGATCATTCAAGACTTGTAAATAATCCAGCACTTTGAGAACAATGTTCCCCAAAAACAAATAGGAAGGAGTGTGGGCATTTCACCCTCTACAGTGCACAATATAGTTAAAAGATTCAAGGAATCTGGTCAAATCTGAGTGTGTAAAGGGCAAGATGAAACCCACTTCTGAATGTGCGTGATCTCTGATCCCTCAGACATCACTGTCTTAAAAAACATCATCTATCTGTAATGGATATCATCAACATGGGATTGGGATTACTTTAGTAAACCTTTGTTAGTCAACACCATTCATTGTTGCATCCACAGATGCAAGTTAAGACTTTACTATGTAAAGGAGAAGCCATACATCAACACTGTCCAGAAGTGCTGCTGACTTCTCTGGTCTCGGTCTCATCTTAGATGAAAAGTAGAACAGTGGAACCATGTTTTTCGATGAGTAAAAAAAAAAGTTGCAATGAAGACCCCGTACAGTTGTGCAGTGTAAGACCTGAATAAAGGATGAATGGGGAAAATTCCACTTTCTAAACTTATCAAACTTGTGTCTTCAGGTAAAACATCATATAATGTGTAGCTGTAGTGCTTTCAATATAGCAAAGGGTGAATAACATTTACAAATCACTAATTTATGTTTTTATTAGCATTTTTCATACTGTCCCAACTTTTTTGGAATTGGGGTTGTAGAACACAATTTCAAGCGGATGGTCTTATTCAAGTACTTATTCAGTACTTATTCAAGTGCTTAACTCCTTACTTTGGACATTGATTATGTGCAATGTTTTTAAAGTATAGCCAAAAGAATGAAACTTTATGAAATCCCAAACCTATGTTTGGGAGGAGCTTGTTCATATAGGTTTGCCAATCATATTTCAAGAATATATAGGCAGCTGCTTCCCTCACATCAGTGACAAATTTTCTGGTATTGCTTCCACTGACAATTTTACCCCACACACTTACCTGCTGCACGCTTTCATGGCTGTCTACTCAACGCTCAAACTGTTCCTTATCTCACGTAACATTGCTGTCGAAGCAGCTCAGAGTTCAAATTATTTCAGTTTTAGCGACCACTGATTTTGACATCTCAGTCTTTCTTATCCCAGAGCAGTCCATAGTTTAGGATTCCTCTGCACCTGCCAGCTCCTCTGGACTTTCTACCTGTGCTAGTTACTTTTCTCTGTTCAGCCTCTCTCCTCATAACTTTTCCCAGTGCAGTCTTGAGCTCAATGAGGCTGCCTCTGCAATGGTGTCTGCTCAAGCTTGACTCCACTCAATCCTTATTTTAACACAAGGATATCAATGATTATGGAATTCTAATTTAGATTTCTAGTCATTCTAAAACCTTATGTTCCCGAATCTAAACCCGGTTCTCCAGCACAAATGCCACTGAGATACATCGGGGACTCTTTCTCCAAACTATTTTATATCCTCTTACACTATGAACTCAACTCTCCCATCGCAGCTCTGAACAAACCCTTAAAGTGCAACCCTTTCGAAACCATCTTAATTCTGCTCGCACAGAACATTCTTCCTGTACTCGTATATTCAAAATAAGAGCAAAAAGCACACAAGGTCACCAAATTACATTACAATAAGTTGCCATACTTGACATGACCGATGAGATGCAGTATTTCATTTGAAGATGATTTGGTTTATTTCCATATCTGTTATGTTACTCAGACATAAGGACTTTTATGGTCTTGTTTCACATACTTTATAACCACAAACACTTACGCTGAGTTATAATGTAAGATACACCAAATAAAATGAGAATTCCTGTCAGAATATACACAACAAAATGAGTCCTCTCAGACTAAATCAGACCTTCAGGGTTCTTTTTTGCTTTCTTTATAGGTGTCTTTCCATAATGTTTTTGTTCCCTCCAAAAGGAGCCCACAGATGCCAGGCATTCTAATTGTTCCACATTGCATATGTATGCCCTTACACTGTATTCTGTTTTCTTATCAGATGTTTGCAGACGTTTTTTTGCCCCCTACTGGCATCAGTTTTACTCCCTGTATTCTTTAAAGTAGCCATTAATCCATCGAAACCTCCCTTTTTCAGGACACTGTATTTTAAAGATAATTTTGTAAAAATACAAATCCAATTAATGAACATGCACCTGTGGTGTTTTTCAGACTCTGAAAAACACCAAAAAAAGATGCCCAGGGTCCCTGCTCATCTGCGTGAACGTGCCTTAGGCATGCTGCATGGAGAAATGAGGACTGCAGATGTGGCCAGGGCAATAAATTGCAATGTATGTACTGTGAGATGCATGAGACAGCGCTACAGGGAGACAGGAAGGACAGCTGATCATCCTCGCAGTGGCAGACCACGTGTAACAACACCTGCACAGGATCAGTACATCCGAATATCACACCTGCGGGACAGGTACAGGATGACAACAACAACTGCCCGAGTTACACCAGGAATGCACAATCCCTCCATCAGTGCTCAGACTGCCCACAATAGGCTGAGAGAGGCTGGACTGAGGGCTTGTAGGCCTGTTGTAAGGCAGGTCCTTACCAGACATCACCGGCAACAACGTTGCCTGTGGGCACAAACCCACCTTCGCTGGACTAGACAGGACAGGCAAAAAGTGTTCTTCACTGAAGAGTCATGGTTTTGTCTCACCAGGGGTCATGGTCGGATTCGCATTTATCATTGAAGGAGTGAATGTTACATCGAGGCCTGTACTCTGGAGCAGGATCGATTTGGAGGTGGAGGGTCCGTCATGGTCTGGGGTGGTGTCTCACAGCATCATCGGCCTGAGCTTGTTGTCATTACAGGCAATCTCAACGCTGTGTGTTACAGGGAAATCATTCTCCTCCCTCGTGTGGTACCTTTCCTGCAGGCTCATCCTGACATGATCCTCCAGCATCACAATGCCACCAGCCATACTACTTGTTCTGTGCATGATTTCCTGCAAGACAGGAATGTCAGTGTTCTGCCATGGTCAGCGAAGAGCCCGGATCTCAATCCCATTGAGCACGTCTGGGACCTCTTGGGTCGGAGGGTGAGGGCTAGGGCCATTCCCCCCAGAAATGTCTGAGAACTTGTAAGTGTCTTGGTGTAAGTGTGGGGTAACATCTCACAGCAAGAACTGGCAAATCTGGTGCAGTCCATGAGGAAGAGATGCACTGCAGTACTTAATGCAGCTGGTGGCCACACCAGATACTGATTAATTTTGACCCATCTGCTCTCTGCTGGCATCACTGCAGTTCTTCTGTAGCCACAGAAAACCCCTCAGTCTGCTAATACTGCCGCAGGAGTATTTTACCATGCTTTTGCGGAAGCCCTTTTGTCTATGCTTCACCACAGCCTCAATGAGCCCCGACTGCAAATGCAAGTTCCTGCAAGTCCCATTCTTCTCACCAACGCATACATAATTCCCTGGTGCCACAACTGTGAAATCCTCAAGTCTCCTGGCATGGCAGCCATGGTGCTATTGGCAAAATACACTGTAAAAGTGCTGCAACTGTGGCGTGTCTTCTACTTAACCGTTCAATATTTTGACATCCCCTATGCCCCCAAGAGGTCAGGGAGTGTATTTCTTTAAATAGTTTTGTGTTTAATTCCCTTGCAATTAATTTGGGTTTTCCTATATTATTACTTTGGTTGTACAATGAATATCATGGTGAAAATATTATTACTAAATTAAAATTGTACATTTTGTGACTACTATTGTAGTCACCCTTTCACATAGAAGTCCCCCTTTCTGTTATGTATGCTATTTGCTTTCAATTTAGTTAGTAGCCTACCTCTAATCAAAGTTCAAAGTCAATTTAAAGGTAATTTTACTACATTCTATACTGCTCTACACAAATTTGTTCTGCTTGCTCTGTTAGTCTCTATATCAAAACACCATTATGTCAAAGTACTTTTTTATTTTATTTTATATATTAAACATGAATTACAATATGCATGATTCTCCAATAGGATTTACATAATATAATGAATCCAACCATTACCTAAACAAACCATATCCACCACCAACCACAAGAACATTTAAAAATGTTATTCAAACACAAAGTAAGACATAGTCTTTTAAAAACGGGCCATAAAACTCAAATTCAATGCCCAAAAGAAAAGGGATAGTTCACCCACAAATGAAAAATGAATCATTGTTTACTCACCCTCACCCTAAAGACTTTCGATCTTATGTCTTAAAATACCATTGGTTTTCGCATGTCTGGTTACCGATCTCGTTGCGCCAAGGTTTAAAAAGTGCCAATGGTTCTTGTGTGTCTCAGTAGTGACCCCAATGCATCAAGGTTTTCAAATGCCATTGGTCTTGCGTGTTATATTGCCAATCATGTTGCGGGCATAGTTTCTTAAAAATCAAAGTCTTGTTAAAAATCGCATTGCGCCACGTCCTAAATTGCCATTGGTTCTTTACTGTCTCGTTAACAGTTGAATTGCACCAAAATTCATAAATGCCATTGGTTCATATCTCATTGCCAATCACGTTGTGCCAGTGATTTAAAATGTCATTGTTCTTGCATGACATGTACGAATCGTGTTACGCTAAGGTTTCAAATGCCATTGGTTCTCGTGTATCTTGTTACCAATCATGTTATGCCAATGCTTTAAATACCATTAGTTCTTGTTATGCCAATGCTTTAAATACCATTAGTTCTTGTGTGTCTCATTACCAAATGCATTATGCCAAGGTTTAAAAATGCCATTGTTTTTTGCATGTCTTGGTTGCGATTGCAATGTGCAATGGTTTTAAAAAGCCAATGGTTCTTGTGTGTCTTGTTACCAATCGAGTTATGCCAAGGTTTTAAAATGCCATTGGTTCTCCTTACCAATCATATTGTGCCAGGGTTTTGAAATATCATTGGTTCTTTCATGTCTCGTTACTAGTCGTGTTACTGCATTTCAAAATGCCATTTGTTCTTACGTTTCGCTTTACCATGGTTTGAATTTGTGTAAGTTAGCTGCCGCAGAGGGATGTTCTGCGAATAATGGCTTTTTGGAGCTCAATAGTCCCCATTCACTTTCATTGTAAAGAAAAAAGCATTTTGACCTGATAAACTTCTGCTTATATGTTACACAAAATAAATACATAAAGTAACACAAGTTTAGAGCGACATGAGGAGGATGACAAAATAATAATCTTTTGGCAGAATTACCCCTTTAAATATTTCCACCGGGAAATCTGTCAGCATGGAAATGTATATCTAAATCAATAGCAAATAACAAAGAGAGAGAGAATGTTGCTAGTCCTTGCTGTTGTGCTGCCTTTATAAATTATGCATGAATTGAAGAATATTTCTAAAGCAAAACTCAACAATGCTGAGCTGTTATGAGGTACAATCACATAAGCCACTGCTCTTTTTCTTTACTAAAATGCTCCGCCCACTTCCTGGTGAGCTCCAGGTAATAGTCTGGCTGATGAGGTTTATAGTCCAAATACAGACGAGCCACAGTCTTCTTAGGTATGGCCCTTTCAATCTGAGTTCCCTCGTGCCACTCATTAAATGATGTTATTGTGATGATATCAGGCCTTACAGACATTGCCGCTAGCAAAGAGGTCTCGTAATATCGTCCATTCACTCTGTTGCGTGTGTTGTGGTTATTCCATGGCCGAATAGCGGTGTCCATATAACCAGGTCCAGCGCTTGGCACAAACAGCAAGTTGTTCTTGTCGCAGAAATCCTTGATTGCTTTCCAGTTCTGGTGAGAAGATCCAAAGGAGAAACCATTGGAAGCAAAGTAGGTGTACATGCCGTCAAAGCCACCGGACAGGATGTCGTGCTTATGAAGCTCTTCCACTATGAGAGCGATGAAGATGCCATCATACAAAGTTCCACGGAGACTGTGAGACCCTTGAGCTGTAAGTAGCTCAGCCCAGGCCTCAGGAGGTGTCAGGTATGAGTCGTACACGTAGAAGAGTGGAAGAACCTTGCCAGTGCTGGACTTGAATCTGTAGAAAGCACCATGTTTGCCATATCTATGAGGAGATTTCAGATATGATTAATTATACAGCGTTACTGAAACAGTTGTACACAATAAAACAATGTTATTGCCATTTGTTAAGTAAGGAAAGACAACATATTTGCTGCTGCTCAGGTGAAAGAGGATGAGTGTGGAGGACTGCGGGATGTTTACCAAAAGTTTTGTACCAAAAGAAATAAAAAGTAGGGGAGGCAGGGGGCAATGGACCCTTTTTTTCACTGTGATGATGTATTTTCACCTTAAACATCAGCATAAATCTAGCAAACTTTTTTATATTTGCAATTTTCAATTATTTATTGTAAATTTATAACATTACATGTTATATTACCCTGGAATTAGTAAAAAACCACAGATGCAATGAGGTTTCTAATACATCTGCTAAGGGAGTGACAGAATATTTGTCTTGTCTTACTGCTGTAATCCTGCGCTCTCTATTTTGTTTCTTCATTTGGAATGTTGCGGAAACTTAATAGTTGCGTTTTTATGTTGTTTTTGGAGCAAATGGGTAAGCAAAAATTATATTTAGCACGGACTCCTGTTTACTGCTATAGAAGTTTACCCTACAGTCTTTCCGTCCATGTTTTAAAACCTGTAAGTGTTCCAAAAGGGTCCATTGAAATATATATATATATATTGTTTCCTTAACATTTCACATGCTACTACAAATCTAACAGCTGTCTTTTGATATAAATAACATACTGTACATGGGTGTTTCTTCATATCCGTGCACTTTTAGCACTGTGGATTTCTAGAAGTAACAGTTATTTGTTATTTTTCTGCAAACAGTGTATGTACGTATATGCATCATAGAAGATTTATGGCATTCTTTTTCCAAAAGTCATGAAAATTCTCACCACAGTGTCATTTCCAGCACATCTTAAATTCTGTTTAGTGTTTTAAAGAAAGCTGTAGTGGAAATGACACTGTTAACGTTTAAAATAACAATAATAAAATGGCTGACTCTTTTATCTTACTAAAGCTAACTTCATAGCTAATATTTTGAGTATCCAAATACACACAATAAAATATTCTCAAACTTTTTGTGTAATTTGGCTAAATTTGAGCTTGATTGGAAATGACGGCCAATAAAAATATTCAGCTGACATATGATATTTACCTTCAAACAACCTTTATTATATATATATATATATATATATATATATATATATATATATATATATATATATATATATGAGCCAAAATTGTTTGGTGTGGTTGAAATGATGCCACAGAACTGACTGATAATTTTCATATTGAAATAGTTTTTTTATTATTTACATATCTATCTTTTACAAGATACTTGAATAAATAAAATAAAAATAATGCATACAAAGGATGTATTCTACATATGAGAGGACTCCTCAGAACATAATGGTTTGAACCACGGAGTGCAGTACAGCTGTCTGTATTACCTGATACTCAACCCATGTAAACCTACACTTTACTTCGCTTGTCCTTACATAACATCATTCTTCATTAGCCATTCCAACTGCTAGAAGAGAACAATTCAAGGCTAAACAACTTTAATGAGTCCTTTTATGATGCTTTCATTAACACTTAACTCAACACGTTACAGTCAAGAGGTTGTTCTAGTATTATAGATTAACATGTTTCATGTTAACATGCCATTGCTCTCATGAACCTGTATCCTGATTGGGTTAGCTGCAAGACCATCAGGTCATGTTATTCTTTCTGTTTCATGAATCATTTATGGAAGAAAAGTACTCTATTTTTAAAACACCACTCTCTCTTTTCTTCAGGCTGGGTTGAATTTCACCCGCAGCTCTTGAGTACAAAGCAAGCCTGTTCATCAATATGAAGAGAGGCTATGACTTTAGGTCAGCAGGAAGGAAGCCTCTTTAGCGTTGGAAAGATGTAAGAGGTATGGACACGGTTTGAGGAGGTGCTACCTACTTGTCAATGATGTATTTGATGTTATCATGCACGGTGAGGTCTGTCCGGCCTTTGTAGGGCTGAAGGTGGAACGCAACCTGGAAAAGATTGAAGGTTATGAAGTAGGGACTAAAACATTACTACAGCGGAATCAACTCTTCTGAATTTATCTTTCAGACACACAGCACCAGCATTATGTATGCCAGCAATACATCATACATATCTTGAACTGACACTGGGCATCTTTTCATAAACACTTGTTTACTATGCTGTAAACCAATTATTTTACATTTTAACAAAGCACAAGATAAATCCTTGTAGGGGCTCTTAGTGTTTAGCATAATCTCTTGGCTTTGATTAAGACTTCTCCATGGTTTAGTAGATTGCTCCAGTATTTTATGTTGCTTCTTAAAGCCTGTTTTATAAAATGTTGTGATGATAAATAGCTTTATAGTGCATTTCCAAAGTGTGAATTGTAAAAAGACTTATACTAAGCACTTGCTACATAGCACTGCTTCGCTTACACAGGCAGTGAATGTTGTAATCTGTTAATACTG
Organism: Xyrauchen texanus; assembly: GCF_025860055.1. Classification (NCBI taxonomy): domain Eukaryota; kingdom Metazoa; phylum Chordata; class Actinopteri; order Cypriniformes; family Catostomidae; genus Xyrauchen; species Xyrauchen texanus. The sequence goes on from NC_068285.1 coordinate 42,986,583, forward strand.
GCTCCAATAACATTTATTCTATAATTTACTGAGGTAGCTGTTCCTTAAATACAGATGTGATGAATTAAGCAACCTTCTATCGCACTATAATCCATCATGTTCACTACTTTTCAAACTTCTGGCCTGTTGAAAGTACCTAGAATATTAAAATCCACTAAGGGGAGCAGATCTTTTCCTTTTTGTCTCCTAAACTATGGAATAGTCTTCCAAGCATTGTTCGGTACTCAGACACACTCTCTCAATTTAAGTCAAGACTAAAGACAAATCTCTTCTGTAATGACTGCAAACATGAGGTTTCAAAGATTTCAATATCAGTTATACATACTCCAACAATGAAAATTATTATAAATATATACTGTACAGCCTAATATACAGAGTGTCTATTTGCACCCTGGCCTAAGAGCAGTTTATTTGACACAAATTTGTACATTCCTCTGAGCAGGAGATGTCTTTAATATTTTTGGTCCAAGACTTGCATAAATCTGTTTAAACTAAGAAATTTGGTTAACTTTTAAGAGAACATTATCATAAAGATGGCCTTAAAACAAATGACTAAAAGCCAGAAAAAAGTCCCTGTGACGAGGAGGACGACGTGGGCAGGCTGTGTTCCATCAAGGCCTGACCATGCCCTCCTCCTCGTCACATTCCCATTTTGATTTCATGGGGTCTTTGGCAGGTTAAGATAATAATTTACGTGAGGGATAATTGACGATGGACCGAGGAGGTAATGCGGTCATGACATGCGGCGAATTGACCGTTGCACCTCGGTTATGCATTATTTTTAAACAATTCAACAGCCAGAGTCAATTATTCCACTTATACCACATTTAACACACATTAAGACATAGTTCAGGGTTTTATCTCATGACATTTTTGGGTTTTTGTCCCTAAAATGCTCTTATGAGGGGAACTACTTTCTATCGCCGCGGATTCAGCGTCTTGCTTTGATACAGTCTGAGCCTTCGTTGCTAGTTCGAAAACGTCACTTTAGAACTAGCAATGGAGGATAGTGAGGCTTGCTCTGCTTTACTCAAGGACTTACTGGATAATGCAGCAGTGCGTTTGTGCATATGTGTGTGTGAGTTTGTGTTTGAGGGATCGAAAGAGAGCAACTCACGAAATGAGAGAGCTCACTTCTGGGATTACCTTTTTTGTTGCAGCTCTCTTCAGAAGTAGTTATCGCTTCAAAATCACCAAGATGTAACTTTAAGCAATTTTCAGCAGCAGCGAATGTCGCCACATTTAAAAGGTGCTGACTTTGCTACCAAAAGAGTTTGTGTGAGAGTGAAAGAGAGGGGGAGAGGTAGCGCAGTGCTTTTTTCCACTATAGCTATGTGATGCTGTCTAGGGTAAAATACATTGAAACATTAAAATGTATTTATGACAATAGAAACTTTATTGATCAAGTCGCATGGATGCCCGAGTCTTAGTGTGTGTGTGTGTGTGTGTGTGTGTGTGTGTGTGTGTGTGTGTGTGTGTGTGTGTGTGTGCACCACCCTCCTCTATATCTGTGAAGCTTGGGCACTTCCATATCAGATGCCTTCAGCGCATTCTAGGAATTACATGGCGTGAGCGTATGCCTCAAACTGAAATACTTGTAAAGACCAACTGCAGAAGTATTGAGGCCATGATCACCCAGCGCCAGCTGCAGTGGCTGGGCCACGTAATAAGGATACCTCCATGCCGACTACCCCGCAGAGTGCTATATGGCCAGCTACATAATGGTCGACGCTCAGCTGGAGGGCCGAAGAAGCGCTATAAGGATCAAATGAAGATTGCTATGAGAAAGTGTAAGATCAGACCCGAGGACCTGGAGTATGTTGCTGTTGATCGTAACATCTGGCGATGGCTTTGTAGGGATGAGGCACATATGCTGGAGATGGAGAGGACAACCAAAAGACAACAGGAGAGAGCCAGGAGACACACAGCCATGGCTGCCATCAATACCACCACTACTACCGCATATATATGCCCCACCTGTAATAGAGCTTGTGGGTCCAGGATAGGACTGTTCAGCCATCAGAGATCTCACCGTTAAACGAGTGGACGTCATCGGATAACGATGGACAACCGAAGAAGAAGAAGAAGAAGTGTGTGCATACGTGTGCATACATGTATGTATGTGTGTGAGCGTGTTTAAGTGCAAAATGTATTACAATTTTAATAAATGTATTATATTTTAGACATTGTTTGACATTCTTACCTGATCTACTTTAACCAATGTCTTTGTTTTAATTGGTTATTTTGTTGTGGTGACCTGTAGGGCTCTTTGAAATAACTGAAATCATTTGCTGAAGTGGTATGGAACTGTTATGCGGTCAAGACCTGGAACTACTTTATAGCCATACCTTTATTTGAAAAATAATTGCACACCTTACCATGCGTTCAGACCAGAGGAGGCGAGAGCATCAAAATTCGCTCTGGCTGCCCTGCCAACAACGCTAATGAAGATTCGTGGATGCTCTGATGTAGTTGAAATAGGCGGCAACGTTCATTCAGAATGCTTGGTTTTGTGAACTATATTTAAAGGGGCCGCAAAACATCCAGACACATCGACCGGTATCTTTTTGCCGACCTATCACAAGTAGCGTATATCCTCATGAAATCTTTTAAATGTGAAAGTAAGAAATCGATCAATGGCAGAAAGTATGACGCTGGCTGTCATAGAAAACGAAAGACTTCCGGTCGATTTGACGCTCTCGATGCCTCTGGTCTGAACGCACTATTAGAATGTCTGTGAACCAATCAAAATCAAGCCGTGATATAATTTTCATTAACTAGTACAACCAAGAACTGTGAAATATTTACAAGTTTAGAACTAGTTTAAAAAACAATAAGATAACATGCAACTATATACCCAAAGTGTCTGTGTATGTAGATACGTTTTTGGAATCTCTCACCAGTTACCTTGATACTGTGTCTATGGGCAGCATCCATAACAGCTGGAACTAGATCTTCAGAGGGTTTGCCATGTTCATCTGCCACACCAGGAGGGTACCAGGACAGAACCACCACACCTGCCAGTGGAAATATACTTGTTTAAAAGCAGCAGAATGTGCCTCTTTTAATGACTCCTAATTCATTTGTTACAATTCTGATCCATTTGTTGCACATTATACAGTGACCTTGAAAAGTATGTGAACACTTATGTCATTTTATGAAATCAAGTGTCATTTATTTTAACATTTAAAAGCAAACTTTGGGTCTTTAGTGACCCGTGACCCGTGACCTCATTCCACCACCCTTTGGATGGTGTAACAATAAAAAATGATACAAATATATAAAAATATATTGCCAAAAGTGTATAAGGTTGTTAGTAACCAGTGATTTATAATAGTGTTACAATAAATATATTCACTTCCATAAATCACATTTTTATAATTGATTCATATATGCAATAACAGGATATCTTTTTTGCTTGTTTATTACAAGACAAATGAGTACTATATTCATAATAATGACTACTGTATAATATAAATTATACTTACTATTTGTTCCTCAAGGTGGCTCTGTGGTATCAGTGATTGATTTGATTTAAATTTGACATTGCTATTTGACGCAGAAGCAATGTGGTAGTAAACTATAGCAAGTACAACACATGAACAGCATAATATGGCTATTGACATTTGGGTGTACTGCTGCAATTCTGTTTTCAGTGGTGAATTGTACATCTATTTAGGCTCAATATGTGCCTGAGAAAATACATATACACCGATCAGCCACAACATTAAAACCACCTGCCTAATGTTGTGTAGTTCCCCCTCATGCAGCCAAAACAGCTCTGACCCATCGAAGCATGGACTCCACAAGACCTCTGAAGGTTTCATGTGTAATCTGGCACAAGACATTAGCAGCAGATCCTTCAAGTCCTGTAAGTTGCGAGGTGGGGCCTCCATGAATCAGACTTTTTGGTCCAGCACTTCCCATAGATTCTCAATTGGATTGATATCTGGGGAATTTGGAGGTCAAGTCAACACCTTGAACTCTTTGTCATGTTCCTCAAACCTTTCCCGAACAGTTTTTGCATTGTGGCAGGGTGCATTATCCTGCTGAAAGAGGCCACTGCCATCAGGGAATACCGTTGCTATGAAGGGGTGTACGTGGTCTGCAACAATCTTTAGGTAGGTGGTACGTGTCAAAGTAACACCCACGTGAATGCCAGGACACAAGGTTTCCCAGCAGAACTTTTCCCAGAGCATCATACTACATCCACCGGCCTGCCTTCATCCCATAGTGCATCCTGCTGCCATCTCTTCCCCAGATAAATGAAGCACACGCACCCGGCTGTCCACATGATCTAAAAGAAACGTGATTAATCAGATCAAGACACCTTCTTTCATAGCTACATAGTCCAGTTCTGATGCTCACATGCCCATTGTAGGTGCTTTCAGCAGTGGACAGAGGTCAGAATGGGCATTCTAACTGTTCTGCGGCTATGCAGCCCCATATGCAGCAAGCAATGCACTGTGTGTTCTGAGACCTTTCTGTCACGGCCAGCATTACGTTTTTTAGTAATGTGTACTACAGTCGCTCTTCTGTGGGATCGGACCAGATGGGCTAGCCTTCACTCCCCACACGCATCAATGAGCCTTGGACGCCCATGAACCTGTCGCTGGTTCACCGCTTGTCATGCCTTGGACCACAATTGGTAGGTACAAACCACCGCATACTTGGAACCCAGTCATCTAGCCATCACAATTTGACTCTTGTCAAAGTTGCTCAGATCCTTACACTTGTCCATTTTTCCTGCTTCCAACACGTGAAATTCAAGAACTGACTGTTCACTTGATGCCTAATATATCCCACCCCTTGACAGGTGCCATTGTAATGAGATAATAAATGTTATTCACTTCACCTGACAGTGATTTGAATGTCCTGGCTGATCAGTGTATGTAGCTTATGTGTTATGTGTAACTCAATACGGCTTACAAAATGTCAGACTAGAAGTAATGAATCCTGTTCTAATATTTGTTGCTTTATCTCTTTCACATATAAAAATAAATAAATAAAACATTACAGAATATGTTCTAGTCCACAATTTTGTCATGAAAATGCTTAGAAATTTTTTCAGTATCTGGGATTTTGTAGATTCTTTCCTGTTCGATATACATGCTGTAAAGTTCTTAGACATGTAAAAATGTTTGGCGAAGCACAAGTGCATTTAAGGGCTCAAGACAAATAGCATGCACACTTTTCAAACAGAACACTCACAAGATTGTAAGGGCTTGAAATGATCAAATAAACAGATATCTATCTATCCATCCATCTATATAATATATATGTTAGTGACACTAAAAGAATCAGCATGACTAATGATTTGTATTTTTGCTGTAAACCTGCAGCTGCAGCTTCGATTTGTGCCATGTGAGACTCAATAACATCTGGATCCTTGGAGCTATAGGGTCCAAGTTCAGGGAAATAACTGGACGCCATGTCGTCTGGCGGATTGTGTCGTCCTTTAGGGTGACTGGCAGCTATTTTGGGGTCCCAATGTGGTACCAGTACGTGGTCCCAGTGCACATAACTCCCGTCCATCTGTGGCGAGCCATACCATAAATAATAGAAGATGTGAATGTCATAGAATATGCTGTGGTCAGGACCAGAGTTGGAGAAGACTATCTTGGTGTCCCGCCCAACACCAATTTGACCTGCTGATTCGATTCCAGGTTTGGGTCTCTGGTCCATTCTGTCTCCCACTAAAGGCATCAACTCCATTCCTGGAGCAAGATCGGAAAATCCGTCAGTGGGCTTGAGGGTTCGTAGGCCCATCATGGTGCCAAAAATAAACAGGGTGAACAATAGAAGAGCCACGCACGCTTTCTTGCGTAACCTGTTCATGGTCGCTCTCCGTGGTGCTGGAAATGCAGTTCACATAGAGGATTACACGGCTCAGGCCGCCGAAAGTGGCCTGTGAAATTGTTTCTTGTATTCCATCTTGCACAGCCTATCAGACCTCATTTTGGCACTCGTGATAAGTCCTTTGTGGCAACCATTATTTCCACATTAGCAAATTATGAAGCATTTGCATTGATGATATTAAGCTTCACTCCTCATCATTCACGACCCAGCCAACATTATTTATAACTGCATTGTGACATTCTGACAGCACATGCTATATTTGCTTAAAAGAACTCAAATAAACCTCAAACAGCCTGTGAGCTGAAAGCTTCTGGTCCAGACGTCTGTCTGTTCCCCAATGTGATGTCGCACGCGTCCGCATTAAATCATGTAATTATGCACATGCACGAGTACTTCCGTCTCCATCATTTCAATTCTGTTGCGTCCGACTCTCCCACGTGTCCATCTTTACTCTACAATGTACAAAATATATTCACATCAGATGCACTGGCCTAACAAAAGATTCCTGCGTATCTGTCGCCAGTGTGCTCATGATAAATCATCTTGCTACTGGAAGGTGGAGCCTCGAGGGTGTCACTGTGCGCGCATGCTCAAGCAAGGACACTGGCTGTGTCTCATATGGCACACAAGCATACTGCATACCGAATAGTGTAAACTGAAAACTGTAATAGTAAGGGGCGTTCACACCGAACGTGTTAATTATTTTTATTTTTTTTTATTTTAGCACAAGAACACATGTGAAGAGCCCCTAAAACAGTTGCCTACGTCTTATGTAATGACAAAACTACATTACAAAAAGCAGTATGCTACAATGTTGTCACACAACCTCACTATCATTGTTTAATTCAGCATGTGGTGTCCAGTTATCAACTTTTGTTATTGTTAAACTATAACCATTTTATTTAAACTGCCTTAACTCTTGGCAGTCTGATCAAATAATGATTATAAAAATCATCAAAGAAAAAAGGTGTAAAAATGAAGTCAAAATGAATGAAAGTGCAAATGAATATTTTAACCAAAGTACTAACAAACCCAAAAAACAACGTGCCAACCAACCCCACTCACACTCTTTTCATAAATAATGTTAGCCAGCTAGCATACTGTACTTTTACAGGCTTGCAAACCTTATTTCTAAATATATCTGATATTCATCAATATGAACTAAATTAAGAGATATATATAAACTTGTCTTCATTTTAACATATTTTTACATTCAAAGGTCCAGAAAGAATCAGTCGGTGTGTGGTACAAGAAGGTGAACATTTAGATGTTACGCTTTGGTAAAATTCATCAAAAAAAATTACCAAAAATCAACTGTGCCAATCAACCTCTGCCATGCACAGAGTGTCACAGTATAGTGGTCTGGCTGTACACATAGGTGGAAATTGCGGGGGGGTCAGGACCCCCCCCATCTGAGGGTTGTCCCCCCCCCAAAAAAATATCATTAAAATATGTGTATTAAAAATAATATAATGATATATTCTTAAAATAATTGTTTAAGAAATAAAATAATACAAATGCAAACGGGGCAACAGCAAAAAAACCCTTGGTGTCCCCTTCAAAAATTGCTCTTGAGAATTGTTATGTTTATTGTCCCCCCCAACATTTTGATGAAATTTTTGCCCCTGGCTGTACACAGCAAATTTAGGCAAATATAGTAAGGCATCCATGTATTCTGTGCAATACACACACACACACACACACACAACTGTATAACACACTGTTTACACGCTGCAGAATTTGTGTAGCAGACCTGTGTGATTCTAAAATATACGTATATGTGCAAGATGTCGCTTTTTTGTGGTTATAATTATATGATTATTATTAACCCTGGATAATCTAGAGTGGTGTAACAATAATCAAATGTAACAGAAGAGTAAAGAGAGTTTGTAAATGCACAGGCTATATTCATGGCATGATCTTGGATGTATGTAAAACATCTCTTGACATTTGTTCAAATCAGCTGTGTTCCCCTCATAAAACGGGGAACACAGCATTATGATTAAAGTTATCAATATAAAATAGTTGTATTAAATAATAGGGCAAAGTAATCATCAGAATACACATTGCCATATGAAAGGTTTTTACAGGAACACATTGTTTAGTTTAACTGGAGTAAATGTAATGTCCTGCAGGGACATCTAGTGGAGATGAATGTAAAGATGAGTGCTGCTGTCCTGCAGGTGGTGAATTGGTTCAAACCCCCTTCATGCAACAAAATGTATTTTGATCTCTCAGTTAGCATGTTTGATGCTGATTCCTCAAGTGCCAAATTTGGACAGAGAAAAACAAAAGTGATAAGATGTTTATTTACAGTATATTAATTACCAGAAGTCTGGATGAAAGGTAGAAATCAAGGTGTAAATGTGTAAAATGTTGTTGGACACTCTTAAAGGAACATATCACCCAAAAAACAAAATACCATCATTATTTACCAACCCTAAATGTGTTCCAAACTCATATGTTGTTTCTGTGGTATAACAACTGGGGGCACTCTCTCAACGCAACCCATACAACTACAAGTTTTATTTTTATTATATTATTATTAATAAACATGAACATAAGCATGATTGCAAATACACTAAAATACACTATTTCCATTAAAATAGTGTACATAACTACACAGTAAATGAACACATGGAATGTTTGTTGGGACTGTGTTTCTAATGGACATATAATGTTTTCAACACAGTGATTCACTTTAACGCTTAATAAAGCACTCAAAAATGGCATTCAAATTAAACGTATAGTAAAAGCATAAAAGTGAACACTATTAATAATCCATGCATCATATTCAAAACGTATTGTTTCTTGCATACCTTTTGACCAAATGCCATGATGTCATGTCACAAGAACCAATGAGGTTTCTTGTTATTAACAAATTGCTATATGTGGGTCTGTATAGATAAGTTGATCACTCGTTTGCTTTGACGTGAATGTGAAAAACAACTTATCCGTTTATCATACAAAGTGAATAGATGCTTTCAGAAGACTTAGAATATGATGTATAAACTATTTACGACACTTCTGGGTGTATTATTATGTGTTAAAGTTAGTCATGTACTGCCATTGTATTAAATTCAGCCAACACTTCTGCACTATATTATCATTGAAAGATCTTATTATTATTCATATAATTACTGATATACCCTGCCTGGCCAAAAACTAATTTGTATACTCTATTATTTCGTTGGGACGCCTTTAGCTTTGTTTCCGGCTTGCATTCGTCAACCTTTTGCAACGTCACAACATTGATTTCCATCCAGAGTTGTATACATTTTGGGCCGAAATCTTGTATTGATGATGGGAGAGTCGAACCAATCCGTAAAGCCTTCTCCAGCACATCCCAAAGACTTTCAATGAGGTTAAGGTCAGGACACAGTGGAGGCCAATTCATGTATGAAAATGATTCCTCATGCTCCCTGAACCATTCTTTCACAATTTGTGCCCGATGAATCTTGGCATTGTCATCCTGGAATATGCCCAGGGATATGTCAGGGAAAAAAACAATCCATCGATGGGATAATCTGGTCATTTATTACATTCATGTAGTCAGCTGACTTCATTTTATTGCCGCATAACGTTGCTGAGCCTCGACCTGACCAATTAAAGCAACCCCAGATAAAAACACTGCCTTAAATCCAAACGGCAACTTTTTATGTATTTATTGGCCAGGCAGTGTATAATCCCTGTTACAAATTCCCCATATGAGAACAAGTCTCAGTCTCTCTACCACAGATCTGTACTCTGATTGGGTGCTGTTTGCACTTTGCTCAAGTAGGTGGAGCTCTGAGCATAATAAACCAATCTGATTTATTTCTGTCCTCCCCCTCATTGTGCTGAAGTTGGTGTAGTCTATTACTTGCCTCCATGCTGTGTGAACTGAATGACACACACACACACGCACACACACACATGCATGCGCGCACACTGTAGATTTCCTAATACACACCTGTTCTGTTCAAGAGAAACATGATGCATAGAAGCATGGAAACCATCTCTCTGTAGTGCTGTCCATTATTGGTAAGTGATGTGGGAATTGTAAATATTATATTGAATATATACATTGCTATGGATATGCTTTATGCACTTGAGAAGCAAACATATGAATTTGCTTTTGCTTTTCAAATATATTACAAACAAGTTTTATATTATTCGAAAATCAGTTGACACAAACAGACAACCATGTTAGAATGTCAAATATTACTGCAGTATTAGAGCCAGTTGACAAGTGTGTTTATTATTACATTCATAGACACTGTCATATGTCATTGTTTTTGAGAGTATGAAGTGAATTGATGCACATTAGGCGGAAAAGCTACCTTTAAAAAAATCATAATTTTCCTGTCGGTTTAACTATTGCACAATATTTTTTTTTATTATTAATTTAATAAGAAAATCTACACTGTAATTCTGATGTGCCAAAGTTCAGTCTGTTCAAGAGTGAGAGCACTTTATCAGTTGTAAAACCATTATCATTAACATTAAACTTGATCAGTAAACAAATATTACTTTGCTAACATTTCTTAACTGATGCATGAGATTCAATGTTTATTTGATCTATAAAACACTGTATACCTCATGGCATTAGACGCATTATCTATTATGCAAAGTAACTTTTTTTCAGCCATGCTATAAGGTCTGTTTGGTTTGCAGTGTACTTGCCTTATAGAAATGTCATCATGACTCATGACAGGATGCTGTTTGTATTTTGTCATGTTTGAGTACAGGAGACCTAAAATGGGGAAGTTGTCACAAGGCCTATATCTCAGTAAAGATAAGGTTTCGAGTTAAAAGTCCAGTCACTCAGATGTTTGTTTTCTCTAGCAGTGATCTTTTACCTTGGTTTAAAACACATATTTACAATTAGAGTAATCGTTTTTTAATTATAATTGTTACATTCCAATATCATGATATTTTTGTAAAAGAATAGCTGTTGGTCAAGTGAGCACATTAAAAGCACACTAGAATACATTGAGTCGAGCCAACTATATAATAAAGGTCGATTTTAACTGACATGTTAATCTGTGTTCAAAGAAGAAGTGCATGTTATCTCAGGTCGGGGCATGTTGTCACATTTTTCTTGGGTCAAGTTGTTACATGAGTTTTAAATGTTTATACTACCTATCAATGACCTGTTTTCCTTCACATTTGTGCTGTTTCATGAATTATTTGCATGAATGTTTAAATTGTAATGTCAGGGTCCCACTGTGACAATTTACTCCATGTAGTGTGACAACATGCCTCTCTATAGGTTAGCATGTGTCAGATGAACTGTAGCTTTTATTCCTGGGCAATAACAGAGGAAATATTCTGTAGCATATCTGTAGCCAGTATTTTAAGGTTTGTGTCTATTCTGAAACAGACTCTCAAAAATAAACCTACCTACATTGAATAATATTCACTCGAGCAAAATGTGTGACAAGTAACCCCGGTTTCCCATATTTTACATTATTGTTCTCTTTGTTAAGGGTTTATAAATGACTAATAAGTCATTTACAAATGCATTATAAATCATTGATATACAGTTATAACAACTTGCATAATAAGTGTGACTTTCATGCAATTTCTTTCCAGCAAGTAATCATTTTAACTTAACATGTTATAAATACTTAATAAATACACTTATTCATACATATATTAATCAAAAACATAAAAATCCCTAATTCATGATTTATGTCACAATGCAGCAAAAATAGACTTATAGTGAGATTAAAAGGAGGGATAATGTCATTTTATTTTTGTATTCATGACTGTAATGTCTTGATTCACTTGTGTTGTCACGTTACTAGTTAGCTGGTGTCTATGTAGTTATCAAAAGTCATCTGCAAGGGGGCCTGGGTAGCTCAGTGAATAAAGACGCTGTCTACCACCCCTGGAGTTGCAAGTTTGAATCCAGGGTGTGCTGAGTGACTCCGGCCAGATATCCTAAACAACCAAATTGGCCCGGTTGCTAGGGAGTGTAGAGTTACTTGAGATAACCTCCTTGTTGTCACCATAATGTGGTTCTCACTCTCGGTTGGGCATGTGGTGAGTTGTGTGTGGATGCCGCGTGAAACCTCTACGTGCGCTATGTCTCCGCCACCACACCACCACAAGGAATTAGAGTGCATTGGAATTGGGCGTTCCACATTGGGGAGAAAAGAGAGAGAAAAAAATGTAATCTGCAAAAATACAGATGACAGGTATTACATGAAAGTCACCTTTTTTTGCATTTGGTTGTAACTGCATATTATTGATTTATAATGCATTTGTAAATGAATAATTAGTCATTAATGAACCCTTTATAACCCCTTAACAAATGGAATCTTAATATAAGTATTACCTGATATTTAAATATTCCCTGGGAAAAATGTAAGCCTGGGATGATCTCCTTAACCTACAGAGTCACTGTAGAGCAAAATCCCATCATTTATTGGTTCAGTCTCATCTCATTACACCCCGCACTGTGTTCCAGGATGCATAGCTATTATGCTGTGCATTGGAGAGTAGCGAGATGCATAAATGTGTTGTTTGTACGTTAAATTCCCTGCAACATGGGCAGTTGTGTAAGATGTCTCAGAATGGTATTCTGGGTAATTCAGCTCAGTCAGCCCACGCTTTTCCCTGCTTTCGAGCTGACTAGAGTCACTCCATGTTTACTGGCTTTTGTGGTCACACTGACTAAACATTTAATAATATTTCAGTCAGGCTCTCTCGCTCTTTCTTCTTCAATTTGCTGTCAGCTAATGCACAGTGGCTTAAAGAGAGCAGCTGTATGTTGAATATCTTATGTGAATGTTTGTAATTATAAGCTATTTGTCGAATTTTCTCATCAGACTCATTTGGGCAGCAATCACTCTAAACAAACAAGCAAGAAGACGTCTACATGTGATTCATCATAGAACACAAAACCATGGCAACACAGGCAGATGTTTATATTTGATGAGTTACGTGCCATAGTTTAATTTGTAGGATAAGGGGTGTTTAAATCATGAGCAACAATGATTGTGAGCACCACAAATAGTAAATATATGTAAAGTTTGACTAGGTAAACTCTCATGTTGGCTTGACAAAAGCCTTGTCTGAAAGTTGAAACTACAGTATTTTTATCATTTTGAAGTTTGATGAAAAATATTACATTACAGTAAGACAAACAACCAGCTAGCTAGATTATCAGACAGACTGTCAAATAGATAGATAAACAAATAAACATTCAGATAGACAGACAGACAGACAGATGGAGAAAAAGTGGAAAAAATAGAATTAACATTCAGTTGACCTGTTTGAACATTCTGTCAATGTTAGTATATGGGATTTTTCAGATTTTTCATTGTCCACTGTGTGAAAACTATTAATCCGATCAGTTAGAAAAAACATAGCATGCTGCTCCAGAACATTCTGGAGGTCTGAACCAGGTTTTGTAGATAGAAAGCTCTAGGAGCTAAAGGTTGACCTGGGAAGGCAGCTCAAATTCCCAGAAAGCATCACCAACAACTACACTTAGGCCTGACATGGTCCTCCTTTCAGAATCATCAAGGCAAATGGTCCTACTGGAATTGACTGTACCCTGGGAAGACCGAATGGAAGAGGCGTTTGAACGGAAGAGGGCCAAGTATGAGGAATTGGCTGGTGAATGCTGTAGCAGGGGATGGAAGACCCGCTGCCTCCTCATCGAGGTTGGCTGCCGAGGGTTTACCAGCCAGTCACTCTACAGGGCCCTCAAGCTCCTGGGAATAAGGGGACTGCACAACAAGAAAGCCATCAGTAACATCACAGATGCTGCTGAGAAGGCATCTAGATGGCTGTTGATCAAAAGGGGTGATCCATGGATCACACATGCTACCTAGTCACAAGTCGGGGACTGATCACCCCTAGCTGGGTCGCCTGGGCGAGGGTGTATGATGTTGAAAGACCCAAAACACCCGATGACTTCAGGTTATATCACTGATTATTTGTCTAGGTCGCACCCGCAAGGTGTATGTTAAATAAATTAAGAGGAGTTAGTGGTAGAAATTTTGGTCTCAGATTAGGGATTTTGAAATAAATACATAATTATTTTACACATTTGCACATTTACACACAATCATAATCATATGCTCACATTATACACAAACTGTTCAAGTTTTTTTACACTGTCAGAATGGCAGACAGTCTTTAGAGCGACAGAGCCACTTTTAATTCACTAAAACATCTATCCACGGATCAATGGGTCACTCTTTTAGCATATTACACAAGATGAGATGTTTACTTATATGAAGGCTATGACAAACTAGAGATATCACAAGTTTATTATATAAGTGTCAGTAAAGTATATCATTATATAGGTTTTAAAAGGCTGATACTGATATCTAGGTGGCCAACTACAATATTATGAGCATGTTTACTTTCTCTTTGCAACGACAGGAAGCACATTGCTGCAGCAGCATGGGAGATACAGGTTTGAATCTTGTGATGGCCAAACAGGCATGACGAAGACTGGTGATCTATAGATGATCTGTACTGGCTGAAACAAAACAGGCTCCCATGACAGATGTACATATTTAGCAACAATTATAACACCAACCGCATATTTCCTTCTTATATTTCATAACAAACATTTATTGCTTGTAGACCCTATTAATCTACGAGGTGATTAATAGGTGCTTTTGGCAGTTTAACAATGGAAGAATAAAAATCTGCGTACAGTTCTGCTGACCAATCCTAATAATTTTTATTGAGAAAAATCAACATATATGATTATGATCATATATGGATATGAGAGTGTGATGTCCAGCCGAAGAGGTTGACCATCAATCACTTTCACTTGGTTGAAGGGTTTCATCTCAGGTCTGCTCCAGAGGGAAATCCCCTGCAGGGAATCCTCTAAGGGCTAGGGACACTGAGACTTCCCCCTCCCTTACGTCATCTTGCCCTGGAGCTGATGTAGACGGCACTAGCTCCACCTCCCCAGCCAATGCATCGCAAACCACACACCGAGGTGCTTTGTTACAAGATTATCGGATGCGTGAGGCGAGGACTTACCGCCACCTCAACACTATGCTTTTGTCCCTGGAATTGAATAGTCAGGGTCACCACAGGATAACTGTGGACATCACCATGCACACATCTCACATTCACCCTGTAACTAGTACCCAAAGCCTTGTCTTGAACCAGGCATTGATGGATGGAGGTTTGCTATATCCCGAATCCACCAAGGCCTGGTCTGTACCCCCCCAATACACACAGGTATGTGGCACATTCCTGCTTGATTGGGGGCGGCCTGTGGAACATCAGGAACCTAAACCAATGTCCCTAACTCCATCACCGAACATTGGTCCTGGAAATACCAGGGCTCCCCGCAGCTCCAGCATACTGGCCCAGACTTGCCGCCAGCACCTGTGGATTTACTGACCTGGGCGTGAGAGCAGAGAGGGACAGGAGAAACCTTGTTTACGTGTTAACAATGCCCTTGTGTATACATAACATGCCCTAACATCTCTGTAATTTCATCAATTATGCTATCAGTTCATTTTTAATCGATATTAATAGTCAAACAAATTGTTAATGCCAGTTAATCGATTAACCGTCTACATCTCTAACTCCACTAATGGTTAGGTTTAGGTCTGGGGATTGGATTGGGAGTACATTCTGTACAGCTTAAAACAACTTGCTTTTGTCAAATTATTTTCTCTCCACATGAATGCTTATTTCAAATCTTTTGCCCTTTGATTTTAGAAAAAGAGGCTCAAAGGGAAATTGTTTTTGTGCTACAGGGCAAGCACAGCCCTTCTGGCCATTACTGTGCATATTTCTGGAGCTGTGCCAGAGGCAGTGGCAGTGCTTTGAGCCAGATGGCCTCTGATTGCTGGCACACATATGATATCTGACCTTGTTGTTGATCAGGTTCACACACACTCGCTGTTTGTGTTTGGACTGAACTTTTGAAGACCTTGCAATTCTCAGTGAACTCTTTGAGCTATGTGTGTAGTATGAGTGTGTTTGTTTCCAGTTGCATAAACTTGTCTCTTTTGTGAGCTAATACTCATTTGTTCTACTGTGGTTAAAACAATTGTTGACATTTCGCTCCACAATTTGGGTGCAAATATTTGGGGAAACGAAAACAATAATAGCTGTATTACCATTTTTTCTTTGCTTGCGTGACCGCTTATCGTGGCCCATTCGGCCAGTTTTGTGGCCGACCCACCAGCCCGCTTGGTTCTCCCACTGTTAACAGCCAGTCCACCTGATCGGCCCCAAAGTGTGTCAGCCCACCGGGAAAATGCCCTTTATGCAAGTTTACCAGTCCAGCCCTATATCTGGTCTTCGTGAATACAATCAGAGACAATGGTAACTGACAGTAAGCATTTTCGGGTGTGCATTCTGAAGTGCTAATTATTAGAACAATTGAAAATGTTTGCGCTACCATGCAGAAATCAAAATTCTGTGGATTTTTCCCCATTTGTTGAGGTATTGAGTTCATACAATTTGCTTTACACTTGCAAGTCAAATTTATGGTATGAAAAATAGGCAAAAAGAAACACATTTCTCCTGAAATTCAATTTTCTCCTAAAGTTTATTGTTTTAGAGAGATGAAGGCTATTCAACACATTACTTTTTTGAATCTCGAACCAGGATAGAGAGGGAAGTGCACGGCCCGATGCACAACATAAAGACAAGTAAATCACAGTCTCTATTTGGATAAACAGACTCCTCACAGGTCCAATAGCAGCATCTAAATGCCAAAGTCCTGCATTGCTGCAAGATGATTCTTTGACAAACCAAACATTTTAATAATACAACATTTATTTAAATAGAAAAAGCCATTTGTAACTGTCACGAATGTGGAAAGGAGAAGGCAGACAGGGAATTCGGATCCAAAAGCGGTTTAATAGATAAACAATAGGATGAACACAAAACACTGGAACAAATAAAAGGGTCCACAATGGGAAAATTAAACTCAACACAAACTCACACACGGGTGAACACGAGTTGACAAACATCCATGAACAGCAGGGTAATCCTCGAACGAACACGAAAAGAGATAGCACACACTGACAAAGGCATGAACATGAAACGGTAACGATCGACAACGGAGAGAGGAAACGACGGGGTTTAAGTAGACAGACACAGTGATAACAAAATAAGCGACAGGTGCGGACAATAACGCTGTGACAGTGGTGATGAGGAGTGAGGAAGAAGGGAAGTGTAGTTTTAACAGAGACAGTGAAACACAGGCGGACAACAAGGAAGAAATGACAGGGAGCATGTTAGGAGAAACAGAAACCACGGGACGGATAACAAGGAAGAGTGACATGGAACGTGACTGGCGAGGGTGAAACAGAAAACACGGGACGGACCACATGGAAACGTGACATGAACGTGACTAGAGAAACAGAGGACACAGTGAGGACAACAGGGGATCGTGACAGAATCCCCCCTCAAAAGGACCGGATTCCAGACGGTCTTACGAAACAGAAAAGGAAAAATAGCAGGGATAAACAAATGTTCAAGGAGAGAGGGGCTAGAAAAGGGGAAAAACAGACAGACCAAAGGGGGCACAAGGGACACGGAGACAGACCAAGGGGGCACAAGGGACATGGAGACAGACCACGGGGGCACAAGGGGAAATTAGGCAGTCCAAGGAGGCAAAAGGGGCACACAGGCAGTCCAGGGGGCAACAAGGGACAGACAAGAGGTCCAGGGGGGCACAATGGGCAGGCAGGAAGTCCAGGGAGGCCGAGAGGGCAGGTAAGCAGTCTCTGGTGGTGTGTGCAGGGAACCGGGTCAGGTGGCCCGGGGAACGTCCACTGGGTAGGGACAGGTTTAGGAGGCCTGGGAGGTGGCCATAGAGCAGAGGCCTGTTCAGGGGGCCTGGGAGGTGGCCACAGGACAGAGGCCGGTTTAGATGGCCTGGGGGCTGGCCACTTGGCAAGGACCGGTTCAGGGGACCTGGGAGGTGGCCACAGGACATGGACAGTTCGAGGAGGCCTGGGAGGCGGCCACAAGACAGGGACAGGTCCAGGGGGCCTGGGAGGCGGCCTCAGGACAGGGACAGGTCCAGGAGGCCTGGGAGGCGGCCTCAGGACAGGGACAGTTCCCGGGGGCGAAGCTGCGAGGGGCTCTGGAGACGAAGCTGAGGGAGGCTCTGATGGCTCAGGAGGCAGAGCTGAGGGAGGCTCTGAAGGCTCAGGAGGCAGAGCTGAGGGAGGCTCTGAAGGCTCAGGAGGCGGAGCTGAGGGAGGCTCTTGAGGCTGAGCTGAGGGAGGCTCTTGAGGCTCAGGAGGCGGAGCTGAGGGAGGCGGAACCATGGACACCTCTGGAGGATCAGGAGGCGGAGCCGTGGGAGGCTCAGGAGGCAGAGCCGAGGGAGGCTCAGGAGAGGGAGCCGAGGCAGGTGGCGCCGTAGGAGGCTCTAGAGGCAAAGCTCTGGAAGGCTCTGGAGGCGGAGCCGATGGAGTTGGCGCCGTAGGAGGCTCTAGAGGCGGAGGCCTGGAAGGCTCTGGAGGTGGAGCCGAGGGAGGCTCAGGAGGTGGAGCCGAGGGAGGCTCAGGAGGTGGAGCCGAGGAAGGTGGCGCCGTAGGGGCCTTTAGGGGCGGAGCCGTAGGCGGCTCGGGAGGCAGAGCCGTAGGAGGCTCAGGAGTCTCTGGGAGCAGAGCTGGGGGAGGCTCGAGAGGTGGAGCCGTAGGTTGCTCGAGAGGCGGAGCCCTAGAAAGCTCTGGAGTCACTGGGAGCAGAGCCGTAGGAGGCACGGGAGGCGGAGCCGTATGAGGCTCGAGAGGTGGAGCCGTAGGAGGCTCGAGAGGCAGAGCCCTAGAAAGCTCTGGAGTCTCTGGGTGCAGAGCCGTAGGAGGCTCAGGAGGCGGAGCCGTAGGAGGCTCTGGAGGTGGAGCCGTAGGAGGCTCGGGGAGAAGGGCCGTGGAAGACTCGAGAGGCTCTGGAGGCGGAGCCCTGGAAGGCTCGAGAGGCGGAGCCCTGGAAGGCTTGAGAGGCTTGAGGGGCGGAGCCCTAGAAGACTCGAGTGACTTAAGGGGCGGAGCTCCGGGAGGCTCGGGAGGAGGAGCCTGGGAGGCTTGAGAGGAGGAGCCCTGGGAGGCTCGGCAGGCGGAGCCCTGGAAAGCTCGGGAGGCGGAGCCCTGGAAAGCTCGGGAGGCGGAGCCCTGGAAAGCTCGGGAGGCAGAGCTCTGGAAAGCTCGGGAGGCAGAGCTCTGGAAGCTCGAGGCGGCTTGGACGGTCATGGCTACAGACGCTGGCTCAGGGACGGTCGAGGCTACAGGCGCGGGCTCAGGGACGGTCGAGGCTACAGGCGCGGGCTCAGAGACGGTCGAGGCTACAGGCGCGGGCTCAGGGACGGTCGAGGCTACAGGCGCGGGCTCACTGACGTCTGAGGCTATCGGCACTGGCTCACTGACGTCTGAGGCTACAGGCATGGGCTGGTTGACTGTGGTATACGCGAGCTTGGGTTCGCTGGACGCTGGGGGCCGAGCCACGGGGGGTTCTGGGGACGGAGCTGCGGTAGACGGAGGCTGGAGAGCAGAGACCCTTCCTTTTCTCCTCTTCCTCCGGGCAGATGAGGCTGACAACGCTGGAACGCTGTTCGTGGTTGGCGTGGCCTCAGGCTCGCTGACCGGGGCTGGCGTGGGCTCAGGCTCGCTCACCGTGACAGGCGTGGGCTCAGGCTCGCTCACCGTGACAGGCGTGGGCACCGGCTCGCAGACCGGGGGAGGCGTATAGAGCCCAGAGGCGGGAGCCGGGATCGAGAGAGGAGGTTCCCCGGCAGCGAATTCCTCCACGACGAGACTCACGTATTCCTGCCAGGTGTAGTCTCCAATCTCCGGCAAAACACAACACCGGTGTGTAGGTACCCCAATCCTGTAGACGGTCTTCAGGAGGTTGTCATCCCAACCGGTGTAGCTGGCCATGCAGGAGAAAAAAATGGGAGAACTCACGGATGTTTAGCTCCATATGCGTCAGTCCCACGAAGAAAGCCGCTGGATCCATTGTGGTCGATCGTTCTGTCACGAATGTGGAAAGGAGAAGGCAGTCAGGGAATTCGGATCCAAAAGCGGTTTAATAGATAAACAATAGGATGAACACAAAACACTGGAACAAATAAAAGGGTCCACAATGGGAAAAGTAAACTCAACACAAACTCACACATGGGTGAACACGAGTTGACAAACATCCATGAACAGCAGGGTAATCCTCGAACGAACGAACACGAAAAGAGATAGCACACACTGACAAAGGCATGAACATGAAACGGTAACGATCGACAACGGAGAGAGGAAACGACGGGGTTTAAGTAGACAGACACAGTGATAACAAAATAAGCGACAGGTGCGGACAATAACGCTGTGACAGTGGTGATAAGGAGTGAGGAAGAAGGGAAGTGTAGTTTTAACAGAGACAGTGAAACACAGGCGGACAACAAGGAAGAAATGACAGGGAGCGTGTTAGGAGAAACAGAAACCACGGGACGGATAACAAGGAAGAGTGACATGGAACGTGACTGGCGAGGGTGAAACAGAAAACACGGGACGGCCCACATGGAAACGTGACATGAACGTGACTAGAGAAACAGAGGACACAGTGAGGACAACAGGGGATCGTGACAGTAACATTCTAAATGTCTCTAATCATCTCTAAACTACATAATGTTCATAGTGACTGAAACACATTCCTATTTCAGGTTTATTCTCATTCACATTTGTCAAAGTGTTTTGGCTATTATAGTTAACATACTGTACAAAACTAATATAACGCAAGATCATAGAGGAGGAAATGTATTCCTCTATTGCAGCAATTATCCAGATATGGAATGAGATGATTAAGCAATCTGTAATCAACTCCTTTATGCCAACTGCAAAAAATAAGGCAAAAAAAACAATTTCACACAATGTTTAGTGAGAGATTTGTTTCATTCAAACACTATTATTACTATATTGTATTACAGTTGTAATAATAAAGTCTTAATTAGCATTATGGTTATTTAACATTTTGAGATATTATTAATAAAACATGGGATCTTGTTGTGTGGGCATTCTTTTTGCCCCCATATTTTGAATTTTAGGGATATTTTTGTCAATTTGGGTGGCATTTTTGCGCAGAGTCCCCGTCAATTTCCGACACTATTGGCATTGTATCTTTCTAAGGAATTTAAAGTAGCATATAGTAGCAAGTAAACAAGATATCCCACACGTTTGTCAAACTACTGTACATTGTGTTTATGTTTGATACCGTTAAAGCATATCCTACCTTAAGTTTGTTCAGTGGTTAAACGTGTTCAGACATTTCCCTTGTACCTGAATGAAAGACTTTCCAGAATAAAATGACATATGCAGAAAATCACCGTATTACAGTTCTTGTATAGTGACAGAAAGTCTTGGAGAAGCTAGAGAAAAGAGGACACCGGCAGCAGTTTATGAGAGCTGCTGTGCTCATGATGTTGTGCCCTGCGGGCTTCCGTCCTGCCGCGCTCAGCGCAGTTTAGTTTATAAACAGATTTAGCGCTTATAACTTTCTTCTTCCCAAAAATGCAGAAATATGATGTATTTTTTGGTACTTTGTAATTGTGGTAAAAAACTATTGTAATGAAGTTGAATTCTTATTTTTAAATCAACTCAAGTAAAAGTAAAAGTACTATTAATCATATATACTTAAAAAGTAGTATTTTTTTTTTTTTTACAAATTTACTCAAGTACTGTAACGAGAGTAGTTGTAATTCGTTACTTTCCATCTTTGGTAATATGTAGAATTAGGTACGTAAAACTTTAACTATGAGACCGGTTTGAAAAAAGAGGGGAAAAAAATCCCCTCTGAAAATTCATAACTAAAACCATTTAATCATATAAACAGGTGTCCGTGAAGAAGTGCTAGTGATGCATCCAAGAATGAAAAAGATATCAGATAAAATCTGAAAGATAAAAGCAGAAAAAATAACAGCTATATGAATGGATATGAAATCCTCAAGCACAAAGCACATTTGTAAATGGTTAGCTGACCATAATCAGTAATATACAGTGTCCATTACTGTTTTATTATAATTATTATTATTATTATTAACATCAAGACTTTAAATTAAAATGTATGTGAATGTATAAGGGAAAATGTATTGGTGACTTTTCAACATTTTCTAACACTGTTTTGACCATTTTAAATGTTCAGTGTGACAATTTTTGTACAAGAAGTGCAAGTGTTGTCTCTCAATAAATATGAGCTCATAACCGTTTTAATACCAAATCTTCCCCAGCTAAATAGGCATTTGGAGCTTAATCCTTGGAATACCCAGTGAAACAAACTGCATTCGTTTCTGTTTTCTTTTTAAGTTAATAAAATATGTGCTTTATTCTTGGTCACAATTGTAACCAGTGGGAAAACCAAGTCAAATTTTGTACAGTTCCCAACAAGACCCAATAGAAAATTTGAAACAATAAAGTAACAATTATGAATCACTGCATGCATAATAAGAATTAAAGAACTAGCAAAATGCAGTTGGAATTTCATTTTAAGCCAACTACACAAAAGTATGTTTTGATTGTGATTGTTTTATCATTGTATGCATAAATTAAAATGCAAAGAAAGGAAGTTTTCATGTAAATGGCCAGTTAAGTCAGAGCTAAACATTTCCGCTCCTGTGGATGATAATGAGGCGGTTGCCATGGAAGTGGCAATGTCTATTAATAGAGAGACAGTAATTACCTTTCAATGAACCATTTTCACATCATGTAATTCTGAAGCAGTTAATAATCGAGTTACAATTAAATTCCTACATTTGAAATGCATTGGAATTATGGTAGCAAACAGGATGCAGAATTGCATCTATCTGATTTTTCATTTTGTTTGTTTTTTGGGGGATTAGACCACTGGACAATTTTACTTTGACTACAGTTTATAGATTAATAACACACTTTGCAAAATCAAAGCACAGACATTGTTACAATTTGGAACAAAAGGGGGGTCTAGTTGTCATCTGTCGAGAGAGTATCAGAACTGTTGTGACTGAATTTAATAATGTTACATCCTTGAATATCTGGTTTACAAGATTGTTGGTCAAACTCGATATTTATTTACCGACCTCCAAAATCTCAGTCCCATTTTTCCCTAAAATCTTTAAATTGATCACTCTTGCTTGTACCATGTCTTCCCATGTACTCCTGCTTGGTGATTTTAATATTCATGTTGACACTGACTGTACCAATGCAACTGAACTCATGTCTGTCCTTAATTGCTTCAATTTAATTCAGAATGTGTATTTTCCCACCCATAACCGTGGTCTTCACAATGTCTCTATAACAGGTTCAGATTGGCATTTCTGATCACAAACTCTTAGAAATTATTTTCAGTTTTCCAATCTGTAGGTCACACAAGAAACCCATGATATCATATTGCAACCTCAAAGCTGTTGATCCTTCATCTTTCTCTGCCTCCATCTGTCCTCTCACACTTTCTGAATCCATTCAAATTTCATGTCCTTCTGAGATTCTCTCGATTTATAATTCTGTCATCTCAGATGATGTTGAAGAGAACACCTCCACTAAGACTCAGCTGGTCCCCTCCTCTCACTCATTCCCTTGGTTCAATTCTTAGCTTCTTGCAATGAAGAGAAGTGGTCGTCGCCTTGAGCGACTTTGCAGAAAAACAGCTGTTGCTGTTCTCTCTTTAGCTCTTTCTGAACATCTGCTTAAATATAGAGCTACTCTTAATGCAGCACGTCCAATGTATCTTTCCTCTATCATAAATAATGCAAGCTGCAGACCTAAAGCTCTTTTAATTTTCCCACTGGAAGAAGTTTCAGGCTCTGATGAACTAATGTTGCTCCTTTTTGTTTTTATCTTCTCCCAATTTGGAAAACCCAATTCCCAATGCACTCTAAGGCCTCATGGTGGCATAGTGACTCACCTCAGTCTGGGTGGCGGAGGACGATTCTCAGTTGCCTCCGCATCTGAGACCGTGAATCCACAAATCTTATCACATGGCTTGTTGAGTGCGTTACCACGGAGACGTAGCACGTGTGGAGGCCCACGCTATTCTGTGGAGTGGTGGTGGCGTAGTAGGCTAAAGCACTAAACTGTTAAGCAGAAGGCTGTTGCTTCGATCCCCACAGCCACTATTGTGTCCTTGAGCTAGGCACTTAACTCCAGGTTGCTCCGGGGGGATTTGGTTGCTTAGGAGACCTGGCTGGAGTCACTCAGCTTTCATCTAGATTATTAAAAGTTTTCTCATTTTAACACCTTGGACAACCATATTTGTCAATGACCCCCATTCATAATAACAATTATTATACATTTATCACAAGGCTTTAACTTTAATAATATGTCCATCTTGGCCTCTGTGGTGAACACTAGTGCAGAAAAATCAAAAGGGTTCAAATATAAACAGTCTTTGAGAGTGCAGTTATGCTTTTAAAGTATATTTGACGCTCTGTGGTGCAGCATTACCATCCACAGCAGGCTTACAAGTGTCATGTGTGAGCAGCAGTCAAAATGAACAGACACTTTATTAAAGGTAACATTGAAAATACATAAGTGATTATGGAGAAGTTGAAAGTTTTAAGGTGGCTAATTTAAAACAATGAACGTGAACTATATACATTTACCTCAGATTTGAGCTCAGGCCGCCTCACGAAAAACTGCCAGTGAGAAAAATTATCAAATTACATTAATGTCAAATTACATTCAAAAAGTATCTTCCACTCACAAGGTAAAATAATAGGAATAATCACCATTTACTTAAGTAAAATAAAACAGAAAAATAATGTCCCACAAACATTGTGATTTAGACTGGTTGTATTTTGGTATTTTCATGATGTATTTAAAAAAAATTCTAAACGTATGTAGCCAAGTGAAGAAATGTCATGCCATTTATCTAGTATCATAATCTAGTTATAAATTGGACATGGCCCCTTTAAGACCAGAGGTTTGTGACACCTGCTTTCTGGCACTCTCTTGTGTTGGAGACGTGAGAACATAAGTTGTGTAAGAGAGCTCCCAGTTTTGTTCATCGTTTGATAATTCGAAAATAAATATAAACTTTTACACAAAATGCTTATAAATTGCATTAAATATGTGTTCACAAGAGTCGTAGGTTAAAATTTAAAGTGTTTGTTATGGGTTATTTTTGAAGGTTGCATATGGATTGCATGTGTGGAGTCTGACCTTGTTTTGTGCACATGCGAGGACGTCGATTTGGAGTTGATCTTGTCTTATTTTTGATTTAGCCCAAGGTGTTTTCCAATTAAGTGAGCATGTGTAATGAGAATTTAATTGTTTTAAATTTGTGTACATGTCCTTAAAGTCTGGTTAAAAAATAAGCTAAATGATTTGAGTGATTTAAGCATGTGTTAAATGCATAAAATACTGTGAGTGTTTGAGCATATAAAGCGCATGTGTTAAAGAATATGGGTAGGCTATGTTTGTATTTTCGTTTGACATTAGCCTCTACCGTATTTCATTTTCGTATTTCATTTTTTATTACATTTTAGTTTTCCATTGCACCGTATTTCTTTATACTGAATGTCATTGTGCCAAAATTCATTAAATATATAGTCTTGTGTATATTTTGTACATCTTAGAGAATCTCTTCAGGAAAAAATAAGCACACATTTTCTACAATGACTGCTCCATTACTGAAGAAAAGCCATGCTCTTGCCTCAAGAGCTCTTTTGCCAGACTTGGCTTTCTTAGCCTCCACAAGCTTAACATTTTACAACATGTGCAATTATGCAATTAGCAGATGCTTTTATTCAACATACATTCAAAAATATTCAAGAACACAAACGATTATCCTGAGAACAGTAAAAAGTTACAAAGTTAACTTAGTACAGAGATGAAGGACTAAGTTAAAGACTAAGGAATAGTTCACCCGAAATTGAAGATTTTAATTTACTCTCATTATCCTCATGTTGTTTCAAAATGGTATGACTTTTTCTTCCACAAAATAAGATGTTTAGCAGAAAATCAGCCCTTCCACCATAGGGCACATGAAGATGCCACGTCCGGTTTTAAATGCATGATGCCAAATGCTACTGGTTCTTGCGTGGCTTGTAAACAAAAGTAACAGGCCAGTTTCAATAAAGGGTGTGTGCACAAAGCTATCCAATTGTTTTTTTAAGACTTGGAATACAGCCAGTGGTCATATGGACTATGTTTATGACACTTTTATGGTGTTTTGTTGTCATTTTTGGAGCTTAACATCATGAGTTCACATTCACTTTGTTGTTTGGGAATGAGCAGTCTGAGCATTCTGCTTAACTTCTTTTTATGTGCGTGCGTGCCTTTTTAGAATGACACAAGGACAAGTAAATGATGACAGAATTGGGCAAACTAGTTCTTTAATGATTGTGAATCAAGTACTCATGGTAGAGTTGTGTTTTTAAATGTTTCTTCAGGATTGTGAGCTGCCCGGGTGAAGTTGTTTGGAAGATCATTCTACCATTGAAAGTTCTGGAAAGTGATTTTGTGCCTGCTTGTGCTTGTTTTTGTTTTGTTTTTTGTTTTTTTTATTCAGTCCATCCAGTCTGATATGATGCAGGTTTTGGCCCTACTGTCTGAAGCCGCTATAAATGTTAACAGTGGATAATTGCAACAAGTTTTGACTGATTCAACAGTCAAGACTATCAAGAGACATGAAATCTCTGCCTGCTCCTTACAATGCTAAATATAGCATCTCTCTCTCTAGCCTATGAACCAAACTGGAACTGCACTGTCAGTAATCCTTGAGGAAGTTTTGTCTGCTGATGTGCCACTGAGCTGTGGTGTGTGAAATCCCTTTTGCAATTAGAGGAAAAAAGAAAACATATTTCTGTTTGAGGGGTCAAGTCAGTAGCTTATCTTGGGTTTTAGGTGCTGGTCCTCCAGGTTGCTGGTGTCCCCACCAGGTATTTAAACTAGCTTAACCAGCTTCAACAGAAAGACCATGATAGTTACCACGCTTCACCAGCTAGAGTGAAAAGAATGGCTGCATTGGTTCACCATCAAAACCAGCACCAAACCAGCACCACCAAACATAAACCAGCCTAGGCTAGCATGGTAATTGCCAGCTGGTTTAGATAGTCTATTGTACCTAGTGATAATAGACTGTTATCATTTAGATAGTCATCATTTACTCAATGTTTACCAATTTACTCACTCAATGCAAGTGGATAGTGATCAGCACAGCACTATTAAAGCTATAAAAAGCACAGACAATCAAATTAAAAGTAATCCATTCGACTCCAGTGGTAAAATGAATGTCTTCTAGAGAAATATGATCAATTTGGGTGAGATCAAATCATTATTTAAGTCCTATAATTGCTTATTTCCAGTAGCTCTCCAATGCGTGTCCATGAGAGGAATCAGTTCACACTGCCGCTAGTGTAACTTATATTCAAATGAAAGCAAAACCAGTGAAGCTTCTGAACAGTGTTCTGTTGTAAACAAATAGAGCGGCACTTCCAGTTGTATTGCGTCAGTTCTCGCACGCACATGCCAACATACTCATGTCACTCGGGAGGCAGCATGAACTGATTCCACTCATGGACACACATTGGAGAGCAATCAGATGTCTGTGCTATTGTCTGTGCATTTGCTTTTGAATAAATGATGATAGAATTTTATTTTTGGGTGAACTATACCTTTAATTGCTACTAAGTGCAAATAAGTCAATGCCACAAACAGGACCAAAAACAGAACAACTGGATGCAGGAAAATCTCCCACCACTGATTTTCCTGCAATGGTGCATGCAGTCAAAGCTGTTAGA
Organism: Xyrauchen texanus; assembly: GCF_025860055.1. Lineage (NCBI taxonomy): Eukaryota > Metazoa > Chordata > Actinopteri > Cypriniformes > Catostomidae > Xyrauchen > Xyrauchen texanus. The sequence continues at coordinate 43,014,139 of NC_068285.1, forward strand.
GTTAGGGACCACAGGCTATCACAGCACAGCTTGATTGATCAATTCCTTAAGGGTGCTAAAATATGCTGAACCTGCTGAATAAGACCTACTGTGCCCCAGTGGGACTTAAACAGGGTCCTGGGGGCACTGCATCACCCTCCCTTTGAACCCATAGAATCTATGGAACTGAAATGGCCATCCCTTCCTGGTATTGACCTTTGCTAAGAGAATCGTAGAACTCCAGGTTATTTCTGTAATCCAGCATTCCTGATTAAAGTTCTGTCTCAAATGTTGAACCAATCAACTGAGCTTTGTCTTTTCTCCTCTCACAATAAGGCGAAGGAGCTGAACAGCAGCAATCACTGCTTTGTTTTTGTCATTTATACAGTCTGGCCAGCTGTTTGTATGTTTTAAGACCACCACTAACAGAATTGAAGGCCCACTCAACAAGAGGGGTTGTAACCTTTGGGCTTTGCTGCATGTCTGAAGGAGATTTGTCAAGCTACCACGTGGTCAGTGGCGGCTGCTGGTCTTTCAAAGAGGGGAAGCTCATTTTCGGCCTACATTATAAACTTATTTACCCTATTTTTTGCACTAAATCAATCTTAGGTGTTGATCTGCCCTGCTGTTTAATTCTAATTTTTTCCTCGTAAGGAAGACTTTCAAATGGCTTTGCCAAAATCAGGTCGACAATATTAGCACCGTCTGCCATCGTGCGCAGTTTCACCCGTACGACGCTAGCCTAGCCTACTGTATGAATGAATGAATGAACGAACGAACGAACGAACGCTCTAAAACAAAATATATTAAACTTGGTAAAACTGAAACAAGGAATGTGGTGTATAATTGTGTGAAATGTATTATGCAAATTGACTAGCAATTTCAGCCAAACAAATATAAAGAAATAGGTTGCAGCAGTTTGTCTTTCGACTACACTTGAGAAATCAGCGATGGGACTGGCGAAATAGCTTCAGTGACTTCTTATAGTACAGATTCGCTGTCAATCAAAAGGAGATGCAGTCTTTCGACAGATCCTCCAATCATCACGCTGAAGCCCGGAGTCCGGGCCAGCCCACTCCTCATTCACCCCCAGAGACGCTGAGCGTCCGTGGGCGGGACATAATCGCAGCATTTATCCAATGACCGTCTATTTTCGAGCACTGAAAAAAACTGTTCAGAGCAGCCCCATTGAAGTCAATGGACGCTCGGCTTCAACAGGGAAATGCACTGACGCTACGGGAATGTATGAGAAGTAAATCGAGTCAGTCGACCTGCTATATGTAATGTTGCTGATTCTGAACGAACTCGTCTTCGAGATGAACGTGTTCTAACGCATTTTTAGTCAATAAATTGTTTACACAATAGTACATATTTGACCATTATTTTTTTGACATTATAGGGGAAGCTGAGCTTCCCTTGCAGTCTTAAAGAAATCCCCACTGCACGTGGTCATCTCCATCTAAATTCTATCAATTTATTGTTTCAGCCAGCCACATTTTTAGGGAATTTGTGCTGGGAGAAACTAGAATTTAGCTCAGTCATCCTGGTTGGGACTCATCCCGGCTGCTTTGTCTCTTGTCAGCTTTGCATCTGGTGGACTGATAATAGTCTCTCCATCTGATGAGCCCTTGATAGCATCTGGCGTCATGGCACAAGGCAGAAGTATTGCATCTGCCAGTATTGATAGCTGAGGGAAATGTAAATAGTGTACATAGTTTGGCTGGTTGGTACCTATTATTTTGTGTCTATCCCCGTTCATATGGAATATGTAACGGAATGGAGAGACAGTCTCTTTACAAAAGAGAATGTTCGGTTACAATGTAACCTTTGTTCCCTGTGTGAAGAACTATCTCTCCACCTTGAGGAGACATGTCCCAATCTGTAGATAGCAGTGACTCATGGGAAAATCAAAAGAAATCAGCTCAGAAAAACAATTCTGAGCTCCACAAGTCTGGTTCATCATTGGGAGCAATTTCCAAACACCTGAAGGTACCACATTAATCAGTTCAAACATAGTATGCAAGTATAACACCATGGGACCACACAGCCATCATATTGCTCAGGAAGTAGACACATTCTGTCTCCTAGAGATTAATTTATTTTGGTGCGAAAAGTGCAAATCAATCCCAGAACAACAGCAAAGGACCTTGTGAAGATGCTGGAGGAAACAGGTAGACAAGTATGTATATCCACAGTAAAAAAAAGTCCAATATCGACATCAACTGAAAGGCTTTTCAGCAAGAAAGAAGCCAGTGCTCCAAAACCGCCATAAAAAAAGCCAGACTACAGTTTGCAAGTGTGCATGGGTAAAAATATCGTACTTTACTTTTTGGCCATAATGACCATCCTTACGTTTGGAGGCCTGCAAGCCGAAGAACACCGTCCCAACTGTGAAGCATGATGGTGGCAGCATCATGATGTGGGGGGCTTTGCTGCAGGAGAGACTGGTGCACTTCACAAAATAGATGGCATCATGAGGAAGGAAAATTATGTGGATATATTGAAGCAACATCTCAAGACATCAGCCATGAAGTTAAAGCTTGGTCGCAAATGGGTTTTCCAAATGGACAATGAACCCAAGCATACCTCCTGAGTTTTGGCAACATGGCTAAAGGACAACAAAGTCAAAGTATTGGAGTGACCATCACAAAACCCTGACCTCAATCCTCAATCAGTTCTTCTTGGCATACCTGAAAAAGCTTGTGTGAGCTAGGAGGCCTACAAACCTGACTCATTTACACCATTTCTGTCTGGAAGAATGGGTAAAAATTCCAGCAACTTATTGTGAGAAGCTTGTGGAAGCCTTCCAAAAAATGTTTCACCCAAGTTAAACAATTTAAAGGCAATGCTACCAAATACTAACAAATTGTATGTAAACTTCTTACCCACTGTGAATGTGATGAAAGTAATTAAAGCTGAAATAAATAATTCTCTCTGCTATTATTCTGATATTTCACATTCTTAAAATACAATAGTAATCCTAACTGACCTAAGACAGGGAACATTTTCTACAATTAAATGTCAGGAATTGTGAAAAACTGAGTTTAAATGTATTTGGCTAAGGTGTATGTAAACTTCTGACTTCAAATGTAGTCTCTTCATTCCAAAAACAAAGGTTATATTATAACTGAACATTCTGCCCAAAGATTTGTTATTGCTACTAAGAAGGACATTTTGACAAAGGATGATGATGGGAATTATGCCCTCCAGACCTGAAACTCTTATGTGAGAGGCCAGAGCGGTAACAGATGGTTTGCTATCAAATTAGGTGTCGGAGTGTGTACTGTATGTGTTCATCTTTCTGCTCTTCTTAAAGGCGTATTATGTATTTTTATGTTAAAAACGTTCCCTATCCCAGCTATACAGCCAGAGATAATAATAACAATAATAATGATTGTTCCTAACATCCTGTAAATGTAGCACTTTTCAGGACACTTAAATCATGTACATGCTTTTACATGAATAACACCCTTCTCTATCATTTGGTTATTATTTAAAGAATTACTGCTGCCGTCATTGATTTCATGAGTGTTAATCGCAGTAGTGCATGAGGTGCTTCTGATTATGGAGAGTTAATAAAGATCACCAAACAGAAAGAGAGGAAAAGAACAGAATGACCACATATTTGTCCAGCAGTGGTTATTTTTACCCATTACCATAGAAACAGCATGGCTGCTTTGATTGTTTCTTCTATTATTCAAGTAAGAAATGCTCTCTAATACTATCTGTAGGGATTAGGGTGTGCACATTCTGATAACACCTTATGCAATTAAACATAAAACAAAAGTAAATCATTTCCATACGCACTTCACTTTGTGCACAGGCCTTACTACTACAATTGTTTGTCTAAGGAGTTTACATTTTTATTTACTTTATTTAATGCACCTTCTATTAATGGGTGTTGCTGAAAAAAACAACACCTGTTATTGTAGGGGGTTTCCACACACAGATGTCCTTCCTGTTGAAGTAGCTCTTTGTCTTTGTTTTATTTAATTATTAAATGTTTCTTTCTCGGTATCAATGCAGTGGTGAGATGACGGAGGTGGAGCCGGTTTTGGATTTTTCTTCATCGCGTCGATCAGGCCGACGGAATGCTCTGCCTGACATCCTGGGCTCTCCGGCTGGTGTGAACCCCTCCAACCTGCCACTCAAACTAGCTGAACTCTCCCTCACAGGTCTGTAAAGTACTAGTTTCACCGCTCACCACAGTCTGTTCACTGTGTAATGCATATTGTACACAAAACGTCTTCGTTTCTGTCGTAACCTCCGTTCCCTGACGGGGCTCTCAAGGTCACTCTTGAGAGCCCCGAACACCTCTATTAATTTGAGAAAAGGCCAATGAGAATTGGTTAGGAAATTTGCATGCCACTCCCACGAACATATGGGTATAAAAGGAGAAGGAATGCCCACACTCATTCAGGTTTTGTGCTGAGGAGCCGAGACAAGGTCCAGCCATTTCAGCGGCTAATACAGCGTTATGGCAAGAGGGACACAACATTTCATTCCCTCCATCAGGGAACAGGTTACGACAGTAACCAAAACATTTCCCTTCTGTCACTCACTCGACGCTGTGTCGATGTAGTGACACTAGGGGTCCCTATAGATAAACTCCACAAAAGCTGAACCATGTTACGTAAACTACTGATGTTGCGTGATAGCTATGCGATGTGTGCCGTGACACCATGCCTAGGCGTTCTCACCCTGCACTGAAGTGAATCAGATGCCGCTGAACCTTGGCGGGCACCTGGCGAACTGAATCGCGTAGCCGAGTCGGATGGTACTGGCCAGCCACCACGATGGGTTGGAAAGCGTTAGCCACACATCCAAGTTCCGGGCAAGGGGCACTAGAGGGACGATCGCGTCTGATGTACCTGGAGGTGGGGCCTCATGGCCGGGAAGATCTGGTGATGCCAAGTCGAGGAGCGTTGCTTTGTCCCGAGGTGGCTTCATTGAGGGGAACTCAAAGCACTTACCTTTCTCTGCGCATCCGGCATTAGTGACTGAGGAGGAGGACCTCTCTGGTCATTCTGGAGACTCGTCACAACCAGTCGGTCGTAGGCATGGCGCTGCCGTGAACACCATTATGTGACCCAAAAAGTAAGGAAACTGCTCTTTTTTGGACAATTTGGGTACCTTTTTTGGAGTGCTGCAAATAAAAAAGAGAAGGAAAAAATAGATCTACCTCCCAGCCCTCCTCCCGTTCTGGATACCAGCTCCATAGTGGACGTCTCGCTTCCGGGTCCTCATGCAGGCCCGTGAGATGGAGGGCGTCAGCTTCCTGCGGGGGACTACCCACATGCAGTTCTTTTAGTGTCATTGTGTACCTGCAGGAGGGCCATGGCATGCAGGGCCGAGGCTGCCTGTCCAGCGGCACTGTAGCCTTTGGTCGCCAGAGATGACATAGTCCTACAGGCTCTGGAGAGGAGCGTTGGACGATCCCGCCAGGTGGCGCTTTTTGCGGGCACAGGTGCATCGCAACCAACTTGTGCACCAGAGGGACCTCCGTGTACCCATGGATCGCCCCGCTGTCGAGGGTAGTGAGTGCGGACGAACCCGGAAGTCTGTTTTGGGCAGCAAAAGGTGCCCTCCACGACCTCGTCAGTTCGTTGTGCACCTCTGGGAAGAAAGGAACCGGGGGGTAAACCGGGAACCAATCAACAAGCGTGAGCGCTCAGGGGAGGGTGGAGGGTTCCAGCCCAACATGATACTCGCGGCGGCCCGGGCAAGCATGGTGGTCAGCTCTGCGTCATCCTCAGGCTGGGTGGGCAGACCCGAAGGTGGCAGCCCAGTCGAGTCCTCAGCATCCAACATCTGTAAAGACATGTCTTTAAAAAGACGCTTCATCGTCAATGTGTGTGCTCTAATAGAGAATATATACTCTTTAGCAGGAAAATACACTCTTTTAGCACCGTCGAAGTGCCCAGGGGTGAAATCTGCACTCGTCGTGCAGAAGGAGGGAAAGCTGCTGGAAATGCGCCGTATATCTAACAGAATACACTTCTTAAGAGGTGAATGGACAAGCAATAGTATTCAGCTTGTTGATTGTGCAACCACTCGGCTCCAAAAAAAAATCTGAAAGAGGTTTGTGGTTAGGGTCTGGATTGGGAGACGAGGTAAATTTATCATTAACAGCTAAAAACACAAATCACTCTTGGCACCACTCTGTAGACATTTCACCCAGAAACTAATGCTAACATGATCCCAGATGTTCTGTGTTACCCCTTGTCTCTGTTATATTTCTTCAGATGGTCCTGGAGAGGCACAGTCTCCAACAATACAGGAAGTCCCGTCCCATGCAGAAAGCTCAGAGGAGAACCAGGGAACCTGAAAACTCTCTCCACATCACAAAATGAACAGCTGCTTTGCATCACCGATGTACAGAAACAGAATGAGAAAGGGATGGAGAGAGAAATAGAAATGTAAAGGTGGCAGTTCAATTAGCCTGTGGTACTGAGATTGAACTTCAGTGATGGCTGTGCAGACTAACTTTGGCCTTTCACACACACACATTCTCTCTCTTCCTCTTTCACACACATGCATTCATAAACACATACTTACATTCATAAAGGCCACAGACTACGAATCTCTGAAGTGAAGGGACTAATAATCCCATTTATCTGCTGATTTACTCAAAAACTGTTAACACTGTCTCTTTGGCGCTACAAAAATAGCTTTGTTTGTTTGAGCTGCCCAACTGCCCAAAACAGCAGCACTGACAACCAATAGTGTGGGTTTGGAACGGGACTA